>NW_008237447.1:2334956-2386828 GCF_000691975.1 Corvus brachyrhynchos | reverse complement strand
TAAAGGCAAAAATATCTGCAAATTAGCAATTAGTGTGGATTCAGAAGGTTTTAAGGTGACACTGACATGATGAAAAATCTATTTTTATGTGTGTAAAGTATATTTCAAGTTCAGACAAAGGAACACAGAAGGCACACACATATTGTGATCAGCTCATGTACAAGACAAGAATCTGCACAGCATTTGCAAATATCACCACATAAAATACATTTCCTCTCCTTGTGCTTCTATTCAATTAAATGTTGGTCAACCAGTGCTAAAAACATTTTTGAGCAGTCAGTAGCATATTAAGCACTGCCCAGGTTAGAATATCAAACCAAATGAGTGAGCTGGGTCCAAGGTTATAAACAGTAAATGAAATTCTTTTTTCCACCACTCCAGCATAATATCAAAAAGCTTTAGTTATGTTAATGAGACCAAATTTCTGAAAGAAAAATTATTCACTTGTTTCACATATTTCCCTGCATGTGGCATCCAATGTAACACAAGTGCAACTCACTCACTACACTCAAAAATCTGTCAGAGAAAACCCCACTTAGGTGTTCATCAAGTAGATCTCACACAAGAACTTGCAGGTCAACACTCACAAGAGCATGAAACCTCATTCTCCTTAGAGTAGAGCTTGTCACTCACAGTAAAAGCTGGAAGCTCCAATTCAGCTGCAGTCTGCAGGGTACTCAGAAACGCTTCTTGATAAGAAAGTATCCCCAGAACACAACCAAGGACTTATTTCATCAGTATTTCCCTGCATTTTCCTTCCTGCAGAGCCATAGGAGGAGTTAAGCTGTTTTCATGGAGAGTCATTAGCAGAACAAGTAGCATCCAAGTTTTCTGCAGTTTTCTTCAGCAGCAACCCCAGAACAGCAAAACTTGAGGAAAAGTAGAGGTGTTCTCAGGACTCTAACCTATGTACAGGACTTCGATTAGAAAATAAGTGAACCATTTGAAGCTTTAAAACATATTTATCTGCTTCATTTTGGAGCTGTATAAGAGAAAAACCCTGAAATGACACTTTCATCATGCAATTTTTTTCTTCTCCTGTTTTTACAGCAATGTTTCACATTTCTATTTTCTCTTCAAAATTATGTCCAGTTAAGAAATCCCATATTTATCTAATACATGAGGAATGAGTCAGTTATTGATGGAGGAAAATGAGTTTATATGAGAAAATAAGCATTATGCCTGCTGGATTAATGTTTTCAACAGTCATTACATTGCTTAGTGGAGCAGAGAGCATGAGCCTAAAAGCAGTATTAGTACCTACTTTAGGATGAAGTTGTTCACATTTAACCAGTTTCAGGACTCCTCTAAAAACCATTCAGAGTAAGTATTTTTAGCTGGAGGGGAAGTAAGTATTTTTAGCCACTCGAGGAACCAGGCTGGAAGTGCTGAAGAGCAGTGTCCTCTCAGGCTCCACAGCACACTCCTCTCCCCTGCCATGCAAACATGCCCTTCTCAACAGCGTGGCCATGGAGAAAAAGGAGGCCCCTGTTCCAGACACAGAGCATCCCACATAGGGCTAGCCAGGAAAATCTGTTTGGAGCCAGAATACTTTCTAATAAGTCTGAAGTTCTTGTAAGCTTGGGGCCTGCAGTCTTTCAAGATGACAAAAATCAAGGGGGTACTATCTGAATGTTTTTACTTTTCCAACAGGTAACTGCTACGGGTAAAGATCATCTTTAAAAGGGAACATGGATTTAATAAACTCAACTGAACAAAACAGTACATCAGAAGAACCTTTCAAATGGGCAACATCCAAGATTCTCATTTCCATTACCCTGTCTGTGCTTGCTCTAATGACAACGGCCATCAATTCTCTTGTGATGACTGCAATAATTGTGACAAGAAAGCTCCACCACCCCGCCAACTATCTAATCTGCTCTCTTGCAGTGACTGACTTCCTTGTGGCAGTCCTGGTGATGCCCTTCAGCATTGTCTACATTGTAGAGGAGACCTGGATCATGGGGCAGGTGGTGTGTGACATTTGGCTGAGCGTGGACATCACGTGCTGCACTTGTTCCATCTTGCATCTCTCCGCCATTGCTTTGGACCGGTACAGAGCGATCACGGATGCCGTGGAATATGCCCGGAAAAGGACACCTAAGCACGCTGGCATCATGATAGCAGTTGTGTGGATCATATCTATTTTTATCTCCATGCCGCCTTTGTTCTGGAGGCACCAGACAACCAGCAGGGAGGACGAATGCATCATCAAGCACGACCACATTGTTTTCACCATTTACTCCACGTTTGGCGCCTTCTACATCCCTCTGGCCTTGATCCTGATCCTTTACTACAAGATCTACAAAGCAGCAAAGACATTTCACAGGAGAAGCATCAGCCGGATCGTGAGGGAGGAGGGGGTGAATGGACAAGTCCTTTTGGATGCAGGTGAAAGAAGCACCAAGTCAGCTTCAATGCCCAGCACAACGGAGAAGACTTCAGATCCCCTGGTGAACTCTGATAAAATCAACATCACCCTACGAAGCCCCAGGTCTGAATCTAAGCACGAGAAGTCCTGGAAAAAACAGAGAATCTCCAGCACAAGAGAGCGAAAGGCAGCAACGACGCTGGGTTTGATCTTGGGGGCATTTGTGATCTGCTGGCTCCCATTTTTTGTAAAGGAAGTAGTTGTTAATACCTGTGAAACATGTCACATCTCAGAAGACATGTCTAATTTCCTAGCATGGCTGGGATATATAAACTCCCTTGTTAACCCTTTAATCTACACAATCTTTAATGAAGATTTCAAGAAAGCCTTCCAGAAGCTTGTACGGTGCGGGCAATAACTTTAAGAGCTTTTGTTCGTACAAGGAGAACATAGTCATTGTTTTTTAACCTGTATAAATTTATATAACTGAGATGACATTTGTTGTATTTAAGGCAAAGCACCAGGACACTGCATTTACATTACAATGACTTTTTTTGTATAGGTAATATTGGGAGCATTAATTGCCCAAGTTTTAAAGAGATGGATCATCTGGGTTTGGTTTTGCTCTAGAAAAAGAGGTAGCATATTGTGGCTCTGATCCAGTTGGGATTTGCAGAGCTGCCTAGCTTGAAGCGTTACATTAAATATGAAGGAAATATACACTTGAAGCAGACAAAGAAACAAAACTTTTTTTAAAGTAACCCTCAGTCATCAATGAAATGTTAAGTAAAACAAACATGTTTTAAACCCTACTGATATAAGATAGAAAATATACCATGGAATGACAACATGATTTTAACAGTCTGGCACAGGCCTGCAGCATAGAGCCAAGCCATTCACAGCCACGGGTAGTAGTTTTAAATATATCTACCATCATCCTATGCCGATCAGCTGAGTGAGCTTCTGTCCTGCCTTGTCCCATGGATGGACATCCCTGGGTAACACAGCACCCCAGCAGCAGGCAAGTGGCTCTCATGGATTACCAGTTTCAGAGCAAACCAGTGTCGGGAGCCCTCTGACACTGCACACCCACAACAGATGTGAGCATAACCCCAAGGGAAACAGCCAAACATCTGGGGCACCTCCAGTGAGCTGGGTACACAGAGTGCCCAGTGCTCCGAGACACCGCTTCTGTGGGCACTGGGGAGGGAAGGCTCATAAAGAGCAGCTGGTTCTCCTCATGGAGATATTAGAAGGGAGAGAAGCATGAGAACTCCTTTCTCCATGTCCTCACACCTGGCCAGGCACGGAGCCTGTGACTTGCAGCACCAAACCCAGCCACAACTCATGCCGGGGCCGAGCACTGCTGACAGAGGGTGACTTAGTGAGGTTTGAAGAACTGTGGCTGACAGCTCCAGCTTAGCATGCTTAGCCCTCCATCCTCAGTTGCCTGATGCTCTCTGAGCCTTTTCTCGACTGCCCTGAGCACTGGGGTTGTGCTCCCTCTTTCCAAGCAAGTGAGAAAACACCACAGTGCTGGCAGGATGGGTCTCTAGAAAAGGCTGTGCAGCACCTTCTGCAGCAAGGGTGGAGGGAGTGACCTCAGTATGCATTGCACACCTGGGCAGGGGATCTTGTGGGATGCTCACTGGGAAGCTCACCTCTAAATTCCTCCTTCCCCCAGAGCATCCATGCATATTCCCATTCCCAGCAGAGTTAAAAAGGCATTACAGGAACTCCTGCCAGCCCTGACTAACTTATTTAGTCAAAGATAACCTCTATGAACAAATCCCTTCCAAGGCCTCAAAGACAGCACCTTGGTCAATCCTGATTGACAAGCTCTAGATGCCAAGCCATGGAGTTAAGAGCCACACCAAAGCCCAGGGACAGGTTTTGCAGTTTTCAGGACAAACAGATTCAGGCTATGTCACTAAGAGCCCAGCTTCAAATTCTTTGTCAGACATTCAGTGCTGCCTCTGAGGAATAGGGACTTGAGGCTCCTTACAGGGACTACAAACCCCACTGTCGGCAGCAGCAATCCCCTGCAAAGGTGCTCCAGTTTGGAACCTGGGCCACCAGCTTAGGAACACCACAAAGGAACAGAGACATGACAGCACCATGCTCACCCTTAGCTGGGGAAAGGTGCCACTGGCCCTTGCAGTTGTTCTTCCAAGAGACTTTCAGTGGTTTGCATTAGACAAAAAAGAAAAATCACCAGTAAAAAAAATCATCACTGTTGTTTCTCTCTCCCCCTCTCCCTCTTTTCTATTACAAACTCAAAAGTTTGTAATAATTTTTGTATTTTGCTCGCTGGCTACCAGCTGACGCAGCTGTCAAAAGGGTTTCCTGCAAGACGACAAGGTTTGAAACTTGAGATATTGAACAAATTTGTTTCTGTCACTTGCAACATACTCTATTCTGCTTTCACATCAAGGTCCAGATGAAATGCTATTCAGAACTACCAGAAACAGTGCATTTGCTTTGCCATGGATTTTAACACAGCCAGGAATCTAATGGAAAACTCACTTGTCATACCATGGAGATCTAGCACAGCAGTGGCACAGCTAAATTTCGAAGATACTAGGATGTGACAGAGTGGAATTGGCTCATGCTCAGTGCAAGCCAGCACACTTTATTACCATTGCAGTCAGAGCACAGCCTCTGCAGCCCCTGTGACCTCAGCAATGCCTGCATTATGCTGAAAGAAAAAAATCGCTCTAAGCATCAGCTGTGCTCCGCTGTCTCCAGAAAGAGCCATGAAATTTAGCCTTCTAAAAGGATTAGCAGATTAGCAGGAGGCAGCACACTAAAACATTCAATCTTGAAGACCTCTGTTTCCCACATTTACTGAGTCATAACACTGGGTATCTGGGGGAATCCATTCCTCTCCCCCTGCCTCTCCCTTTATGGCTGCTGGAGTACAGACTATATTGTTTATCCTCTTACTCGTAAGATGTTTGACAATATCTTGTGAAATCAAATTGGAAGGAAAAATAGGGGCTGCTTTCCAGGAGAAAAGATACTTAAAATACTCATTTAAATAATAATGGGTGAAGCTCAAAGAAGGAACCATATGTAGATAAACAGAAAATAGCTGTCATTTATGCACTATTAACAGTATTATACTCTGAAACTAATTAAGCTGCTAAACATTTCTCAAGATGCAGGGTGGTTTCTTTTGTATTGTTTTCACTGAGCTGTATCTGCTCGCCCTTCAACACAGTGGTGGGAGAGGCAACTACAAGAAATCTGATCAAACAAGTGGGCAGTTATTCCATTAAAAGCACTTGCGGCTTGTGGACTATCATTTCTTGGTGTCTGACTGCGACTCATCACTCGTCCCCTTACAGAACTCACTGTGCCAAACACCTCCCCACACAGCACCACACAGTATCATTTCATCTCTAGCATTTATCCATGCATGTGATGTGTCCAAAAAAAAAAAAAAACAAAACATTAATTCTCCTTTCAAAATGCGTAAAGGTTAAGACATCTGCAGGATGCTGCTTTCCCTCCCCATGAAGCATCCACTGGACCTTAGCACCAGGTTCAAGGAGCATGACAGAACACGATTTTAAGCACTGGAGCTAAGATTTTTTTTGCAAGTAGCTGTGTGCCCTGTGAGAGTTCAGTCTCAGCAAAGAGAAAAAAATGTGTCTGGTTTCCCACCTCTGTCAGAAGACTCTGTGTGTATTTCAGGGACAGGGTTTACATCTCCTCCCGAGTTTGCACAGAGCTTCCCGGGTCGCTATCCCTGCTGCAGCTGCCCTCCCTGTTGCTGGTCACTGCCCACCCATCAGTTCAGATTTCTTCCAACACCCAGAGAACTGGATTTGGAGCAGCTGACCCACTCCCACTTCAGCTTTCACAGAGAATGGTTCCTGAAGCAGCTGTGAACACGATATCCAGTGCAGGTGGATGGTTTTTACTAACAACAAGCAGTTAGATACACCTCGTTATCCTGTACTCATTTATTTGCCTTTCCTCCCTGCCAGATGCTTTATTGGTGTCCTTTCCTCCTGAGGATGGCATATCCCTACAAAGAGCTTGGGGACACAAAAATACATTTGTTTTAGTGATGCAGTCACACTTGTTAACGCATGACTGTACCACCCAGAAACACCCACCTCATCCAAATGCGCTTTTGGCAGCCACTGTCTTCAGCTGCTGCCTGATTGTTCTCGGTGCTGGGGAGGTACACGGAAATAGCTCTGTGCCAAATTGTTTTCTCCAGTAGTTACAAACTCAGCACATTATTTCTAGGCAAGTACACATTACTACTCGACCTTTGCATGTCAGATTCCCCTTGCAGAAGAGAAACAGAAAATCATTGCTGTAGCCTCTGCAAAAAAAAAGGGAAAAAAAGGGCTTTTTGGAGCTCTGCACACCAAAGAGTGAATCCTACAGGAAAGTGAGAGGAAACTCTTGTGGCAGCCCTGTAAAGATTAAGAAGAACCCTAACACTTGTGTCAGTCCTACTACAGGGACAGTACTACAGATAGAAGAACCGCTAAAAATCCCCAGCAAGATGTTGATATCTCCTCCCCTGTGAAATCCTGAAATTAATTGAACTGATTATTTTTTTCAGATTTTTCATTGTCTTCTGGAGAACCAGGGTCAAATTTCCTATTTCCCTCCTCGACCAGGAAAGCTAAGCCTCTAAAAGAAACATAAATGGTTTTTTGATCTAGTGTTTGTAGCCATCATAAAGTAACTCAAAAAAATTAAAGCTTTGATGACACTGATTTTGGCTAAGAGGAAAGATTACAGAGACCAGAACAAACAGAAGTCAGCAGCAAGGGCTGTGAACAGACAAGGTTACCAACCAAATTCAAAACAGCCTTTCTGGTGTCAACTCCCCCACATATAATGGACACAGTGACTGAAAGCAACCTTATATCCTCACTTTGTATCCTAACTTACTAAAATATGAGTTTCATATTTTAGTAAGTGGTTTACATGTATGTGGTTTACTTCACATTCAAGAGAGTTACTTCTTAAGAAAGAACTCTGCAACTCAGGAACATTTCAGAAGGGAATATTTTCAGGCAAGGAAAAAGTACTGTGTTTCATTAGTCAAAGTACATTAGTACAATTATGAATTAAATAACCTGATTGGGGCAGTGTAAAGTCAGAGAGGCTGCTTATCAAATGCCATTGCTTTTTATCCACTAATTGCTCAAATCAAGTGTATCTACTCTTGTTTATGATATAATACTATTGTTTATATTATATATAATACAAGCCTAAAATTATTTAAAATACAGTTTTGAAGGTATTCATTGCTATACACCAGATGGGCAGCACTAATAAAAATTAGCCTCTCTTTCCACTTTAAAGCAAAATACCTCCTATACATGCATGATATTTTTCCCCCACTAAATTAAGCCTTTCCCTTTCTTGTACACCCATTCATTTGAAACTCAGTGTATTTCATGGTTTGGGTTTAAAGATGAAAAACATGTTTAACACCACAAAAAGCGCTAACTGCTACAGTAATGCTAGAAGAGCGATTAATCTTCTCACTTTCGGTTTAGATCATGACTGGTGGTAGACATTTAATGCAATAGCTGGTTCTGTGCTGGCAGCACTCCAAGATGCAAAAGCTGTGGCTAATTTGTATGACAGCAAGCGTCTGCTAAGCAACTCACTCTTGGCTAAGCCTGGTTTCCCATCTCTCACAGTACAAAGCTGCACGAAATAGTCCACAGCCAGGAAATAAGGAGTCAGCTAGTTTGCACTCCAGTTGTTTCTGGTCTGGCAGTCACTAGAAGGTGGTTGCCCTATAAACACACACCTCTAACCAGCAGCAGCAAAGCTGTGCCTGTATCCACAGCAAAAAAGAAATCTTTCACATTCATCGATTACTTTGGAGGCAGCCTGAACTGACTCATGGCCAGGTGGACTCAACACAGAGCAGCACTGTTCCCCAGCCAGACACAAAAAGAGATCCCTTCAAGGAGGATGCCAGTGATTAGCAAATCAGTGTTGCATTACCTCAACAGCTCTGGTCAATACAGGGCTTGCATTCCCTGTCATCAAAAAGTTCATCTCTGAAGCTTGAGGTGATCCATCACCTTAGGTATATGTAAAAATACTGGAATTTAAGGTAAGAAAAATTCAAGCTAAGTGTTTCCAGGTTGGGGATTTGTCTTCCACATCTACTTTGACAGACAGTAAACTGCAATAATTTGGAACACAAAACAGTTTCCCAAGCCAGATATATCTACAACAGGTAAGCATGGCTTTATTTTTCACACACATAAATCTAAGTTATGTTACTATTGGACTGTTTCTAACCCCCTTCATTGATGGCCTTCTGCATTTTGGCAAGTATTTCTCTCATCTGATTTTCAAAGTTAGTAAGAAATACTAATTAATTAATTATCTCAGGTAGGTCTTCTCTCATTTTCACAGTTAGAAAACCAAAAGCTAAGGGAAATAGGCAGCCAGCACCTCATCCTGAGGTCCTGGGGTGGAGGACAGGAGGAGAGGGGAAAGGAGGGGAAGGGAGGAAAGGGGTCCCTTTGTTAACTGCACAAGGAATCACATACTACTGTCTGAGGGATGAAAATGAGAGCTGTAGAGAAAACAAATCAGGAAAGGGGAAGGAGGAGAAGAACGGGGAGAGAGAAAGACTGAGCAATTTTCTTCTTTTAGAGCCAGGCGGCCTTGAAATAAACTTGCTTGAACTCATCACAGCTCAGATCCAACTAACAAAAGTGCCAGTTCACTTTGGAGCTGCCTAGCACCTCCCGGAGCTGAGAGAGGGAGAGGAGGTGGTTTTGCCATCTCCATCCCACGCAGGGTCAGTACAGCACTGTACAGCAGAGCACACGTGATCCTTCTCCAAGACTGCTGTGACAGCTCCGGTCAGCGCCAGCCGTGCACAGGCAGTGAGGCTGGGGAACTGCACGTACTGAGATCTTCAGGGGTACAAACAGCGGAGGAAAAAAATGAGTAGTAAGAAAGGACATCTTAAAATCTTATCTACATTCCAATGCCCTGCCACCTTCTCAAAAGCCACGTCGAGCACCTGGAGAGCTGAGTGAAGATTTTGTCCCTTGCTGTAGACAGGGCAGGGATAGATGCTCAGCACACTTTATATCTCAGAAATACAATTTACACAGTCAAACCACTACCACGTTTCCTGCTTCTCCTTGTTAAATACCCCAGTGTATGCCAATCCTCCCAGCCCCCTGCCAGCCTGGCTTTTGCCTGTGTCTCCAGCTCACTGAACACAGTGTTAAAGCACGCCATAACAATTTACTCCACCAGTCCTCTGTTTCATTTGACTGGAGAAGAATAACAAAAAGTAACTGAAACATCCTTCAAACTCTAAACCTGCAAGTAAGACATAAAATAGAAATAGAAGGAAGCAGTCTAGATTTAACAGAAAATAAATCAAGTGACACTCCTCTGAACCACCCTTTCTACTTGCCCCACTCCATTCTGTGTTCTCACCCACAGCACATTGCACACCGTGAGTGAAGGGAAAAAGTTATTTCAGTAGCAGGTTTGACTTATTTTGTATAGTTGGGCAAAAGAGCTCTCATTTAAAGATCCTTCAGGGGAACAAAGGATGCTGTGAAATGATGACCCGCTTTGCCTTCTCTCATGCTCAGCTGTACAAGCAAAACCAAAAGGGGAGTGAGGGATCATTGACTCAGGTGCAGACAGGGAAGTACAGCACAGATGAAAGGGGAGAATGAGGAAGGAGCAGGCTCTCACCGAGGGCTGGGTTCTCAAGGGACAGAGCAGCTTTGCCTCAGCCCCCGGACACTTTGTGAGGGGACAACCCCAGCAAGAAACCACGAGTACACAACCAGCGGGTTGGGAACAGGAGGAACGGGAGGCGACTGGGCGTGCTCGAGCCCTGGAGCCCCGCTGCAGGGCCGGGGGCTGTGCCGGGGCTGTGCCGGGGACGCGAAGCCTTTTTCCGGGCAGGCGGGTCCCTCTAGCGGCACCCGAGCCGAGCGCTCCCGGTCCCTGCCCGCGGAGCCCGGGGACACCCCCGGGTCACAACCCCGGCTGCCGTCCCCACGCACGTCCCTGGTCGGGGTGGGCTCGGCTGGCAGCCAAGCACCCCTCCCCCTGTCCCCAGCATGGCACGCCGTGCCGCCCGGTGCCGGGCATCCCTGGCGTGGGGGTCAGCACCTGGCAGAACGAACATGCCGACAAGTTGGGGAACAGTCAGCATGGGATCCCTCCCTTCCCAGCAAGATTCTCAGAAACCCCATGCCTACCTGCACCCCCGTTCAGTAAGGTTCATCATAGAATCATAAAACATCCTGAGTTATAAAGGAACCACAAGGATCAACGAGTCCAACCCCTGGCCCTGGACACACTAACCATCACACCACGCGCCTAAGAGCTCTGTCCAAGCACTTCTTGAACTCTAGCAGGCTTGGATCTGTGACCCCTTCCCTCGGGAGCCTGTTCAGTGCCCAACCACCCTCTGGGTGAAAAACACTTTCCTGATATCCAGACCACTCCCTCCTCCTTGGCACAGTTCCATGCCATTTCCTCAGGTCTGGACACCAGAGAGAAGAGAGCTGTGTCATCCACTCCTCTTCCCCTCATGAGGATGTTGAAGACCACAATAAGGTCTCCCTTCAGCCTTCTCATCTCCAGGCTGAAAAGACCAAGTGACTTCAGCCACTCCCCACATGGCTTCCCCTCCTGTCCCTTCACCATCCTCATGGTCCTCCTTTGGATGGTCTCTAAGTGATTTATATCCCTCTTATATTTTGATGCCCCAAACTGCCCCAAAGCACTCGAGGTGCAGAGCAGAGCGGGGCAATCACCTCCTTCACCTGGCCAGCACTGCACCCCAGTGTCTGCTCATTTAGAGACTTGGTGCACCATACGTGCAAAAGGAAGTAAAATTTCAGTGAAAGGTTGATTCACGTAAGGAATCATTACTGGGACAGTAACCCGAGAGGAGCCACTGAGCACAGAGCAGGTTGAAGACTGGGTTGGTGAACAAGGGAGTTGCAAGACAGCTTTCCTCAGGGTTAATACATCCATAGCATGAGGCTCCTGGGACAACCGGGTGCCAGAGGCAATGGAGGTTTCCAAGAAAGGGAACATGACATTTGCTCCCTCTCATGGCTGCTTCAAGACTGAGGTAGTAACATTTTGTGAGCTGAATGAGACTCCAGGGCATTCCAATTAAAGTTGGCAAGTCTGGGGAGTTCAGCAGTGTTTGTACAACCTTCCAAGCAAAGGTCAGAAAGGACTGTCATTTGAAATGGTGTGCAGAAACATCTAAGCAGTTGGAAAATGTACATGGGGGAGAAAAATTGCAAATCACCAGAGATCAGGGGAGCTGATAACACTTAAAGGCCTCAGTGACAGCTGAAAGTTTCTAAGGTGGTTTCTAGAGAAGCTATTTCTTGATGTGTTGTCAGGTTTATTTCAGGATTTAATTCCAAGTAGCTGTGAACAATACCAAGCACTACAGAGATAGCAACTTACCTCTCTATTTAAAGTAATGATACTAATTATAATAACTATTTTTGATTTGGACTTGTTTGTGGTTACCAGAGTAGAAGTTTTGTTCACAGCTGCTCTTTACCACCTTTTGCTATTGCACAGTACTTTGTGAAGTGGCCAAAACTTCCTCATTCCTAAAATCTGTAGCCCCTCTCATACTGCACAGGGACAAAGCAAATCACAGGGTGGTGGAGAATTGTGCTCTGGAATTATAAACTGGGCAATGACTGGAATTTCATTCTAGGAAAGAGAAATCATGCCGAAGCGTGAATAATTTGAGTCTTACTGTCTTGATACATTTTCTGTGAAATTCTACCAAGAGCATGTCTGGATTTGGTGGCATACTGGGCAGCAGAACATCAATGCAAACTCTGGGTATGGAGGAGAGGAGCTCTAAAGTCTCAACTGAGACCAGAACAAGTACACAAAGAAACACACATAGGCCACGCAAATATTTGTACATGAACATGGAGCTAAAGTGTCACAAACAATCCTTTTCAGAGATAGAAATTACCAAATATAGGGGATTCATAATGGCAATTTTTTTCTGAGCAAGAGAAGAGCTCAGGAGCTGAAAGGGCTCTTTCTAATTCCCCTGGAATTTTTCATGTTAAGAAATCGTCTCTCTTGCATTGCCTAACCGTTGATTTATACCCAAATGCTTCAGTTGGTTCCTGTCAGCTGTCCAACTCCATTCCTGTTTCTGGAAAAGTGAATCTAGAGTTGTTTATGCAATTCACTTGCAGCTTGAATTTTATGTTTCTTCTTTTTTTAAATATAGGCAGCACAAAAGCCAAAGAAGCACTTGAGCTCATTTCAAAGCAAAGCAAGAAAAATTATGACAGATTTTCTGAATCCTGTGTTTCTGTCAACATCTTTTTTCTGTCCTATATGCTTTCTTCACTGTCATACAGACACAAAACAAAATGAAGAAACAAATAAACAAAACAAAAACAACTCCACACAAACAACTTCACCAGACCTGGAAATTTCTTTCCAAGTTTTGTTGGATTCTTAGGGGGAGGGGAGGAAAAAAAAAAATCAAACCAAGTCTCAAAAAAATCAATCCAAATCCTTCATAACAACTGTGAGGCCAGTTACAGTTAAATATGCTGCATTTCCAAGGGAATACGCAGTGGCAGTATGATCACATCTCATTCCCTTCTGCTGGGGAATATATTGCTATAAAGGTGGTAATTACAGATATTCAGACACCCTAAAGACAAGCTAGTTTTACATAGTAAAGAACTCACATTTTCAGGTTGTTTAGGGAGCGGTACAAACAGTAACCCTGCGTTCAGCATAGTCATAAGGTGGTGCAAAACCACATCCTCCTATTCAATTGCCCAGAAATATGTCAGTAGGATTTCTTGCCAGATAGTGCTCTTTACAATATTCAACATTTGTTTGATGTAGAAATACCATGGGGGCTCTTTCTACCTGCAGTAGTTCACCATATAATAAGCAAGTGCAGAGTAAACTCCTTCCCTTATTCCCCTATCTCAGTTTATTTCATTCTGTCACTGCATGACATACCCAGACAAATGTTCTGGCATGGGAGGTCTCCTCACTCAAGTGTATCTCCTGGAGTTTCATTGCTGTAGCAGGGAAGTTCACATATTGTCATCAACATCACAGGAGATCACAGATAAAAAGTGAGTGATCGTCTCTGCATCACACAAGGTAACTGCCAAAGGCCCCGAGGTCAAACGAAGCAAGTTAATGATCTGAAACAAATAAGGAAAGGAGCTTCCCCAGGCCCTGGTAAGGAAAAGGAAGACTGATGGTGAAACAGTCTGCTGAATGTGCCTTGGAGCCACAAAAGGAGGGAAATCCACAATCCAGCAGCCAGGGAGAGCACCTTCCCAAGAGGTGTCTCTGTTCAGCTGAGCTGGTGTCCCAGCAGCAGCTGCAGAAGGGCAGTGTGGGGACATGCTGGCTCACGGGTCCACAGGGCTGAGGCCACTGCAGGCAGGAAAAGGCCAGCCCAAACACACAGCCAAGGAAGATGACAGACCTGTGTCCCTTTAGTCCTCCCACTCAAATACAAACCCTGCTTGCTAGATAGCCTGCTGTCATTAAGGTATGGTCACTTCTGAGCCTTTTGAGGGCCTTTTTCGTACAAGGAAATCCTCTGCTGACCAATTAGTCCAGCTTGCCCTTTGCTTGGCATCCCGCTGAGGAAACAATGCAGACTATGAATATGCTCCTGATGACTCTGATCTTTATTGCCAGGAATGGAGTGAGGAGCATCACTTCCCTCAGCACTGCATTTTCTGATCTGGCTGTCGATACATTTAAAGCCTTGCATAGTGACCCAAAACGTAAATACAAAATGATCCTTTATTAATGCAGCAAAAGACTGACACACGTGCTACCATTTCCTCCCCGGTCTTTAGAGGTGTATTTCCTTCTTTCACACTGCATCCCCCACACTGTGGTCATTTTCTTGCTCTAACCCCATCATCATGACCTTCTCCTGTATCAGCACAACCCACTTCTTCACAGGTGGCCCACTGTTCCGAGAGGCTTCACAGACCACAAGGCAGCCAGAGTCTGATATATAGCTTCTATGTGCAGAATTACTGCCCACAAGCTCATGGGTTTTTCCATTTGCACATTTCCAAATGTGTCAAGAGAGCAAAGTCAGGTACCTGGAAGTTTTTTTCAAGTACAGAAACACAAATATTACCTTGTCTCAAAAAGGCTAAAAAGTGCTCCCCAAGCAAATGGGGATTTAAAAAAAAAAAGAATGAAAGAAACTGACAATAAACCAGACATTCATCTGAATGACAGCACTATCAGCCAACAGGTTTTCCTGTCCTCTTTTGTCCAGAGGTTGGAGGGAAATTCCTTCTTTCCAGGCTGCTTCTGCCTGAAGTTCATCAAATCCAAAGGTATCAGCCAGCACCATTTGTGGACAGTCTCAATAGCTATGGCATATCAAAGTGATGCGCCATATCCTTGCTGATCAACTCATCTCCTTTTCCAAGTTGGTTAAATGTGTTAATAAGCCCAAGCTGTAGCAATCTAGGCACAAAAATCAAGTAGGACAAGAGCAATTCATTAAGTGCCTTATTTTCTACTTTAATAACAACACCACCAAAAAAACCAAACCAAAACAAAAAAAAAAAAAAAAACCAAACCACAAGAAGAACCCCATAGAAGAAGCCTTTCCATCCTACACTTCCATTTCACAGGTGAGTGTGTTTTCTACAGTCTTTTTCAACATCGGAGATTAACAGCTGAAAAGATATTTGTAAAAGTAAGAACAAGGTTTGAGTTGGCAGCAGGGTTCGGATCTCTAACCCAGTAAGGTGCAGATGTTGTTGGTGTCCTCACTTCCCATGTTCACAGAGGGCACAACAAACTGATAGAAATATTTTAAAAATCCAGCCTTAAGTCAGGAGCCTCAGAGTGGCTTTTGGGGGTTTTTTCATCTATTGTTTTTAACATAATCCCTTGCTTTACTGTCTGAGCTCTTCATCATCTTTTATAGTAATTGAAATAATGCATCTCCAGGAGAAACAAGAAAGTTTCCTTTGTTCTGCATCCTCAGTTAGAGATAAAAAATCATAACGGAGAGAGAGAGAGACAGAGAAGGAGAAACTACTTGGCCAAGATCAGAAGAGAAAACAGCTGCAAAGAATTAAACCCAAGTCTCCTCACTTACTATGACATTGTTTGATTCTCTCCTTAGGCTGCATTATATCATTTTTAAATTCTGTAAAATGTTAAAGTCAGGAAACAAGCAAGGGAGCTCCTTTGACATAAACATGCAGGGTCTAGAGTAGAGATTTGATGAAAGAATATAGAAATTTATTATTTTTAGTTAGTCTCTTTGTTGTTAACCCTTACTCTTTGAAACCATGGCTAAGGCTTCAGAAAATAGTAGAACTGAGATTTGCTTAATTTGCCATTAACAGCTGTGGTGTCAGATCCACTGGCTTTTCAATCATTTTAAAATTCAGCAACACAGAATAAGCCAAACACCAAAACTGGGACTCAAACAAGTGGGATTTTAAGGTAAAACAAAGCAAAAAATCATCAGAGACTTTGTGAATAATCAGTGAAAACAAGCAAGGCTATAGTCAGCTTGTGCTTTCAGAGATGTTGGAAAGTGAAAAATTACTTCACATGAGGAAATTTTGCATTAGGCCAGTAAAAAAAATGTTAAGCAGGTTTGTGTGGAAGTCCATAATCAAATTTTCACTCTGTCCATTCAACATCACACTGACTCCTCAGGCTGCCACTTGGTACCCTGAGGAAGGGGTGTGATCTTCCAAACATCAAGCAGATGTCAAGTTCTTCCCATACCCAGCAGTTTTCTGATCCAGATACAGCCACCACAGGATTTGAGGAGGGGCACATCCTCCTTAGGCAGGTGGTGATTTTTGGTGTGTCCATTTATCCCCCCATATTTTTTAATGGACACAAAAAACATATGGGAGTCATCTTGAATGTCTACCTTGCATCACACAGATTCCTTTCCATCTCTGCCCAAACACCTGCTGAATCCTCTGATGTGAAGCCATCACACATCAAACTAGCGATGAGACTGATAATTAAAATTTCCTAACACTTTGCAATAAAAGACTTTGTTGGTATTACTTCTCGAGGCTTTCCACTGCTCAGACTGAGCCCCTTCTGCCTCAAACAGATGCCTCATACCACAGGCATGTCTGGGCCAACACAGAACCCTGGCCTGGCCCACCTTGCCAGGTACCAAAAGCAAACTTGGACCAAAATGCTCCCCTCCTTACAGAAAAAACTCCAAATGTTTCTCTGTAGCAGTCCTTACCCCCACACCCCTTTTTTCTACTTACAGAGCACTGGTTGTGCATGACTCCAAACACCAGTCCCACAAGGTCTCCTGGCTCTCCCAAATTGCAGGAATACAACGAGAGCTTTGGGGCTCAGGGCTGCTCCCACCCCAGCTCTGCTTGCCCAAAACAGAGCAAAACCCCTGCTTAGCAATTAAAGGTACTTTGCAAGACCAGCTGTACAATTGCACAGCTGTTGGCAATTCCCATTTTCTCCCTGAGCTTCTTCATCCTTAAGACAGGCCTTTTTGATGGACAACCACCTTTCCCCATCCTTGCAGGGTTTCCCTGTGTTCCTAATGTCCATTTCAATAGAATTTACCTTCATTTTCAGAGCTAGCTGGGCTGATGTTTCCTTTGGTTTAGAAGAGAAGTCCCCAGCATCTCTACATCTTTAACGTAAAGAAATTCCTGGCTTCATTTAAATTAAGTCCTGAGCTTTTTGGACTGTTCTTCACCATTTAGGTCCCTCCAGTTATGCATGATTTTCCCTTTTTAAACTAAGATCACATGCCCATGTTCCAGGTCACATCAACTAAATCAACCTCACTTGTTCACTCAAGGGTTTTGTCTACAACTGTCTCCTCTAAGTTGTTGATGTTAGTCAGAAAAACAGAGTTTTAAGTCATGTCATCCCCTGGTTCATTGACTGTGGAGTTAAACAGATCTTCTGTTGTCACTCCCATGGCATATGATTGCTAATGGTTTTCAGTGTGGATGACTAAGAAAATTTCTTGTGACACAAATCTCTGGAGTATTTCACTCTCTAAAAGCATTCAGTAATTCTTTATTTGCATCCAAATTCAACTCCCCAGTCTATCCCAGGAGGGCCTCCTTTGACATCTTTTCCTGGAATAATTTTGATGGAAACTGATCTACTTTACCCACATTACCACACTTTTTTCTTAACATCTTTAAAATATGTTTCTACCTTTAAAATCATTATTCTATCATTTCTCTACAGCCTATTTCCAACATGATTGCTCCTGTCATGTAATAATCACTGCTGCCCTTCCACCTCGATGTAGTTGATGTAGTTGGTGATGATATTCAGTTTCCTGCTCTAACAACACCTGCAATAAACACTCGCTTGCTGTGAACACCATATCTGTTGTCTCCTACTGACCGTACTTTCTAGCCACATAAAAGTCAATAATTTGATATTGTCTACTTAACTACAGTTGGCAGCAATTTTACTCACTTTCCCCCTTCTCCTTGTATTATAAAAATAGCTGTAAATATTTCACTACTTTCCCAAACAATTTCATTCATTTCTTAATTTAGATTTCTTCTCACAAGCCTTCTTAAGCGTGATCCCAGGAGCTGTGTCTTCAGCATTACCCACCCTCAGATGAATCCCCTTTGCATGGCTTTTGCCTCTAACCACACTCCTTGCACTGACTGCACCGATCTGCAGGAACTTTTCTGTCCTTCCTTTCAAAGTATTTTACCAAAGCTCACCTAAACCAAATCTTTCTTGAATATCACTTTCACACAGCTATTTTTTATTCCCTTCAGGCACTGACACTTGCTTTAACAGGGAAAAATCCACTGTTGATCCTTCCCATGACCTTCAGAATCTTTTTCAGCCTCAACACCCTGTCCTAGTCCTTCATTAGGGATGTGGTTCATGGGTCTCCCACTCACCAGTGAAAATCTGACCAATTTTTCCTCAGCCAGAGTTGTTCACATTCCTGGATGTGCCCTCCTGAGGGCAGGTGGGAATCTTTGAGGTCTTCTCCCTACTATCCTTCTTCCTGACTCTTACCTCTCTTTTGGAGAGAGGTGCTTTGCTCCTCTTCTTTGCCACTTGTTTCTTTTGCTGCTTGCTGATGTTTTCCTCAGCTTCACCACAGTAATGCCTCCTCCTCTCAGCATTTAACTACCAAGAAGTGGGTTTCAACCACCAACATAAATATTTTTTCACAGAACATAATTAAATTTGTGGAACTCATTGCTGCAGTTTATATTATAGATTAAAAACACACCATAAAAAAGGTTAAAAGAGAGTGAAATTATTATGGAGGGCAGGTTTATCAGTGGCTGTTAGGAGATGATTTAAATGCAGCCTCCATCTCACGAAGTCCTAAACCCTTGACTGTAAGAAGCTGAGCAAAGTGTTCAAAGGGTAAGATAAGCTGTGGTTTTCTATGATTTTTTTTTCTTCTGGCCAGTGTGAACCATCCTGTAAAATACTATACAAAGTTAAAACAGTCTCAAGCCATCTCCAGAATGCCACTTCTGGGTTCCTAAAAAAGAGATGGGTTTCACAATATCTGGGCTTGTTTCACAGCCAGCTCCTTATTCAAATCACAGTATCATAGAATGGTGTGGGTTGGAAGGGGAGCCCAAAGTTCATCTGGTTCCAATCCTGTTGCCATGGGCAGGGCATAAGGTACCAGGGAGGCATTCAAGTACTGGTTCAGAGCCAGTTCCATCAAACTCTACTAGGCCGAGCTCTACAGTGATGGTGCTAAAACTGGAAGGGCAAAAGAATTGCCTGCCCATCAGGCAGTGTCTGTATCTAAAATGTTTGCTGAAGGTGAAGTCCAGATATGGGACTGGCCTTGACATTGCATCTGGTAGATGTATTCCAAGAATTTGGCTTTTTACACATTTTTTTGTCACACACACCTTCCTTTGTATTTTTTTTTTTTACAGATATGCTAATTCTCCACTTGCACTTAAGCACAATGACTTTTCAAATGCAAGCTGTTGTGCAATAACAGTAGAAATTTTATGCCAGTTTTTTATATGTGCATATTTATATATATGTAACTACTGAATAAGTGAAATGGGACTAATGCATGTGCAAATCATTGTGCAGACTGATCTTAAATTATGCTTTGTGGTATTTCAGCATTTGTGAAGAAGTGAGGTTTAGCCAGCAATAATGCCTGTGTGCAACCATGGCTCCTATGTTTTCTTGCCAAGCAATCCAGTTTTAGCAGGTCAAAAATCAGTCCCCAATGCTTTTTGCTAAACTGAAAACCACAGGAGCACACACAATATTTGGCCCCATCTTTTCCTTGCACATCCTTTGTGTGATCAAGAAAGATCTTCAATACATGAGCACTGCAAATCAGTATTTTTCAGTGCCTTCTTGGAGCTGATGCTGAAGTTATTTCTTGCATACAAAACAGATTAAAAAAAAAAATCACACTGCAGGAAGAGCTCGTTTAACAAAAGCTAAGTTTATCTCATCAGCTGCGTAGCTCAGCAGGAGTGATTTGACAGAGCACAGCACGGGTTGGGGGATTTTATTTTGGGCTAGCTCTGGCCTGATCCTGTGAGCTGAACACCCGTGAGCAGCTGGAGAGCATTAGGTGAACCCCCGGGGTGCTGCAGAAAAGATGCAGCATTTGCTGTGTGCTCCAAGGCTGCTGGACAATACCAGCCCAGCACAGCGAGCACAGGACCACCGGGAGTTTCTTTTCAAAAGCACATTCCTGACCCAGGCTAACACTGTGTGAATGCATCTGCCAGCGGATGACTGCAGAAAACAACAGCTACGGGAGAGTCCCAAGGACAGAACATGGACAGCAGCTCTGGTGTGATCCAGCCTCTCGATACCAGAGCTCAAATCTCTTTTTGCTCATTTGACAGGCCCTATTTGAAATGTGTTTTTCTAAGAACGTGCTATAGAGGGATGGTGACAGCTGCAAGCTGAGAGCTAAAGCATGTTTTGTGTTTAGCAAAATGTTTCCTCTGTGCCTTAGACTTTTCCATAGTGTTTCTTTTTCTCTCCTCTATACCCTACCCCAAGCTGTCTCCTACACCAAAATTAGCTCCAATTAAGGTATTAATATCATTGGTTCCAAACTGCTGCGGCTGGTCAGAGGTGGGAAACAAAGATTACTTTTTTTTCTGCCTTACACCTGATACCAGGACAAGAGAAAGGCTTAAAATATTCACAGGAAAGGAAAAAAAAAATTTTTCCATTAGTCTGAGATGCACTTTTACAGTCACCGTCAAGATGGGATTTCCATTTGTGTATCAGCAATTCAGATTCTTTCTAAAAGAGAGAAATGATATGCAAACAATATTCTAATAGAAGACAAAGACTGGGATTTTGAGTGCACAGAAGAAAGATTTTTTTCAGGTTATGGTTTCCACAGCAACTTTTCATTTTATCCCTCATGTGTCTATCTGTCTTATAAGGTCTTTCACAACATTTATATATAATGAGATGTTCTGTTGATGGGAAATTATTAAGAAATTAATTTCTCAGGGAAAAAACCTACAACTTTTCCTGTGTATATTCACAGCTTCGCACACACACAGAGCAGCATTCCTAGGAATCAAGATGCTTGCATATAGGAGTACATTTTTATTCTTGCTATCTAGAGCAGCATGAAATTGGCAGCCACCATTGATTACACAAGAATGACAATGATGAAGGATGTGATACTAGGTGTAGCTGGTAGATATTCAGACCTGGAGGCAGGCGGGGCTGAAGGTATCAGAGCTTTGCAGGCACTAACTTGCCTGTTTGAGGAGGCAGCCCTAACAACACACTAACTGATGCTGTTGGATTCTAATCTTCCTCATTTGAATATTTCAAGCAAGTTGCACAAAAAGACGAGCAGCCAGACCAGAGCTTTTCAGTAGCTGGCTCGCTCATCTGTTTATTCTACACAACACTTCTCTCACACAAGAGATGGAGTGAGTTACAAGACAGTTATGTACTAAGCACACTGTTCTGATGCATGTGGCCGCATGTTTTGCACAGAAGAGGGGGTTGCATTCTTCGGAGATCATAAATCTAACACAGAAACTATTTCAGGGGGTTGTCCATGGCTTCTTTTTCAGACGTACACATGGAAATCTAAAATACAAGCACAGCTAGATACAAACATTATGATATGACAATATAAACTCTGTTGGACTGTGGCAGAAGTGAGACAAAAATCAATCCCAAAAGCACTTAGCCATGTTTGCTCAGCAGTACTTATTGACAGCTGAGAGAATAGAATGAGTGGAAATGAAATTTTTGGAGCTCAGTACGCAGTGATGAGATTAGAGTCAGAAGACCCAGAGAGGGACCATCGGCATAAAAATGCCTTAATAATGTAGAATCTGATGTTTACAGCATCCTCTTTCCTATTATAGCTCTGCTGGTGACTAAGCCTTGCCTGGTGCATTGACCTTGGCTGGCTGCCACCTGCCCAGCCAGACACTCTCTCACTCCCCCTTCTCAGCAGGACAGGGGGAGAAAATATGATGGAAAAGTTCATGGGTCAAGGTAAGAACAGGGAGATCACTCATCAGTTTGTGTCATGGACAAAGCAGACTTGACTTGGGAAGTTAATTTAATTTATTACCAATGATTAACAGAGGAGGATAGTGAGATGTAACAAAGAAATTAAAACCGCCTTTGCCCCCACTCCCTCTTCTTCACAGATTTATCTCAAACTCCCCAGCCCCAGCTGTGCAGGGGGATGGGGAATGGGATTTGGGGTCAGTTCATACCTCTTCACCTCTGCCACTCCTTCTTCACATGGTTCCTCTGCTCCAGTGAGTTCGTTACCATGGGATAGAGTCCTTCACAAACTGCTCCAAGGTGGGTCCTTCCCACAGGCTGCAGTTCTTCATGAACTGCTCCAGTGTGGGTCCCCCACAGGGTCACAGGTCATGCCAGAAAACCCGCTCCTGCCTGGGCTCCTCTCCAGGGTCACAGCTCCTGCCAGGAGTCTGCTCCAGCATGGGATCCTCATGGGCTGCAGGTGAAGATCTGCTCCTCCATGGATCTCCATGGGCTGCAGGGGCACAGCTGCTTCACCATGGTCTCACCATGGACTGCAGGGGAGTCTCAGCTCTGGCACCTGGAGCTTCTCCTGCCCCTTCTTCTCCACTGACCTTGGTGTCTGCAGGGTTGTTCCTCTCACATTCTTCTCAATCCTCATCCTCATGGGTGCCATAGAGTGTATTAGATATTCAGAAAAGTTTCCTCACTGAGAAGCTGGCTGGGCGTTGTAACAGGCTGCCCAGGGAAGTGGTGGAATCACCATCCCAAGGTGCATTCAAAAACATGTAAATGTGTCACGGAGGGACATGGTTTAATGGTGACCATGATGGTGCTGGGTTAATGGTTGGACCTGATGATCTTAGAAGTTATCTCCAACCTTAACAATTCTATGATTCTGAAAGACAGATGTCAGCCAAGAACAAATAAAATGCTGCATATTATGCATTTGGATTTGGTGAGTGACCATGGAAGTCTAAGCACAGAAGATGTTTATTGTCAAGAGTGATTAATTTTCTATTATGTATTGGCAAAAAACAAACAAACAAACAAACAAACAAAAAAAGCAAAGGAGACCTGGAGTAAGTGTCTCTAAAAAATTCCAAAACAAGTCACAGTTTAAAACCTCTTGTTACGCACACACAAAAGGCAACAAAGAAATGAAGAATAAAATTGTATTTGATGCCAAAAAGAGAAGGAAATAAAACTAGATAATGAAATACTTTGAGAAGACAAAAGTCAGTAAACTGAGAAAACTAGTGTATGAGAAGATTGTGGAGGAAAAAGAGAAAAGTAGATATTTGCTTAAAGATGCACCATTAAGAGCACAAGCACAAACTATTGCAGGACAGAGAAGTGATAGCAAATGTAGAACAAATCCCACTTGTTTAATTCCTGAGCTCTTCACTGCCTCCAGCACATGACAGGTGCATACAGATTGTGGACACAAAATCAAGTGGCTGACAAGTTGTCATTAACTGCAAAGACTTCACAAAGTCAGACCAGGTCGCAAAGACATCACAGGTGTTACAGTTATTAGAGGAGAACCTAGAAAAGCATTCTTTTCTCATCAGAGAAGAAAAGCTGTGACAAATTGATGCCAAGAAGGTTAGACAAAACTTACAGCTGTAGTTTCCAGCTTAGGATACCAAGCTCTTCACTGAACTGGCAAATACCCTTTGGACATTTGCCCCATTTCCAAAGTCTGTAAGAAAATTGTTTACCTTCTTCATTTCAATCCTGGTGATGCAATTTGTGATTTTAAACAAATATTGTTCATAATCTGAAGTCCCATTCCAATTTATGAGGCCCTAAACATAATGCTTTGTCACCATTTCTTTCCATATTCAGTAAAGAGAAAGAGGCATCACAACACCTGCTATTTCCAGAAGATAAATTGTTCATAGATTAATCAGAAAGCAGACATCATCATTATTACAAAGAGTGTCCTATGAACAATGTGAGTGAAAATCCACACAATAAACAGGAGCATTTTCATCTATAATCACATCTGGTGCTAAAAAGCTCAAGTGACATTCAGTCAACTGTGCATTTGACTAAATAGTCAGCCTGAAACAGCAGTGTCACGCTCCCAGGCTTTTTTTTTAAATTTTTTTTTCTTGTGACAATGTGCAAATATCTCACTCCAATTTGCATCACTTTTTAGTAGCTCTCTCACAATGATTATTCAACAAACAGTCAGCATTTTCCTGCACATTTTGGCAAGGCCATTTTGGCAGTCTAAAATACCTGACTTGCTTAAATTTGCTTTCAGTGCAAATAAAAACAGTATAGAGTCACCAAAAGCGTTCTTATAATTAAGGGAGAAAAAAGCATGATAAATATACTCACAAAAACATTCTCAAGCTGCTTATTTTTGAGACCTATAAGACACAATTTGAATTATTCTTTGGGTTACACCACGTTGCCTGTCCCATGCAAAAGCAGCATGACAGAACATATTTAAGTTATTTATTTCTCATTCTCAAAATACTTAACAGATCAGCTCATCAGCCCAAAAAGCAGGGCACACATAGCTCTGGTGATGTCAGGCAGAGAGAAAGCCACCAAAGCCCACCCCAAGAGCTCCACATATGACAAAACCCTGCCCTTCACCAGTCACAATCAACAGTGAAAGTACCTACAGAAGCTTTATTGATGTCCCAGCCTTTCTTTCAACCACCCCCATAGCCACATTATTCTCCTTGGCCTAATAAGTTTTATTAATCATACACAACAAGCCTGAAAAGCAGGAGGGCCAATTTTATTGCAGAAGGAAGATACAACAATTAGGCAGCTGAGACCTTTTAATGCCTGCAACATGTGAGTTCCCCTGAGCTGTGCACTGCTAACTCAAGCTTTTTGTTGGCAATAAACAGGTTATGATCAAAGACTGATTATAATGCTGTAAGATAATTTTCTGCGAGGTTGAAGCAGGACTGGCTCTTGGGCCATCCCAGAAATAGGAAATCAGGCAAACCATAGCCCACACGGCTGCTAAGAGCTGTGGAACCACCAGGAGAGCCCATTTCACCAAGTACCTGCAGCATGAATGGACCTATGTCATTGCCAGAGCACCTCAGTTCAGCACAAAGCCTGTTCAGAACTTCTGGGTTAATGGAAGTGCTGACACATTGCAGGTGACTGGACCAATTCCACCACATACAAATTAAAGGTGAAAATAAAGTTACGAGTGTGAAAACCATAGTTTTCAGCCAGGGCAAATAATCACAGTGATGTTCCTTCACAGAGCTTCCCCCCCACACCATCCAACTGTCCAAGTTCTGTTTTTTCTGTCTCCATTAGATCTCACCCTTCAACATTTCACTTGGTGCAAAGGGGTTATGAAAAGGCCATACATTACACCCTAATAATCACAGCACACATGCACTAGGATTCCCAGAAGCACACTCTTCCACAGCCTAACTCTCTCAATTTTAACAGCCCTGTCATCCTTTGGTCTGGCTGCAATGATCCAACTTCTGAAAAAGGCACAGACTGCTGTAGCTGTCCGTAAAAACAATCCATGCTCACTTACCACACTGAGCAACACCAGCCCAGGAACCCAGGTTTAGACCTGACTGAGCAGTTCCTTAAGCAACAAGAGATCTTCCCCTCTATTTCAGAAGCTTCCAGTCACAAGTGACCTCTCGACAGCACCTTGGACTAAGGCGCTGCTGTGGATTTCATTGGAGCTACAAAGCACTCTTCCTATCATTTCAAACCTATTTGCACTAATTCCAAGCTGTCACTTATTTCTCCCTGATGTTTTACACATGAAAAAGTGCTTCTCCCTCCCCACAGAAGACATGATGGAGCTGCACACAGCTCTGAGAGCAACGCGTCACTGACATGAAACACCACAGGAAAGGCTTTTCTTGCCCACCAGTCGTGGTAGCCAGCCTGCCTCCTGGAGGCCCTTTTCCTTAAGGCAGAGAGTCTTCATGCCTTTCTGACTAAAAAGAAAGACTGGAGTGATGTCAGCAGACATCCATGTCTATTAGAAGTGACAAAGTGCAATTAAAAGGCACTGGGAGATGCTCATGCCTAAGAATACTGATGGAGCAGAGATGACCCTGCAGGACCAGCAGAAAAAGTCTCTTCAAAACACACATTTGAGTGTAGTTACTGCTGCATTAGTGTTTGGAAGGTCTGACAGACCTGACCAATGAAAACTGAAAGCAACAACCAGTCTGTGGACTGTTTTTTCAGCTTGGGGACATGAAGATGAGAAGAAATAAATGGTGTGGTAGCGCTTGGGTTTTTTCCTTTGTTTTAAACAAGCACACAACCTGCGTTTTATACAAATTAACACTTCTGTTCTCATTAAAACCATGCTGTGATCTCACTTCTCAGAAACCGGTCAACAAACATTTACCCAAATAGCCACAGAAATCCTTTAGGTGAATATTTGCTTATTTGCACATTTACTTTAAAGAGTCTCCAAAAATTGCCCATTGCAGTTTCTCATTTCCATATCCAGTAAAATATTAAATTGGTTTTATTTTCCATCAATTATCAATGCAAACAGAAAGATTAATTGAAAAAGAAATATGTTAAAAATTTAAAAATAAACAAAGATGTCAAATACTAGAATGTCATCTGCCGTGTGCAACCATCTACCCAGAAAAAAAAGCAAAACAACAGAACCAAAAAAAACCTAAAACTCTCTTATTTCTGCATTTCTGTTAGATGTATTGCTTTGACCTTCTGTGTTTTGGGGTCCCCCCGTGTCACTCTCTGGTTTCCAACACAGAACTTTAAAGAGAATCCCATTACCAAAATGGAAAGAAAAGTGCTGTATTTTCACCAGCAGTCTGGTTCTCTGGCACAGAAATACGTCAATTATTGTTTTGAGGAAAGGCAGCACATACCTTAGAGTCCACTTTCAAACAAAATTAAGGCAGGTATTTCCCTAACTCAATCCTTGAAAGTTCCAACTTTTTTGAAGTCTGTACAAATATTTAGAGAAAGATAAAAACAACTTACTAGGACGGGCTTTTCTGCCCCACCATCATCAGCTCAGGAAAGGCAAAGGCTTTTGTGGGTAAGGTCTGAGGCTGAATAGTTGACGTACAAGTTCAAGTAGCTGAGTATCATTAGTAGCTGAGCTGGCTAGTTGTCCCTATGCTGTTGTAAGCATACATAAAGACGTCTTGTGTTGTAATTCTCATAGATTCTCTCTGGAAAGTCATGAGGCTTGTCTGCTTCTCTTCTCACACGTGAGGGCGTGAACTCAGAGGTTTTAATCTGCAACAGGAAGAAAAACATGTACCATTATATGATATTGGATAATTTTGTGGAACCATCATTCCTATAGATCCCAAACAAAAAGCAAGAGCAGAAGAAACCTGGTAGGTAATATGACTGTTGCAAAAGAACTTTAAGTGATTTCTCTGAGCTTTCTGAGCAAAAAGGAAGAGCACAGAGGGTGAAACATGAACGGCCAGAGAAATGCAAGAACAGCCTTCACAAAGCTTCAACAGAACAGCCTTTGAAATTCTTTTTCTTGATATGATTGAAAACAAATATTGGCATATTGGTATCAACAGTAAAATAGATGAAAATGAAGAATGCTAACTTCTCTGAAAACAAAACATCAAAACAAAATGAAAACAAAACAAAAAACAAAACCAAAATAGACAGACCACAAACAATCCAGTTTAGGCACCTAAAATCATTGGAAGACTTTGATCTCTGCAACTCCCACTCTCATCAATGAAATTGTCCTGAATGCCACACAAGAGCATATCAGGAAAGTAATCATTCTAACTTCAGAGCACTCTGACTTGTTTTGCAACAAATGAGGCACATGACCATTAATTAAATCATGAGCAGAAAACAAAATAGGAAATAATTGGTCTTTTCATGTGCATTAAGTGAGGCAGAAGCCCTGAGGAAAAAGCAGTGTATTTTCATTCTGTTAAATATATATCAAAAAACACTGGAATTAGAGAGTAAGTAAAAGTTGTGGTGGCAGATTTATCACTGCAGTTTCCTGGCTTCTAAGTATATGAACTGCCACTTAAAAAATAAAAGTTTCACAGCTGTGTTTGTCTCCAATACAGAGAAACAAAGTGGACCCTTTTCCCTCACTGTAAAAGGGATGTCTGGTTCCATCCAATCTTTAATCAGGCAGGTTTCTGCCATTAAGAATACACATTCTTAAACAAAACATCTGAGTTAAGACTACTCTGTGAAGCAGAAATATGAAAATATTGAGTTTTGGGAGAGTCCAAATTCAGCATTGTAAATGTAACTTATGGGCAGGAAATGCACTACACCACTCCCTTTCCAGTGCTTAAACAATTGCTCAAATACTCAGATTACATATGAAGATGGGGACATCCTAACAATAGAAATCCTCACAGAGGAGGTGTTCCTCATTGCCCCCTCCAAGTGCACACAGAGCTAAACGGGAGGTTTGTCACAGTAGACATGTTGCAAAGAAATTACAAGTTTTAGTGAAGAATACATCAAAAACTGCAAAAAGCCCACTTACTGTAAAGTGTTCTTCTGGGCCATGCGCCCTTTTACGTAACCAGCGAGCTGAAAGTAGGATGTCAGGAAGTTAGAATGGTTTGATGGTGCAGGGTTATACAGCTGTTATATGTGGGGCTCTCCTCTAGCTGCCCTCAGCTCTTGAAAGACTTTCTTCAAAATACAGTTACACTCATATGTTAACTTCTTATTTGTTTTTACATCCTGTTCCTTAACAGGGGCTTGTTTTGTTTTTCCCTTCATTGAAACTTTTGGTCATGCTGGATGTCCTGGTTTCTACTGGGGTAGAGTTCATTTCCTTCTTAGTAGCTGTGTTTTGCATTTAGTATGAGAAAGGAACAAAATCAGCTGTCTAATATGCCCAATGCACAATTATCTGAAAGATATCAAAGTATGTATATTTGCCTATTCTTAGTCTTGCTCAAGGGAAAACTTATGAGTGCTGATGGAAACAGAGCTCATTTGTGTCTGATCATTAGTTTGTGAACTGTCATTCTTAAGTATAGAATTTTGTGCCAGTAAGTGCAGAGCAAACAAAATAATTCTAAAATCTCAAAGCCTGCCCTACTCTCAGAAAGCACCCTTTTTCATCCTGGATGAATCTCTGACATGCCTGTAATGCATAATAATATCATAATATCATAATATCTATGGCTTTTTCAAAACTCCAGACTTATTTTAAATTTCCACCCCTTATTTTATTACGACTTCTCCAAAAGGACAGTGCATATGTGAACATTTTCCTCAACCCTTGCCTCCCACCTCACTCTCAGCAATAAAGTGCATGTCCTTGTACCTGCACATAGTCAGCAACGGGATTGTAACATATTTCAGGGTCATCAAAGGACTCACCTCTGCACCTGAAAATCAAGCATGAAGTCACACCAGTGACAGCAGCGACACCTGCAGCTGCTCCTATCAGGATGTATGGAAGAATGTGGGAAGTGCCTGAGAGATGAGAAAAGAGAGCAAGTTACCGAGCTAGATGTCAATATCCACAGATTTGTGATGTTACTGCCTACCTTGGCTGGAGGAAAAAGCTAATCCTCTGCTTTCACAGCTCAAACAAGCAGCGAGAAACTGATGAGATGTCTGGATGCCAACCAGCAAGAAGAAGCTGCCTCACACATCCACTCATTTGTGTGTACAAACACATTTTCATTTTCAACTCATCTGCCTTTACACTCTCCTTTTCTTCAAGTACTATTTGCCCTGAACAACAGAACTGAGCAGCCATCCCTGCAAAATTCTGTTAATTAATGACTGGTCTATGCTGACTTCTGTCCTTTGTGCCACTACCAAGGTATTTTGATGATATAAGCACTTATTCAGCTATTCTTACAAATCCTACTTCCAACAGGTCCAGCACAGCCAGAGGAGAAGCTAAACTTTACACTTTACTACCTTTGGAACACTTGAAAGTCACAGACAGACATTCTCCAAGGAAATTTTCTCCAGACCATCACTACTGTGGAAAAAATGTTGTGGGGAAGGCGCTTTTAGATTCGTTCTTGTTTCTCGCTGTCCTACTCTGATTTGAGTCACAAGAAATTACTTTCTCTCAAGTCTCTTTTTCCTGTGACAGTAATTGGTGAGTGATCTCTCCCTGTCTTAACCTTGACCCGCGAGCTTTACGTTGTATTTTTCTCCCTGTGTTATTGAAGAGGGGGAGCAATAGAGCAGCTTGGAGGGCACCTGGCAGCCAACCAAGGTGAACCCACTGAAAGCAGAATAAGGAATTCTTGTAAAACAGAACAGGAATTGAAAGAAAAACACACTGAAAGCTTCTCCGTACAGTGCCACAAAACATCTGGTTTCAACTAACTCAAAATTATTAATTTCTCTCTCAACATGCTCTAGGACTTTACCTTATAACCACTCTAACCCAGCTCCAGGGCCCCAGCATTTAGTGGGAACAGCTGGACAGAACAGCACAGAGGAGCCCTAGGCATGATGAAGTGCAAGCACAGAATAACATTATTTACATGTCAGGTCCATGAGCAGAGTCTGGTTCATGGCTGGGTGGGTGACCAGGCAGGTGACAGAGGGAAATGAGCTGTTGGCCCAGTTGAAGTAGCTCACTCTGGTCACTGTTCCATTGGGGTGATGGAATTCTTCCTCAGAGCTGTGGTTGCTTGCAGGGATCCAGGAGATGTCAGCAGCTGGCTTTCCTGCAGATGCTTGACAGACAGCCACCCTGCTCTTGTCGTGGGTCAGGGTCACCGTAGGAGGCACTAGAGAAGAAATTTTAAAAAGCCATAATTTCTATCTTAGTTTCTATTTCTATTTCATTTTTAGCATAAAATCACCAACTGAGAAACTGAAAAACAGGTGGTATTTTTTAGTTTGTATGACCAATTCGTGAGATTTTAAAATCATTTGAAATATTAGCACATCTTTAAGGAAAAACAATACGTCAAAAAGTCTGAGGTGGACACCTCAAAAACTAGCTGGCTACATCTAAAGTACTGCTTCCTCCTGTTTTCCAAAAGGTGATGGCAGATTAGCAGATGTGATGACAGAGAGGGGTGGACTAAATAAAGCTTTACAGCTTGACTGATGAAAAGGCAGATTGCTGAGGCTTCAGGTAAAATAGGAGTTTGGATACATAGAATCCAAAATTTGATAGCAGGGAAATAAAAGAGAAATTAGACAAAACTGTTCTGCTTGAAGTCCAACAACTCATATTCTGCATTTCGCAAAACAGGGAAAAGGCCAGCACCTAAGCCTTCATCAAAAAGGCAAGATTCTGCAGGGAACAACAAGAAGATAAAATCCAAAACCAAAACAAACTAAAACCAAAAACCAACTAAAAAAACCCAACAAAAAAAAAAAAATCAAGTGACTAAAATTAATAATAATAGCAAATATAGAGTTCCAAAATTCATTTCCCATAATCTTTAGTTATATTGAGATGGCTTAATTAATATGGCCAAAACATAAAGTCTTCTTGTGTTTTTTTTTAAACTTATGGAAACCTAGATATAGTTTACCTGACTATATGGAAAAGGTGACTTGATATATTCATGATGCTTCCTAATATTCTTTTGTTCCTGACTACATTGCAAATAGAATAATTTAATTTTTGTTTTAGTGATGCAATCTTACCTATCACAGTCAGAGAAAAGAAAAAATGAAAATTCCCTTCACTGTTGGCAGTGTCACAGGTGTAATTTCCCTCATCCCCAAGGTTCACAGGGTAAATACGAAGCGCAGGGTCACAGACAGGTGAATATTTCCACGTGATCCTCTCACTGCAGTTCAGCTTTCTTGTCTCATTGTGATCACTTCTATAGGACAACAAGCAGCAACTGCTGCAATTCTTCTTCCATGTCACCAGCAGCAAAGACACCTTGGAGATATTGGGGCAACTGAGCACAGCTTCATGGCCAGCCTCTACACTCACCCTGTTGTGAGCTGCATCAGATGAGAAAAAAAAATACATTAAAAGATGCTACAGCCATCATGAAAGCACAGGAAACTCTTGGCTTCATCACCCTTAAAAATACACTTCCTGACTGTACCGGCAGCCTTGGGGCACATATTAGTATTCAGCTTCCAGATCCACCTTCCTGAATTTGGAAGGCACCATCTCCACCTGAAGTGGAGATGGTGCCTTTTTGCTGTGTACAGTGATGCTGGCAATCTGCAAGTCCTTCACTTTTTTTTTTTAGTCAACAAATTTCTATCACTTTAATATAGGCTTTGAAAAAATGATTGGGAGGGAGGGCAAAATTCACTCTTAAGGGAAAGGAAACTACTTTTAAAAACTTTATTGTGTTTCTGAATTAGGTGCCTTGCTTCAAGCGCCAGTAAAATCCAAGATAGCTGGGGAATATACACCTGTGGCACAGTTAAAACCAAGACCTCTTGGAGCAGTAGTTTAGTAAGGGACATTTGTGGATCCCTTCTATTCCAGAAATCACATCTCTCCTGCTATTGTCCCAGGTGAACAGATGGCCAGTGTTGGATTCCTACCAGATTTATCATCCTGTGCCACTCTGCAAGGCACACAATTATTTTGCCAGCTGAGGTGACACTACTCCTTTGCATTCCCACTGAACAATTGGCAAAGTTTGCTCTGGTGTACTATGAAGTTTCAGTGTCCTGGCAAGTTGGAAATACAGAGTACCGAGCAGTGCTACAAGTAGTTTTGGATCTTTCTCACTTACCTTCAGCCAGATCGATTGGCAAGAAAAGGAGCGCAGCCAGAACTGCCCATTTCTGAGCCATCCTTAGCAGAAGGAATCAGCACTGCAGAAAGTGAAGGCAAAGAAAATGGAATGTAGTAACAAATTGTTGTGCTCATCCCTTCAAAGAGAACATGTAGTAAAACCTCTGATTCCTTTGAAAGCAGAAGTTTTAAACAAGACCCTATATCTTACTGAAGAAAGTAAGGAAAAAGAGAGTTGGAAAAAAAAAAGCTACTGTTTACAAACAGTTTTTTAAATCCTGGATCTCTGGTACCACTCAGGATCTAGACATCAACTATTTGGTAAAGAAATTATTCCTAACCTTTGCATGCTTTTAATTGCTTGAAAAGTAACTCCCGTTTTGGAGCAGAACAAAAAGAGCACCCCTTCTACTGCGAGGGATCAAAGCCATATGAGTTTGTTTCCTGCTTTCAGAGAAGCCACAACGCTGCCACACGTGTGGCACAGGAAGAACAAATGCTGCCACAGCCACGAGCCAAATGCAAGAGATGGTGCTTTCCTTAAAGCAATGTGATACATGTCCACATTCAAGTCACTGAATCACAGACTGGTTTGGGTTCGGAGGAACCTTAAAAACCTTCCAGTTCCAACACCCCTGCCATGGACACTTCCACGACACCAGATCGCTCAGAGCCCCATCCAAGTTGTCCTTGAACACTTCCAGGGATGGGGCATCCACAACTGTTCTGGGCAACCTGTGCCAGGGCCTCGCCACCCTCAACAGGACTGTTTTCCTCAAAGAATTGTTCTCCTCACAACTCTAACAAAGAATTGTGGTGCATCTGGGTGAAAAGCTTTCATTACAACCTGGTAAAAATGCCAATACAACCACATTGATCTGTATTCCGCTACTAATGTGCAACAGGCAATGTAACTCTTACATTAAAAGCATCCCAAATTTCATTTTCATTCATGCAAAATCTTTGCCATAAAGGAAATATTTTGTTTTGTTTCATTTTATTCAAAGCTGTCAGAAGTTTAGGGATTTTTTTTTTTTTTTTTTGGCAATTGGGATACATTACACATGCAAAAGTTGCTTTCAATCAAAAAATTTTGAAACTTTAAAAGCTGAATTTTTTTTAACCAAAAAAAAATTAAAAGGATACATTTTGACCAGAATTATGTACTGAACTTGACCCAATTTGCAAAGAATTTCTCAGTCTCTTTCAAAAGGAAAGTAAAAGAAAAAACAAACCTCCCACAATTTCTATCAGCAAATTCACTGTTCACCAATTTTGATGGGTCCATAAATATTCATAACAGAATATTTTCACATTGGAACTTGTCCCAGAGAACTATCTTTTTTTTTAAATGCATACAAATCTCATATATGGGGTTTATTTGCTCAAAAGAACAGGCATTAATGATTAAAAATGGGACCTTACAGAAAGAACAGAGTACATTACTCTGTTTAAATATTCATGTGTGAAACACAGAATTTAATCTGCAATTTTTAAAATTCACAACCCTTGAATAGTTGTGCCTCTGAGCGAGAAGGAACTCTCAAAGTAAAATCCAAAAAGGAACAACCAAGTGCAGATTAATCAAACCCATTTAAAAGCAGCAAACCAATACTTGTGCCTCGCCTTGTGTTATTTCCTTTGATGGAATTAAAATGCCTCAATAGCTGCGTTTAAATAAATTAAAAGTTTTACTCAGCCTCGGTGGCGGTGGCTGGCACGAGACCGTGCGATATGTGTGTCACTCCTCCAGCCAGGGAACAGCACCGCTCCCGCTCGGATTCATCCCAAGGAGCGCTGAGGCTGGAGGAGAGTGACCCAGTTGTCAGCCTCAAGAGGAGCCCTCCTCATCCCGGGAACCTGGGAGGGGAGCAGCAGCAGTTCCAGTGTGCTCCGGTGCTCCGACTCTCGTTCTGGGGTGAGCAGAGAGATGTCGGCACAAGCACCCGCTCCCACTGGGACCCCTGTCCTGATGGCTGATCCCGAGACAGCTCCTGCACACCAGGGAACTGCAGAGAATACCTGGAGCTCCCCTCCCTCTCCATCCTCACAAAGGACTCAGACATAATTGCAAAGCGAGAACTATCTCAATTTAGGAGATCCCATCCCAGGTAGTCCCTGTGTTCAGCTGTACGGTTCATGAGTTTCTCTTCATTGCTGCTTCTGAGATCATAACATGCAGCTGATTCGTCTCACAGACAGATAAAGCCTCCATCCCCTCCAAAAGAGATGAGTGAAAAAAACTCTGGTTGTACACTGCTCTGAAGAGGATGTGGGAGAGCTAAACTGAGGGAAACAAACTCCTTCATGACATGAAGAACAAGTCACAACCTTAGCTGTCTGCTGTTACACATCAAACACAAGCCACAGGCCTCGAGCCATGCAAAGCACCAACTTAAAATCAGACAAATAAAAGCAAAGTCCAACATGATTAAAATATTTGCTAACACAACCTGAAAGAGGAAAAGGTCCGGTATCCATCAGCGCATCAGATGTCACCACAATTTTTTAAAGGATAACCAGTACGTCACAGAGCCATTTCCATGTTTAACTCAGCAAAATACGGTTCTGTTTTGAAGTGGAAGCACCTATTAAGGGGTACAAAAGGCCCTGCCTTAGAAGTCTGTTCTCTGTAAGACCTGTGTCTTGAGGCATGGAAGGGCTGAAAGGAACAGCAAGAAGAAGTGTTTGCACACATCTGTGTCAACTCTCTTGCTTCCTCTTATAAGGAAAACTGGTCTGCAAACCAAGGCTATGCTATTTAAAATCCAAACCCACACTTCTGGCAGTCAGAGCAGCAGCAGCTGCTTCTTCTATGCAGCATTTGATGTTTCCACTTCATCACCAAGACCACACAGCACCCAGCTCAAAAGCCTGCAGCTTTTCTGAAGTGAGAGATGCTGGTTGTATTGTACTTTCAACATCCCCAGGTCAGCCTCTTCTGCTCCCATTTCTCCCTAGCAATGGTCCTCTGTCGGGAATTCCTCAAGTCCCTCCACTGAAAATGAAGCAACAAATTACGGCAAGACTTTGGATGCCCTGAGAGGAAGACAAAACATATCAAAAGGGGCAGCATAGATAGTCCCAAAGCTGAAACCAAAAAGCTCTTGGGGGAGGGGAGAGGCTGTGTTCTTTCTCTGTTCTTAGCCATCTACCTGAGCCATCTGTGGCTGGCCCCTGACAATGCTGCAGGGTAATGAACCTTTGCTTTGACTTTAGAGCCTCCTGGTATTTTTTATTTTCTAAAAGATATCCTGGCCCTGAAAACTGATGCCTGAAATCCTGTACTAGCACAGCAGAAGACTGTTATCACTGTCATGGACTGATGGATCTGTACATCCACAGTGCATTTTCTTCTCAGACTCCCTGTTTGTCTCACAGTTGCTGGCATCGGTCAAAGCCAGAGATGATTTGAAATTCTGCCCATCCAGTTCGTGAGCTAGTTTCATCCAGTTCCAAACTACAAAGCTTTCTCTACAAACTGGGAAATAGAGAGTGGATGGCTTTCTGAAATAGAGAATTAGTCTAGTAGAAGGAGCTCTCAAAATAATCACAAGCGAGTTATACAAAACCACTGTAAAATTACAGTGTTTCAGTAAATATACATAAAGGTAAATAGGTTTGAAATTTCCTCCACAGCAAGGCAGAGATTTGTGGTGTCTATCTACTGAATTAATGAAGATACCAATATTTGGAGTAACACCAACTTTACAAAGTGTGGATTTTTTCCCCAGGGGAAAAAACAATTGCCATGCATAGTAGCTGTAATTCCAGAAAGCAGTTGGGCATCTCCCCTCTTCTCGGATATATTTACCTTTTTATCACTAGCTCATCTGGAAAATGGCTTAGTCCCATGACGTTCTTGCACAAGCCAAGGCATACTCCTCACTTCTGTAGCTGCCTTGCAGCCAGTCCCCTCAGAGAGCACTGTAATCCAGCGTTGGGAAGAGGCAGTATGAGCAAAGGATGAATGAGAACAACACCACCCCTGGTAGCTCATTCTCTTCCTTTCAGAAAGAGGGAAGACATTTGCTTTACATTCTCCATTTTATGGGGGGGAAAGCCCAACAGTTCTCGTACCTAACACCTTGATTTTCCCAGGTATAAGCCATCTGTGGCTCTCACCAATGTCAGCAAACAGATGGGGGAAAGCCCTGCTGATAATGAAGCCTGTAAAACCTGACACTTCCATGTTAAAATATCCTGATGCAATTATAACCCAATTTCCAGTGATCAAGAAAATGTATTTCTTTTTTAACTGTAGCTGATTGCACTGGGCCAGCAGGGCCATGCTCAGCAACTTCTACTCCTGGCCCTAGAGAATCCCCTTATCACTTGTAGGTCATTAACCTCAGGAGCTTTTCACTCGATCCCAATACTGCAGCAGACAAATCTATCTACCACACATATATTCACGATCTTAACAACTTTCACTCCTGCCCCTTGTGGGCCTACTGCTTTTTGTTGCTGATTTTCCAGGAAAAAAACTAGGAATTAGCAATCCACAAGTGCAATTACTGCTTTCAGGGCTGTGGATAACTAGAGAAAAATCTTCCAGACAAGTATTTATAGATGAACAGAGAGGAGATGGTTTATAGCTTGATGTTTAACTCCCAAAACACTCCGTTAAGAACCAGGACATATCTCAGGCTCCCCAAATGAAAGTTTCCTCCCCATTTTTCAGTCAGAGGTACTGGCCTCCCACTCCACAGCCAAACATGATGGAATTGCACCACAAATCCTGAACTGCAGAGAAAGACAAACCTCCAGTAATTCCTGCTTTAAAAAGAACAGAAATAGCAGAAGACCTGGTGTATAGCAGAAATAAAACCCCAGATAGTCCTTCCTCACCTGTCAGTAAGTCTTACCTGTAACATCACTAACCATGGTTTAGGCAGCACTTACCCGACCTCTCTCCTTCAGCTCTTCACTGCTCCTTCTCCTTCACACTTCAGGGAACATAATTTTCTCTGAAATCTACAGCTTACCCATTCCATGGATGGCTTTGAAGATCCTGCAAAAAGCCCCAGGAGCCCCCCATCAGCTGGGAGACAGCTTCTCCAGCCTCAAGGAGCTGCATTCTCAGCCCTCATTGGAGTCATCCAGTAGGGCATAGAAGAAGATATTTTACTTATTTATATATTTAAGGAGGAAAAAAATTGTCTCCTGTGTTTATAGAGCAGCTAGATCAACACTTACAAATATGAAGTACATACCGTTATTGTATGGCAAAGGAGGATGCTCAAAAGTTTTCTTTCATTTCCCTTTCTGCGGGTTTTTTTTACAAGTGGAATAAATTGTTTGTATAACAAAACATACCTAAAATAGAAACCCACATCTATATTGGAAAAAACTACACATCCCACCTCTCAAATGCTAAATAAAGTCATGACACCAGAGTGAGGATGCCATTTATCACGGCCTACACTCTTTTGGTGCAGTGTAATACACTGAAGGGGATGCTTGTCCTTTTTCTTTCCTCACCATATAGGTTTCTCTGCTGTCATAGACTCCCTTTCTCATGAGCCAGTTAACACCTATAGCTCCATGGTCTAGAAAAATTCTCCCTGGTGGTTTCCAGTAAAATTTCTCACCTCATTTCTCTTCTGGCAGATTTTAAGCTCCATTTGAGGCAGGATGATGCAGGAGGGTGGAGTTGCTGGGAGAAGTCCTACAACATGTCCTTATTCAGGTTTCTGCTAACCAAACTTCCCCCCCTATTTTGTAGACCAGTGGTCTGCAGGTGAAAACGTGACATAAATTCAGGTTGTCTCCCACAAACGTTAATGCTTCATGGGACTCTGAGCATTGCTGATAAAAAAATCTTCATTTTCTCATCTTCCCAGAGTGGCTTAAAATACAGCCCAGAGGGGAAGCTCCTGAGGATGGCAGAGCTTCTCCAGTCCAGGAGAACATGCAGATCACTGTCTCCTTATTCAATGTCCAAAGGCACTGTGTGAAAAGTTGAGGTGCAGCACTACGAAACAAATGAAAGAAAGGGAAGATTAAATAAGAAAAAAAAAAATAAAGCCAACTAGCACAGAGAATGCAGAAGTGTCAGAGACTCAGGAAGCCTCTGGCTCCCCACCACAAGGACTTTGCTGAATGCATTCATGCAACAGACCACAGCCTTCTTGCCACCCCTGCCCTCAGGCCTGCACAGGCTATGTACATATATAGACTACAGCTATATGGCTGTGTCTGTGCACAGCTAAGGGCTCACTTAAACTGTATGTACAAAACCCATACCTTCACTTGCTAAAAGTGTCTGTGCTGGGCCATGTCCATGTATATTGCTGTATACATGAATATTTTAAAAAATCATTATATAGAGGTGCAACTTTATGCACACGCTTGGAGCTGCTGCACTCACAGACCTCTGACACAGCAGGAAAAGTTAGTTGGCTTGTTTGCAAAGTCTCCATCACTAGAAATCCAAGTTGCACATTGCTTCCACATGGTTTATTGTCAGAGCTAGTTTATGGCTTCTCCAATTATAAAGAGTCTCTAGCTAAATGATTATAAAAATGCATCCAAAGGGATAAACCAGAGGCAACTTTGAGCTATACAGGCTTCCAACAAACCTCTTGGAAGAGAATGTCTTCCCCAAATAAGGTAATTCCTCATATAAAAGAAGATAACCTATGGAGAACTGACTGCATTTTACAGGGGGGTACCTGCAACTGGACAATGAACAAAACAACCTCACTCAGAGTCCAGATTCAGGGACTCCAGCACATCTATCCATCAGGGTTATGTACATGTGCTATAAAATTTCTCCAAACTGGTTTTAATGCAGTTAATGAGGGCATAAGGAACAAGTGGGATGAGGAATCCTGACTGAACGTATACGTGGACAGCTAGCTTGAAAACCCGTTTCCATTGAAAAAGACATTTTGATCTGGAAGCTTTGGACTAGCAGTCTATCTTTCTGTATAGGTTCTAAAAACATGTATTGCAGAATCTACTCAAAGCTGTCTTTTGCTGGTTCACACAGGACAGTTATGAGATGGATAAAGAACTTTCATTCTTTCCTCCAAAACAGGCAGATGGCATTGCCCTGGCATGGACAAAAAACAGGCACTTTCAATTTCTGAGCAGATCCTGAATGAAAACCCAGCTCTGGCTATACCATAGTCAAGGACAGGGAGGGGTCATCCTGACTTGCACAAGAGATTTTTATTTGGGAAAATTAGTGTTTTCTTACTACTGAAGGACACTTACAGAATGTCTCCCCCCACTCTCCTCGGGCCACATTATGAAATCATAATGCTGATTAGGCCTTGGCCTTGATGAACAGCATCAGGGCTGAACTTCTCTTGAGATTATCAGAAACAGTCTGTTCCCAGGAAACAGTGCTGTCTAACAAGCTTCTGGTTTTTAACAAACAACTTTGGAAACTTATTTTTCTTGCCCAGATAATAACCTGAGTTTAGGCCTAAGCTGCTGGCCAAGCCCAGGCCTAAGTTTGGCAAGGCAGACGTCTCTGAACATTGTGATCCAGTGGGAGGCTTTCCTTATTCCTTTTTATCCTTACCTTTTCGCATCCTTACCCCTTTTCCTTCCTCAACCTCAATGTAGATAATTTGTGGTTGATTTTAGTTTTAGATTGATTGATTTTACATTTTGGCATGATTTTTCTCTTTGTGCTTTAACCACCCAGTAAGCAGTAGAGTGAGCTTCGCCAGTGCCTTTTGTCACACTTTCACTTTAATATTAAACCTGCTCTTGCCAATTCCTTTGCTGGTGATTCTTTGAGCCTCCTAAAACACTCATTTGTGACAAAAAAATTAGCATTTTCTTGTTACTCAAGGCCACTCACCTCACAGAATTCCTAGTCTTGACTATGTGTCCTCTGTAACAGTATGTGCCTCTATAACAACTGTTGTTCCTAACAGACAGAATGCATAGGTATTTGGATCTGGAATTCCATTAGGTGTGTTCATGTCCCCAGTTACCATGGATATACACTGATGCTCCCCCTCTCCATGTAAAATGTCTCTCTGGTGTCTTATTACTCACAGACCTGCTGCAAGCACCTTGTTTTTATGACCTTTCAGCTCAAAGACTCATATTCACAGTTGTTGCAAAGCAGGTTATTTGGAAGCAGCTTCTATGCTTATACATAGTATAGAATACTGAACGCCAAGGAGTTAAAATCCCCCTGAGCTCAAGAGAACTGCCTCTTTAAAATTCCTACTTCATCTTCTAGAGCCTTGCAAAACCAAAAAATTCTCCCTAGTCTCTCCACAGCTATTCCTTGTAGCTGCCAGGAGGTGGAAACATAGCTTCACCAACCCACAGGAGAAGCATCATGTTGATGTGCAGTTGTACAGCGTGCTGCCTGCTGAAGAATGGTGCTAAAAATATCTGCAGTCCAAATTGGCTCATTGGAACCCAAACCATAGGCTCATACAATGCTCTCCCTGAGCCTCTCCACATCCCCTACCCCCACCTAGCAAGACATCTATACTGCTTGGTATGGGTGCCCTTAAAGCAGCTGGTTCTGTCAGATGTGGCTTACACATTTAGTTCAACAAGAATCCAAAATCAGGCTGCCTGTGATTGAAAGGCTCCCACAGCAGCAGCCATTGCAGCCCTCCAGAACTGATAAACAATCAGATCCCTTGCAAAGTGACAAAGAGATAAATTTTCACTTGGCCTATGTGTCTGCTTTGATGCTCAAAAACATTACACGTGCGTCCAAGTATGAAAAACATGTTAGAGATCAGCAGTGCTTCTCAGACAAGCCTTAGTCACCACAGAAACAAATACAGGTGTAACCATCTTCCCCTTGTCACTTAGTACCAAATCTTATGGCCTGAGAGACAAGTCCTTTCACAAAAGGGAAATCCACACAAATGCTTGGAAAAGGGGAGAGGGACACAGCACTGTTAAAATCTGTAGACAAAATAAGCTTTCAAAATATCCCAGAGCTGGGTAAAACATCACAACTTATTTTGATTTCTGTTTATAGAAGAGTGAGTTTGACACTGACTTCATTTCTGCTTCCTGTGCACTCCCCACCTTGAGCTCATCCCACTGAGAGTGGTCTCAGCTTTCTCAGAGCAAACTGAAAAGCACAGAGGATGGACTAGAAACGAGCCAGAAGATATTTCAGAGGGGAGAACAACACAGGAAATCCTTCTTTGCACAGAGAGCTGGAAAGGAAAGGAAAAAACCTCCCTGCATGGGAGGCAGGTCCCAAAAAAGTACAACTGGACAAAAATGAGGAAGGGGTGTCAATAAATATATAGACAATGCCAGAAACCCACTAGAGAGACTTGTGATTTTATAAAATTAATCATACGCCTTATTTTCAGAAAAAAAATAAAAATACATGTATTTATCTTCTTACCTTTGACAGATATCATTATCCAGGATATCATGACCACAGCCCACATCTTCTCCAGCCCAGAATCCACACTCAGAGCTTTGTTCTGTTCCAGGTAAACTTCTGTACTCTCTGTGGAATTGGAAATGCCACACCAGATACAACAATTACTAACATGCAAATAAAGGTCTGCAGAACTGCATCTTTCCTTACCTAAAAATTGGTGTCAAAAAGGTGGAGGTGTAATTCTCATTTTATTTTTAGTCAAAATATTTTGGAGAAAACTTTAAGAAGGAGAAAGGTGAATATAAGCCCTGCATTTTGACAAAGCTGGGGAACAGCTTGGAATGAATATGAATCTCAGCTCAACTCAGATCACAACCAACCCACAAAGCTCCAGGAGCTCACCACCTTGGCTATCTAGGCCAAAGAGATATTCTCTTCTGCTGGGGCATGGAGCTGAAGTCAGTGGGCACAAGTAGAAGACACCACACAGTTGAGTGTCACTTAACTGTGACCAGCTAAGACACTTTCAGAAATGACTGCACAGGGGCACTGCCACTGTATGGATCAGCCTCCACAGCCTTTCTGCACAATATTTTTTCTCTTCTAACCAGTGAAGCAGGAAAATTAAAAAGTCGGGTCAATAAGAACAAAGTAGCTCACAGCAGTGCCTGCCACACCGCAAGTCCCACTCCCTCTAAGCACCAATACTTCCTGAGGTCTACATACACCACAATGAATTCCAGAGGTGATAAGGCTGGGCTGTTTGCATACACAAAGGTCTCAATTTAAGAAAATTCATGGATCTCCATTTTAGAGAAAATAACTTTGCTACCTGGGAATGCAGCTGTGGCTATGAACCCAGAACAGATGCTAGGTGAGCTGGGGCAGACCTGCCTCTAACCCGAGACTAACACACATTTTCCCATGCTGCTTTTTTCACCCAGTTCCTTTCAGCTCTGGTAACGGTGCTCAGAGTAGAAATCCCACGGGAAGCTATTTCCATTAGCTCAGGGAAAGCCACAGCCAACCTAAAACAAATCCTTTTCACATGTCAGCCTTGCATTTAGCATGCACAGATGAAGAGACAGAGGAATATGAGACTTATTGCCCATGTCACAGTGTGGCAGCAATCAATTTCAGTTTCACACCCTAGGAGGAGAGGATACATCTTCATGAACACGGTTTTTATCATGCAGAAATTTCTCCTGAGACACCACCGTGTCACCTCCAAACTCCCTCTACAAGCAAGCCCCTGGACACACAGAGCTTACCTGTTACACTCACCATAATGAAGCGGCCCACAGCAGTTAGGAAAATATTCTTTATTTTGGTTCTGCACTGATAGCAGGCACTGTCTGACTGGCTGACTGCTTATATTTTCACAAGTTTTCAGTGAGGACATGACTTTTGCCATGGGGTCTGCACTTTGTGAGAGGTGCAAGCTTTCTATCTCCTTTCCAAACCCAGCCCTGTTTTCCTTATTGGCTCTTTTATACTGGTGAGCGTCGATTTGTGACAAGTGATTCTGTTGATGCCTGATAAGGCAGTTCCAATCCAGGTTCTTTCCTTCTTCCAGGTATTTCATGGTAGATGCATAAATGATTTCCAGCACGCTGTGTTCTGTGGTGGGAGAGTGCAGACATTAACTGAGCTGACCTTTGTGCCAGGCCAATCCCCCTCCCTCCCCATACTTCTCCACTTATTTATGCACTGTAAAAGCAGGAGCTGTCTTGTGCTTCAGATGTGGACAGAGCACCCAGGATAACAGGCAACACAATGAAAACAATACTTTTTCCTTCACATGAGAGGACAGAAAAATCTATTTCCTAACACAGATCTTGCAGCAAAGGCCTCATGCCAGCACAATATTCTCTATAAGCTTTGCTGTTCTCATAAAAATGGAAGATGAGAAAAGCATCTTCTCTTCAACAAATAAGCAAGTGAAAGCATCAGGGGAGAGGGATATTTGGGAGGGCTCTTTGTTTATATTTCTTCAATTTGAAGGTTTTTCCTTTCTTCAAATATTGAGCTGTGCCACTGAAATATAATCTAAAAGCACTGACTGGCTCAAAGCAGCTCTCTTTTGGGACCAGGTTTCACCTCCCAGCTCTCTGGGCAAAATTGAGCATAGAGAAAACAAAAGACTCAAATACATCATGCAGAGCATGGCTCAGCAGAAGCTTATTGCAATAGATGTTCTTTCTTTCCCAGAACACAGGCAGCACCTCCTGGCCACACCAAGTAACTCCTAAACTGGACTAAAAAAATACCAAAAGCCAGCAAAATTCCTTTGTAATTGTTTCTTCTCCTCAGGAGGGCACCTGCATCAAACTATTTGGCTGGCACAGGTAAGAGCCTGACTTCCAACAATATGAATATATAGAACAACATGCTACTGCCATCTCTTTTTCAATGATGGGGGGGAAAAAATGAATTCTCATTGCTTTAATTTGTACTTTAAGTAGGAGAATTCTGATGGGAGCATCAGGAAAAAATAGAGAAATTCTGAAAGAAAAAAGATTAATGCTTACCACAACATCCTTGTGTTTCAGACTAGCTTTAAGAGGCACAAGAGCTCCTTTCTTTACTTCAAAATATAGATTTTTCTTTTTCCTAGGAAAACAAAGCTGTCTTTTAGAAACACCTTAAGTGCCAGACCAGCAAGTGGAACTTGGTACACTGCTGGGAAGGAAAAAACAAGAGTCGTTTGCTTGGCCTCCATTTTCCAAATGGGTAGGTGGCTTGAGAGATTCTGTGATTCAATAAGAAACCAAACATCTAAAGAAAGTGTTTCTTTGCTTGGGGATTGATTTTTCCCCTCTCACCTTAGCCATGGAAGGACTTCTGGTTGTTCCACATTGTCCAGTCCTTGTAAGCTGTGTGGTTGTGTCCTGTGTGCTTGTGTGAGTTAAATCAGTTATTTGGGGTATGCTCTGATCTTGTTGGCAGGGGAGGACAGCAAATGGGGTTGAAAATGACAACCAAGGACTCATCTGCACTTTTCTACACTGCATAGAAGTTCCTGTGTAGGCTGTACTTGCAGGAAGTTGAATGTCTGGTTGGTTTCTGTGCTATTTTAACTATTATAGTGTTCTTCACTTATCTTTCAGCTCTCTGTTGGTGTTCTACAAGGGTCCACATTGCACTCTCTGGTATCAAACTTTCAGTTATGGGTCAGCTACCCAGGACCAGGAGATTTTGTTGGCTTTTACTAACTAAGGCCAGCTTAGCTTAGCCTTTTCTGATGGCCCAGTGATTTTCAGACACTTAGAAGACTCAGAAGACATTTCATTTTCAGAGTGCAGGAAACAAGTACAAGTTCAGTTGCTCTTTTAACAGTTCCAGAGGTGCACAGAGCCCAGTGGTTCATGGAAGGGGAATAACGGGAGCTGCCAGTTCACAGCCTCTGCAAGTCACTGAAGCAATCAAAATCATTATTATTAACAACAAGCAGTTCAGTGCCCCAGACATGTTTACTGAAAATGTAAACTCTCTGTGCAGGAAAATATTTGTTTCCAGAATTGCTTCCAAACTTCCTTTGGAAGACATGAAAGGCGCTGGCTTGAGAGCTCAGACACAAGCAGCAGCCGTTCACAAAGCATGCACAACTTTGAGAGCAGAGCAAGACTTTTTTTCTCTTTGTACTTTCTGATATCTCATGCCAATCCCAAAGCAATCACTTCTCCTGCAGAGCAAGCGGTGAACTTTGAAGTCCATTCAGCACTGGGTCTGTCAGAGCAGTGTAATCCCAGTTACTCAGCCTCCTCAGTGAAGCCTCACAAGCAGACAGCACTGGACAGGTTTCTGAGGTTTTTGTCTCAGAAACAGGGTAGTGAACAGCCTTTTTATTTGAGAAAAGTCTCGGGAGGCTTGAAGCCAGCACTGGGAGCTGCACACACATTCTCAACAGACATCTGAGCTGAGTAACACAGGAAGACACTGTGCTTAGAGCTTAGAAGAGGAAAAGCTCTCTTATTTTAACCACCAAAAAAAAAAAAAATAGCAAAGTTCCTCTTGATGAGTAAATCTAAATATGTGCCCATTTGTTATCAGGCAAGTGAGATCTCCTCAGACAGCCCAGCTTTGGTAAATCCATCAGATTCTATACAACAGTTAACAAATTTTCATTACAAGATTGCAAGGCAATCAGGACTAGGAAAAACACAGATCACAAGATCAGACAGTGTGTTCTCCACTGTCCTCCTATATCCTACATATGTCCTGCTTTAGGAACCTACCTCCTTGTGAAAGAGGGGGAAAAAAAGAAAAAGGATGGTTTTAGTTCTTGTGTGGGTTTATACAAAATCAAAATATTAAACAGTGATAAAATTTAGCTATTGAGATCCTGATATTTTTATCCTACTTTGTTAAAAAAAAAATGCATCATCATGGGAAAAATACATATCCACACAACTCAATGGTGACAAAAAGGCACCTTTTTACCCTCCTGCTTTACCTCAGTTTCAGACCTAGTTTGCTGGATTTGCTTTTCTAGAGTATCACTTCATTATTACATATCTTATACATTGGCTTCCAGAAATGACAAATGGGGTGTCAGTTTTACTTTCTTATATCAAGATTAAAAAAATTTAAAAAAAAATTTAAAAATTAACATCAAAACCCTAGAGTTTTATATTGAATTAAAAGAGGATATCAGTTAGTGAAAAGATGCACCTCTTTTTTTAATCAACATAACAAAATTAGTTATGTCAATCAAATAACAAAAAAATCAAGCAAACCTTGAGAAATCAACACTGCACTGTTAGCTAAATAATTAAATATATAACTTCACAGTATTACAGTAGATCAACAGACTAAGATAGTCAAGTGACCAAGCCCTCAAATGAAAACATCAGATTATTGCCACTCATTAAAGTAACTCTAGGAGTTTAAGACAATGACAACATCCTTCAATTACCTTACTCAATACAAATGCACTTTAAATGTTCACTAGGTACTTTTCCCTTTTAGTACAGGAGGGTTCATTTCTATCATTCTCTTTTTCAAAAGGACACAGTGAGCTTTAAAAAGATGTGTAAGAGTTAAATCATGCGACAGCTTAAAATGCAACCATTAATATAAGAAAATCTGCCTCGATGAGAAGTTGTGGTTTAAGTTTAGGAAATCATTAAAGAACTCTGCTGGGAATCTCTCATGGGCACAGACAAATGAAAACCAAGAGATAACAGTGTTACTGTCCCCTGCAAAGGCAAAAAAAACCAAAAACCAAGAGAGCAGGATAAATTATTCACTGCTTACCTTCTTGAGATCTTGTCACTGGCTATAAGGACTCAAACCCTGGACCTTACTGCCATGGACAGGAGTTTCATTCAGGCTTATGATGGCTTCCCCAGTGACAAAGAACTTGAAATTCTTCCTCCACTGGATGACCTGCCAAGGAATCAACTTCAGCTGTGTCTGTGGATAACAGGATTTTTTCCTTTTCCTTCTCTGGTCTTTACTTCTTGAAAGGGCATGTCCCACTCATTGCAGCTCTGAATCCAGTTCAGCACTTCAGGATCATTTAGGATCATTTCTTTAGGCCCAGATATAGTCAATGTCAGGATGATCAGGGTGATTTTCAAGGCAGGTAGTAAGCGAAGATGAAGGTAGGTGTTTTCTAGAAAGTTTGTGTCACCCTCCATCTTCCAGGGGCATAAGTTCTGCTGCCACCAAAACCAGTTTTACTCTTACAACCAAACCAACCTTATTTCCAGGTATGCATTTTATTGTGATTTATCCTGTCCTTAGTACTTTAGGCATGGTTTCCTGGTTGGATCTGTTGCTTATTTGGAGGGAATTTTAAAAGAATAAATATAAGCTCATATAAATTCTGCTGGCTTTTACACTATATTAAAATAATTATATTATATACTATTTTTTTATTTATTAATCTTGGCTTCAAATAGGGTCTAGGTTTACATCCCTCCCAAAGCTTATAAAATAGTTTTCAATAGTTACACAGGAAAAGGGCTGCATTCTGCATTTCTGCAGTGCCAAACATAGCAGTAGCCATTTTCTTTTTGTGATAACAGATAACAAGCCTTTCAAAGCCACAAAGTGACAAGAACTAATAAAGACCAGGCATTATCCACCCTCACGTTTCTATTAAAAGTTCTATAAGCATCACAAAAGCCTCATCAGAGCAGAACACAATAGTTCTCCCAACACAAAAGCCAATATACAGTGCCCAAGAAGATGGAAACCTACAGGAAGTTTGTATTTCTCTTTGCCTTCAAGGCTACATTCAGATTTTTCCATTATGTTCACTGATCTCAGATAGGAAGGTAAATGAATGCCAGTCCAATTTAAATCCTTCTTGGTGCAAGAGTGAATGCACCCAGTAAGAAATTTGATGCAGAAGTTAGGTCCTAATTAGCTGAGGCTAAAGCACCCAAGCACTCCAAATATCAGTTCAATCTGATCTTAGGGTAACGAAATTTCAGAATAGAGTCTTCACTAGCAAGGTGAAATTAAATACTGACTACTACAGAGAGGTTAATGCAGAAATTAGGGACATTTCCTTGAAGGATTACAGACTTGGGGGATGGGAGTGGGACGAGATAGGACACAGGGAGCCGGAAGAGGAATGGAAGAAGGGAAGAGAAAGAGCAATCAATGCCTTAGGCCTGGGTACTTCCTGCCTCACTGAGCTGTATTTTTTGGAGGAAGAGTATATGCTTTCTCTAGTAATTGTATAAGCACCTTTTCATCATACTCTTTGGGGAAAATAGTAAAATAGACATAGTCGTTATTTATATGTCTCAAAAGCTTAAAAGAAAAGGAACACTGTCTACTGTCAAATTCAGAAATCTATCTCCAGAGGGCAAGAAATGCATGTGCAACAAAGAGGTAAGTAACTTACACTGTTCTTTCATAGGTCAAGTGAAAAAAACCAGTTTTATAAGGGTACATACTGTAGTAAAAAGAAAGATCCATGTGCTGCATGGAAAAAGCCAGACTTGTAAATTTATGGCATTATTTTTTATGTCTCAGCATCTTGCATGTCCAAAGAGTACCAAATGATAGAGCAATTGAAAGGCAAAAGTGAAGAAATACACATCCAGAAAAGGCCCAACAGGATGAGCTGGAATGAAAAGTCTTCTCAAGGTACCAGGGCCAGCAGGAAGGGCTGAATTCCAAAGGCATTGCCTTTCAAGCAGCGTTATTCACACCAACATCAGCTGCAGTTACCCGAACAGTGCTGCAGCCTGATTGCTGTGCATGCATGTGAATATATCCACGTGTACTGCCAGTTACTAGAACAAACACATTGCTCCACCAAAAAGCCTACTTAGCTTGTATAAGTCCTCATTTTTAAGACCGTTGAAATTTTGCTGCAACAGAAATTTCCAGCTTTTTAACACTGATTTCAGTCTGACACGACGGCAAAAGAAGCTGCACAGACCTCACAGTTACCTCAGTAACAAATCCTGCACTTAAAGCCCAAATTAATGATCGATACAGAACATTCTAAAGAAGAAAGCATTGTTTAGAGTTTATGTTCTCTAGTAAAAAGGGCACTAGAGAAGACAATTCAATATTTAGAGTGAACAGAGCAAAGCCTGGGGCAAGAGGACTGCCACTGTAGTTCCTTACTGACAGGTCCAGGGGATGGAAAACCTCTCTTTGCTGCAAACACAGGGACAGCAAATGCTTTTTTTCCTCTCCTACTTTTTAGGAAGGCATAAGTCCAAAATGCTCGAAGGGTATTCTCTCCTTCCTCTAGAATCCTGCAAACCAGCAGGATTGCAATATTTGCTTCTCCTCTTTTTTTTCTCTGACTCTCTTTACCATGTCAGGAGAAGAGAAAGAATTAATTACCACTTACCTTTGTACAGGGTGACTGATGAATATTCATTTGGTAGCTCAAATGGACTTTGCTTCAGGATTAAGGAGGACTTCAGTGAACCAAATATTTCCATTACCAAATCACATGGTGCCTTATACATCACTTGCCAAACTAAAGTGGAAAAACCATCACTGACAAAAGAAGGGGCAAAGGGAAAGGGCTGTAGTGATTTTGAATACCTTAAATACAGGAATAAATAAATCATGCTTCCAAATATTTGGAAATGAATTTTCATTAACTGCTTTGTTATAAATCCAAGAAAAGGATGGCACTGCAAGGAGAGCAGCGAGCCTGTGGTCAGCAAGTATCCAGTTAGCAATATAGGTGAACAAGCACTATTTAGCAATCCTCATTACATCAATTTTTAAGGGATGTACATGCTCCCAGGCAAGAAAGTGAGTCACCATCATAAAGAAGGAACATTTTTGCACCCAAATAGTCACATAAACCTTTTGTCAACAGAACAATGTTGGCAGTGTTACAGATTATTTGAGCACAACTTTATCTTCCATACCAAACATATTAACTGTATTCATTCAATGTTAGGGCTAGACTCCTTGTAAAGTTGTGTTAATAACAAAAGGCACCTTTTAGTTAACTGAACTTTGTTACTTTATACTCCTATTAAAGACATTAAATATATACTTTACCTGTGAATTTAGTGAAATCAGAGATCCTAGCAAGTACCAAAATTAGGAACAAAGGTGCTTCCCTCCATCCACCCAACACACTGAGGAAATCATATGAACAATTATAACTACTAGAAAATGCTTTTTTCTGATCACTTATGTTAACGCAGGTGCGTTTCACAGAAACGTTTCTAACCAAACACCAGGAAAGCTTTGGCAAAATAATTAGAGAAAGTATTTTGTAAATCTGATCCCACAGGATAGCACCATGATAATAGAAACCAAGGTCCATATACTACTACAACCAGGCTACAGCTGAAAAGGGACATACTTTGGAGAAAGCAGATCCCCTGTGTCTAGTCCCTGTGCTAACAGAACCACACCACCTAAGTCACTGTGGCCAACTCCTGCATTATAGGAATATTATGAGTTAAAAGGATTTTTTCAGATTTTATCACTTTTCACTGTGTTAAAAAGTAAAATATCTTCTCTCCTTTTTTTTCTTAGTTATGTTCCTCATTTTTGTGGCTATATGAAAATGCTTGAGAACATTCTTGCAAAAGGATCAAGAGCCAGAAAAGGAGACATTACAAGCTGCCTTTACTCTGATCAATTCTCAAATAATTTTCATTCTACTGGTGGAAGGATAGGAGAAGTTTTGAATTTCTATGTTTCACTAACATTTTACATTTGTGTAGCATCTGATTATTGAAAAACCCTGCTGGGACACAAAATTACCTCACTTGACTATTGCAGTGGCACTACAATGGAAAAATAAATCTTTATTCAAACGCAGAGTTGTTTCCTCGTATGCTGACCTGAGATCCTTGTAGAGTTCCCATCTGCACTGTGCTTGGTTGCAAAACTGTGAGCCACTCTGATTTCCTCCATCATCCAGCCTTTGTCTGACTTGCCTGAAAGGTTGCAAGCAGAGGACAGGGCAGGTTTGACTTGTCTGGTTCTTCTAATATCGGGGCTCGCTTACTTCACTTTGTAGGTTTGAAGCGGTACCAAAAGGAACAACTCCAAGTCACAACAGGCTTGCAAATCCACTTAGAGTAAGTGGATTACAGTAAGGCTTTTATAACATCAGTGACTGTTCTCTTGCAGCACATTTGGGTTATGATGATTTCAATTACCTTCCCTTTGAATTAAACAGTTGAAGCAGACAGCCAGGGAAAACACAGGTATTACTTCTAATAATCCAATTCCACAGCAAGCTAATGAGAGAAATAAGTAGTTTTAAAGCTTTTCAAAACTGAATTAGATTTTTTAACAAGAAGTTCACACAGTCAGTTTAGTAATTGGTATTCTGAGATCTCAAATGTGGAGGCTTCCCTCTGTGTTAGAAACACCTTCAGGTCAGTCCATGTCCACAAGTATAGCCTGCACATGCCCATGGATCACGGATAAGATATGCCCTTGTGACAGACTGACCC
>NW_008237447.1:2306580-2334914 GCF_000691975.1 Corvus brachyrhynchos | reverse complement strand
TGAATGGGGAAAAAATAAAAGGAAGGTTAGACTTATGCATTGAGATAAGGATAGCTTGATAGGGAAAGGAAAGCTGCGTGTGCAAGTAAAGAAAAATGGGAATTCTTTCCCTGCTTCCCATCAGCAGGCAGATCTCCAGCTACCTCCAGCTATACCTCAACATGCACAACAGCTGCTTGGGAAGACCACCATAACCAGGAACAACTGCCCTTCCTCCTCCTTTTACCAAGCTTTTAATGCTGAGGTGTGGAATATGGAATATCCCTTTGGTCAGTTCAGGTCAGCTGTCACCACTGTGTCCCCTCCCTGTTGTCTGGGAGGGACTGAGGAGGAGGAGAAAGCCATGAGAGAAAGCAAACACTGTTCCACAGCAGCCAAAAAAATGGTGTAGCATCAACACTGTCTTAGCCACAAATGCAAAGCACAGCACCACAAGGGCTGCCAGGGAGAAAGTTAACTCCATGCCAGCCAAACCCAGTACAATCTCAACCCCTTGTTCCCCACCATTCACACCATGTGTGATCTGAGGTATCAAAGCATCCTCTGTCCCATTCATACATTGCTTCATTTCTATACCCTACTCAAATGTTGTCATTCCATCTATTTCTCTTTCCTTCTTACCAACACTTACAACACATACTGTTTACTTAAACCACCTTTACATCCAATAGTCAGGTTTATATATCCTCTATAACCACTATACCTTGTCCCTTGACATACATGCAGATATTATCCCCCCATTCTATGCTCCCCCTCCCCCAAATTTCCACACAAACAGTCAATTACTTTGGTCCTATCTGTCAAGGAGATCACTCAGGACAGGAGAAGCACCACGTTGGATTGTTGAGCACAAAGAGCACTTGTGGTGGGTCAGCAGTGCTCTCACACGGCTCCTTGTGAGGCTCATTCTCTGTTGGTTCAGATGATTCCTTCTGTACTCCTTCCTACCCCACACAAGTCAAATAATGGATTATTTTCCCCCAGGGATAAATCTCCTTGAGGTACACAGCAGATTTCCACTTTCTCCTGCACCATGTGCACCTGGGTCCCTGAGCAAAGTCAATCCCACAAAGGCGCTTTCCTTTTCCCAAGGCAGAGCAACCCACACGGCCTTTCCCAGTGCACATGCAGCCTGGCCAGTTTGCCATGCCTCACTATACTGATATCACAGACACCTCCCTCCACCTGTTCCAGGGAGACTTCACCTACATGGGTCACTTGATTGCAGTGCATGTTTCACATGTGTGATGGCCTCATCAGTCAGGACCCACTCCTCAATCACAAACCCCATTTTTTCATTGCATCTCTCCCATTTATGGTCCTTATCTTGAATTCTTCAAGTGTTTTCATCCTGTTTTCTCCCCATGTTCTGTAGAGGAATGGGGTGAAAGTGGCTCAGTGGGCATCTGGCTGCTGGCCAAGGTTAACCTGACACAGTCTTTTTTTTTTTTTATCCAACACAGGGCATACAGATTTTAACCAGTAACTTCCTAACCTGCAGTCAAATGCTCCTGGCCCAGGTCAATCCAGCACAATCCAAACATGCTCCCTTTAAGACATTTCTCAGAGCAGGAGAAGCTCTTGCCCAGAGCAAAGGTCAGGCTTGCCTCAGATGACCTCCTTGACTGAGTTTTTGAGTATAATATCTGCAGGACAAAACGCAAAGTTGCTGAGAAATGCATGTGATTAGCACTTCTGCCCACAAGGACAAGACAGCCTATCAAGGTATCACACATTCAGTGAAACTTGGTTAAATGAATCATCTTTTAAATCAACCTTTGCCCAATCAAAGTTCAGCCTTACTTATACGTACGGCCACAGGAGGAACAGCAAAAGAGAACTCCTGTGAAGGCTGCTCTACATAGATATACAGGTAAGAAATTCCTTTTTTCCTAATCCCTCCTCCCTTAGAAAACTCCTCTTTTGCAATACAAATCATGTTGCATGTAAAGCTCTGATGGATTAGAAAAAGTAGTATGCAGTGCATTGTAACCTTCCCTCCACTTCTAAATATGAAGAAATAATTTTTCCCATAAAAGCCTACTGTTTCTTCAGCTGTGTGTGTGGCACTGGTTTTGCATGTTAATTCCTGGAATTAGCACAGATCCCCAGTGTTTGTCAAGAAAAACTGCTTTGAATTGTACTTGCAGTTGATACAATCTGATGTGTTCTAAACAATGTTCAAACAGGGCAGTTCACCCCTTTATTAGAGAATCTCAGTGCAACACACAGAGACTCAAAAAAGCTCCAGGCATCTGACCAAGGAGTACAGGTGAATCATGATCTGCAGGCTTCATATCCTTGCCAGCTGAAATTCCTGTATTCTCCAGCTCCAGTGACATCTGTGCCAAACCCACACCACACATCCATGCTGTTCTGTGTGCTGCCCAAGTGACCTCAACAACGCAGCTTCAGCTTCCATAGCAAAAAATCTGCAGCATGGTTGGCCACAGCAGTGGCTCTGCAGTGAGTTGCTATCACAGAAGGATTTGACTGCCAGGAGATCTAAAGAACTGACTTCTGTCAGTAAAGAGACAGAAAAAAAAAATATCTTTCCAGTAAAATATAAACCGAGGTTGCTAATTACCTGGATTTTCCAACTGGAGGAATTTGTCTTCATTTGTCTCATTCCCCCATCTTCATGGATCTTTGGCAGGACAACTATCCTGGGATATGTTCCCTGATCACACCCACTATTTACCTTCCATATGGGGTATTCCTGTATGACATGCTTCACCCAAAACAGAATTTCATTACATCACAGAGCAGTTTAGGTAGGAAGGGACTTTTAGAGGTTGCCTGGTGCAATGTCCCATAGAAAACAGGGCTAGCTTAGATCAGGTTCCTCAGGGCTCAGTCCAGGTATCTCCCAGGACAGAGATTTCGCAGCCTCTCTGGGTACTTCTAGTACTGTCTGACTGCCCCAAAGAGGAAAAGCTGTCCTTATGGATGTCTGGTTGGAATTTCCCTTGCTGCAGCCTGTGTTGCCTCTCATCCTCCCACTGTTAATTTCCAGGAAGAATCTGGCTGTGTTCTCTACACAATCCAGTTAGGCAGTGGGAAGATACCAATAAGATCTTCCCTTTACTTTGTCTTCCCAAGACTGAACAAATCCAGCTCTCTCAGCCTCCTTAAATACATGCTTCAGAACGTAAATCCCCTCTGCAAACTAGCTCCAATATGTCAATTACTTAGGGACATCAAAACTGGGGACAGTGCTTACACGTGGTCTCCCAAGTGTCAAAGGGAGGGGAACAATCCTTTCACTCTAGTTACAATCCCTTTTCCCAAAACTTCATTTCCTCTGTAAGACTTAATCCTGGTATTACACCCACTCCTCAGTTTTTACTATGTTTTTCACAGGCACTTTTCTTATTTGAGTTCTGCATTTTGCTTAGCTTCATTTGAGATACAGAGGCAAAATAAGCAAGGAGGGTCTGGGAAAAGGATTTGGTTTCTTTTCCCTAGCCCTGTTAACTAAATTCAACTTTGCACCGCTGGATTTTCTGGGGCCAAAAAAAACCCCAAAACTCCACACCAAAAAAAAACCACTTCAAGAATTATGTAGAAAACCCCTTCAACGTGTAATCAGAGGGAATACACCCTAGGCAAGGTTACTGCTTTTACTCATAGGTACCTTTCCATCCTGTCTGGTAGAGATGAGTTCTGCTCTGCAGCCCCGAGAGTGTAAAGTGAGCAAGAAGCCCCAAAAGAACTACGGCTTCTTCCTGCGTATTGAAAAGGACACCGCAGGGCACATCATCCGGAACGTGAAACACAGCAGCCCAGCCGAAGGGGCTGGCCTGAAGGATGGAGACAGGGTCCTCAGGGTTAATGGTGTCTTCGTGGACAAGGAGGAACATGCACAGGTACATCTCTGTTCAGTCTGGGATCCACACCATGCCCCCATCACCCAGGCCCACGGCTGCTGCGTGAAGCTTTTTCTTCCAGTTTTTATGGCTAGGAAATCCAAGAGCAGAGTCAACTGCTCTGAGTACCCCCCTGCATCATTCATTACCCACCATGGGCATGAAATGTCTTTGGGGTGCCTCCCTAGTGCATGAGCAGGGGGGTGAGACAACAAAGACAGTGGACAGTGCAGCTTTCCCTGGGGAGAGCTTTTAGCTCCATCACTCAAGCACCTGCTTGCCATTTCCCCCTGTGCATTACAGGTGGTGGAGATCATCAAAAACAGTGGGAATTCTGTCGTGCTCCTTGTTCTGGATGACGCATCCTATGAAAAGGCACAAAAGGAGGGAGTGAACTTGGAAGAGCTGGGTCAAAAGGCATCAACAGGACAACAGCAGGAGCAGCAGTGCCAACCCTCCACGGGCAACAGAGGAACTGCTGCAGTTCCACAGCCCCGGCTCTGCTACCTGGTGAAGGAGGAGACAGGCTACGGCTTCTCTCTGAAAAGCACAGAAGGTGAGAGCCGGGAGAGAAGAAACTGGATAGATGTATGTATATAATTACATAAATATATAGATGTATAGATACATATATATTTAGCAGCAGGGGCACAGGTGACCACAGTTGGTCACCTGTGTCCAACGTGACCAATTGACCACACGTGAGGGCCAATGGTGACACACAAACTGTTCTGGCTAACAGAAAGAAAGTGAGAAGCAGCAAGATGAGTTCAGATCCATCTCCAGTACATTTCTGTACAGCACATGCAGCACAAGGTTTTCTGAGGGCCATGATTCTCATGGGGTGGAAAACAGATGAAAAAAAGAGAGAGAAAAATAATAAGCTTTTTTCTGCTTGGTTTTTAAGCCCACTTAACCAAATTTACAGTCCCTGCTCAAACACCAGATATACACTCAATGTGCTATGTTAAGTCCTGTTCCATTCCACAAAATCAACTCAGGAATCAGCACATGAGGTTCTAGACAGCTGTAAGAAACACTTTCCCTCATTTGTAAGTTAATTCATTTAGAAAGAAAAGGATTTTGAACCTTTTCCATATATGCCTTTCTTTCAAGGCCAGTCAACAGAATAGGGAATCACCTCTAAAGAGCCCTCTAAGAGGTATTTTGGAATGTAATATAATTGAAGGACCAAACATAGAAGCCTTCCAAACACAGAAGCCTTCCAAACACAGGAAATTATGAAATGTATAAAACAACAGTAAAAGCAGATTCTCTCTTCAAAATGATGGGGGGAGAGCAGGATGGGAGGGAGCAGGAATCAAATCCCTTTCAGCTGTGGTAATCAGCCCCTTTGCGCTCCTGGTAGGGAAATAACAATTTGAGCTGCAGATAGTGAACAAATATCTCCCTCCACCACTGAAGGGATTTTTCCAGGACAGAGTAAGAGACAGAGCAGTGGCTGTGCGGAAGGTTTGTGGTGCTCCTGTAATCTGCATCCAAGCAGAGGCCAAGAGTCTCTGAGGACATCAATGCTGAGTTTCCTTAACCACTAAATTCAGGCCTATTGCAGTGATTTACCCTGTGTAATGAGTTTTCATTTATTTTAGGACAGAAGGGGTTGTTCATAGTAGAGCTTTCATCACAAGGAGCAGCTGCAAAGGCTGGTGTCCAAAATAACGATCGCCTGATTGAAATCAATGGAAAAAATGTGGAAAATGACACACACGAGGAAGTGGTGGAAAAGGTATTGATTCATCTTCTATTCTGGCCTACTTTCACAGCAACCTATCAGGGTTACTGAGGAGGCCAGGTTGGCTGATTTAAGCACTTCACAGTAAATCTTGGGAGCTGCTGTTCATGTACCATCAACACATCAGCATAGCCCTCTGCATTGGTGCTGTTATCAAGCAGCCTCTTGAGCTGCCTCTCAAATGAACACTGGCATCAAGACAGGCCAAAGAATTTTAAATAACACAAGTATACTGCTGCCAGGAACCCTATTAAATAAATTCATTTCCTAGAAGTCCTGGAAATGCTCCTAATGGCAGGAGGGCAAGTCATCAAATGTGGTTTCCAGGGCAGGAAGAGGGAAGCCTCTGATGACACAGCATGGAGCAGGGAAGATTCATGATTTTAGACAGTAGTCCCTTTCTCCTGTTAAGAAGTCCAAAACTAATGAAAATTACTGTGCAAGTAATTCCACTAACTGGCTGCAAAGAACACTGCTAATGAGGCTTCCAGCTTTCTGCTGTCGGCACTGCTGAAGCACAGCTGGAGCTGAAGAGGTTTCAGAGAGCCATGAGACTCCAGCATTCCAGGAGCACTCAGTGCACACAGCTAACTATGGAATCATGCAACACCTGTGTTTTGTTTGAGCTACTGCAACACCAGCAGCAATGTGACACTGGTTAAGATGGATAAAAAAGGTATCCATTAGAGTAGAAAGGACTAAGAGAAGGATGGACTTGGGAGAAGCTGAACAGACAGAAAAAAAACCCACCTCAGAATCAGTAATCCAGGGAAACAGAAGAGGACCAAGAGCGACAGAAACTTGACTCCTGTCACTGTCATCTAAAATAGTGGTACAGATGGCACAATAAGTCTATACCGTAGAGTTCCACACCTAGAATAACCAAGTACTGTCTACAGAGGCTCACGGGATTCTACAGCACTGTATGCCACCTCCATGGCCCTCCACAGACAATTCCCTATAGGTCAGGAACACGGTATGAAATATGGATAATTTCCTCATGTATTACATGCCCCTGATTTTGTCATGGCCCAAATTTCTGATGGGGCGGGGTGGGGGGGTGGGGGGGGGATAAGGAAAAAAATCAGTTTATAGTAGCATGGCCTAGACTAACAGCACCCAGCCCCTGCTATGTATCAGTGCACCAGTTACCAAAGTATCTGCAATTCCCATGAGCTGTTGAAGGGGTGACATCTGAGACTGTACATGTGCTGTCACAGGTAAAGAAGTCTGAAAATCATGTTATGTTTCTACTTTCAAATGAAGAAACAGACCGCTATTTCAAAAGCCAGAGGATGGCACTGAGCAAAGAGAGCGCCAGCCTAAGGTTGCTTCCCCTCAAACCACGACTTATTGAGATCCAGAAGGGAAAAAGTGGTTATGGATTTTATCTACGGATGGAACAAAACACTGGTGGTAAGAACCAAGTTAACACACAGACCATGACATTTGCTGTGCCATTTCTTCCTATATGATGTTTGAAGCCCTCATTCCCTTTGGCTTCTTACTGACCATCTAGGAGAAATCCTCAGGGAAAACAGCCTCAACCTGAAGTGCAATTCTGACCATTTGCCTCTGCTATGCATTTTAAAGTCTTTAAACTTACCAAGCTCTGCCTTCACGTCCATCTTTCTCCCCTTCTTATCTTAGGCCACATAATCAAAGATGTTAATTCTGGAAGCCCAGCAGCTGTGGCAGGTCTCAAGGACAATGACATCTTAGTGGCTGTCAATGGTGAGCAAGTGGATGGGCTGGATCATGAAAGCGTAGTGGGAAAAATTAAGCAGTCCGAGGCAAAAACCTCCCTGTTGGTAGTGGATAAGGAAACTGACAGCATGTATAAACTGGTAAGAAAATGCAAACTACTGCTAGGAATAGATAATTTATCACAATGAAACAGCCAATATGCTCTGATACTTTTTCAACTTACAGGAAATGTCGAAGATACCCCTGTACTTTAGCAACTCTATTTACACTTGTACAGAAAGTCACTAAACACCCAAATCTTTGGCCTCTTCCTGATTTTTTACACACCACTGCAACAATTCTAAATTCAAACACATGACAAGAATGGTTAAGGTTTGCTGTTAAGAGAGGAAATTCAGAGCTACATGGCTGTGTAACCATTTATGAAGAACAAAATTTCCTTCTCACACAGATCAACACAGTAGTTTTCCACTCAGCCAGAAATTAATAGGGAAGAGTTCTTCACTGCAGCTCAAGTCTGAGTCACTAACAAAGTTTCAAAGTATGTTGAGTGTGAGAGCCTGAAACAGATTTCACAACAGAAGTTTTTATATTAACATCGTTTTGTTACTTTTTTCAGGCTCAAATTTCCCCTTTCTCATACTACTACAAAGCACAGCATCCAACTCCAGCTAAAACGGAGGAAAGATTGGAGTTCCACACTGAGCAGAAAGTGAACCACAAGCCAAGGATCTGCAGCATGGTGAAAGGACCTAACGGATTTGGCTTCAGCTTAAACATGATCAAGAACAAGCCTGGATTGTTCATCAACGAGGTACTAATAAAGAATGAGGAGCAAGGAGAAGCTCAAGTAGTTTGTTGGACAGTTTCCTCCCTTCCATCCTGCAAACAAATACAAGAAAAGCCACAAAAGTCTCTTCTCCAATGCTCTCAGATAAGAGCTAGAATTGTTTCAGTCAGATTGACACTGTTGGCCCAAGACAAAAAAGGAGTAGCAGAAAATATTCCTCATGCTGTTAGTTACTCAGAGGGAAGGAGAATTCAGCTTTTGCATAATTTATGCTTTTAGTCATGAGTCTCACACACTAAAATTAGTATTTTAGACAGAATTGGTTTTTACTGTAGAACAGCTTAATTATAGAAGAGACACCTTTGCCCTACTTCGACCCACCTTCTCTGAATTCCACAGCCAGTAAAAGCCAAACTCCTGCTGTCCCAAATTACATCTGCAGCTTCAGCTTTCTTGAGAGGAGGGGTTCCACTCATTACTAAGGGATCTGTGAACTGTACTAAACTTTGAAGTTACTGGACAGAGACCTGCAAGTAGTTAGAAAACTGTTTTTCTACCTGTCTTTATGGTTCTACCATGCCACATTCCTATAATGTTAAGTCTATCAAGATCAAGATCAAGATGCATCTTAAAACCTCGAACTGATGGGTTCCATGTTTATTACATCTGGGCCCATTGCCTGTCCTAATTCCTTCCTGCCCCACAAATCTCCCCTTCCCCAAGCTTATACCACCATCCTCTAGGGAAAGCTAACCCTCAGCTGTTAATGCATCTTTCCAAGTTTAATGCCAATATGCTGCTCTGAACTCCCCTCTGCAGGTACAAAGCCAGGGCCCAGCTGACAGAGCAGGTGTGGAAAACAACGACTTCTTGGTGGAAGTGAACGGAGTGAATGTGACCAACGAATCCTATGACAAAGTGGTGGCAATGATCCAGAGCAGTGGGGACAGACTGACGCTGCTGGTGTGCAGCAGAGATGCTTACAGGTATTTCCAAGGCCAAAACATTCCCATCACAGCCTCCATGGCAGATTCAGACACTTCTGAGCCTCCTGCTTACACAGAAAACCACCCATCAGAGCCAGAGAGGAACTCACCTGAGCCAAGGGAAAGGGTGAGTAATCCTGCATCAGGCAGATGCTGAGGGATCACACAAGGAATAGGAAAAGAACTTTTTTTTCAGGTAGTATGTTTTCCAGAGCTAGGACTGTTAACTTAAGCTTGGATTTTTACAAGTTACTTAAAGGAAAGCTGCTGATTATCACAAACAACTCTTCTTTTCCCCACACTAATACAGATGAGTATCTTTAATGCAAGATTAAATCACACAAAGAATGCACGTACAAGAGATTTTATGGAACAAGATAATCCAAATACAGTAATCCCTAATGATGATGGGAAACAGGCAATACTATTGTGGAAGTGCAGGGAAAAGTGCTTAAATACACCAAAAACATAAACAATGTTTATGGAAACCACATTAAATATTTCAAAATGGATCATTTTGGAGAAGGAACAGCAACTGATAGGTCATGATGACACTTTCTAGACAATGTGCTAATTTGAAATTATTTTATTTCGTGCCACTAGAAAGAATCTGAAGCATGACTAAAGTCAGAAAAGCAGGAAGGTATTACTTTCTGAAACACTTTTAACCCTCTGTATGGTCAGCCTTAAATATTAAAATATGTATTTTCTGATCACACAAAAGAGACAGACAAGTTAAGACCAATACTGTTTCTCATTTATTTTTCGTTAGCCTTGTCTGCAAGTTTTTTCAATAATTTCTTAGTCCCCACGGTGCATTTTGCAGAAGTTATCACTACTTTTGTGTTCAAATTGAGCAGATAAGGGAATTCAACAATAGGAACCCTCTATCGAACAAATTTCTCTCAAATTGTACTTAACCAGAAAAGCCCTTGAACAACAAAAACTGTATTTGTTGGTTCATTCTACCAAGTGTGTGACTACTGCAGATGAAAATAGGAGTCTGCAACAGTGCAGACTATCAAACGTGTTTACAAACTCAAAATAATCACAACGTATTTGTTACTCCTCTGCAGGCAGACTCATCCTCCTCCTCCCTATCAGCTGCCTCCACAAGAGCTGACGGTGACAACAGTGATGACACTAAGTTGTGAGGAGACAAAACTATGCCAACAACAAAAAAGAAACCTTCCCAATCTTTTCTTCAGTTCTTCTTTGCTATTCCACCTCTCAGAACTTGGCTGCTCCAAGGAGTACCAAAACCATAAAGGAACGCAAACTCTTGCTGCAATAAACACTTCGGTGTAACTTGCACCTGTTTAACACTCTGCAACTGTGCTCCACTGGCTTTCTGCCTCGCGAAGTGGGCACTCAGTCACTCACTCCTGAAAAGGCTTAAAGAACTGCAACTTTATAATTTAGTGTCCTGCAGCAGAAGCTGGCAATGTTTTATAGATTTGTAAGCATCTTAGCCTGTTATAGATAAGCTCTTAACAAAGAGCAATTGATTTCTCACCATATCCCAGGAAAGGCAGCTCTCCCACTAATCCAAGTCCATCAACTCCATCTCTGTGGCATCTCTTTGCTTACAGCAGTACAGCTGCTGTGAAATGGCATAAGCCAGGTACTCTGTGCATTATGATCCTTTTTCCTCCTAACACTGCAGAAATTTCTTCCAAACATTAAGTTAACTTTGTAATTCACATCCCAAGATGTTTAATCACTATTCTCTCTCCTCTGCATACAGCTCTGGATTAGAATACTGTATGTAATTCAGTCATGCACATTTGTCTAACCCCAAGTCACCACCACGTTGTCTTGAATGCAGCATAAATGGTTCTGTAATACTGGTGCTGTATACTTTGCCTCCTTGCTGTACACCAAAGACAATACAGAAATAAATTGTTTAGAATGGTTATTTTCCCCCCTCCAGGTCTTACTCTCACCACGTACAATTTATGTCCCAGAACAATTATAAAACAAACAAAGCCTCAGAGAGTGGCCATGGGAACCTACAGGTTTAAGTCACACGAATAAAATTTGTAACATACAACGTAAACAAGGCATGGCAGTGGTCTTTGACTTTACACTGAACTCTAGATAGGAACCCAAAACCTCAGTTCCACTGACACAGGGAGAGAAAAGAAAAGCTGACACTCAGTAAGAGAAAGCCAATCTCCAGCTGCTAAGGACGGTAGGTACTAGTGATACACACTAGCACACACTGCATACAGAAATGAAGTTCTCTCCACTCCACTTCTGCCAGACAGCAAATCCTAACCACCTTCTATCTAGCTCAAATCCAGCCAAATCTTTGGGACTGACAAAAAACAACTGTGATGCTTGCACATTACAAAAGCTTATTTAATTCCACAGACTCAAACATTCAATTCCAGAATTGCCATCCTCCGAATCCCAATTACGAGTTGATTTTCAAAAGAAAAATCACATTTCTTGGTGCCTTCTATGAAGATGTTGTTCCAACAGTAGGAGGTGTTCCCTCAGCCAGCCTACCACACAAGTTCTGATGCCCCTGGATAGTGGTATGCCCACGATTGCTTTTATTACTTGGCAATGAACTGTTTCAAGTTCAATACGCACACCCCTGTCCCTTCCAGCTGTGGCACTGAACAAAATGAGCCACAGAGCTTGATGATGACATGTGTGGAGGTTCGAAGAGCCAAAACACACAGAGCAGTCCTGTCTCTCCGAGTTTTGCAGATACACTGCCAGAACACACAGAACAGTCCTATCTGTCCGAGTTCTACAATCCACAGGCGTTGCAGCAGTGCAGCTGACTGGACAGAGAGCAATGCATGGCTGCAGTTCTGCCTCAGAGGGCCATATGCTTTTCTGGGGCTTGTTTGTGTGCTAAATAGAGAAAGAGGATACTGGACAAGGCACTAACTAGGAATATCACATCAAACCAACGGTGATAGAAGTTGAACTGGAGCTCTCCCAGGACTTCTGTAATAATGGTGCGGTACTCCGGAGGCATGCTCATGCGGATCAGGAGCACTGATGACACAAAGTACATTCCCTGGAAGTTAGAACAGGGACAGCAGTTACTGCTTCACCACAGGCTCTGAGCCTAACAGGGGACAGCACACAAAGATATTGGTATGTGTTTATACACACACAAACAGGTCTGCAAGCGCAAATGCACACAGGGTGTGCCCACGGCTCTCCATACTCACCATGATCTGTGCTAACAGCAGAACAATAACATTGGAGGACTTGCTGCTGGAAATGGCATAGAAGAACTAGGGAAAAAAAAAAAACCAAAAACATTAGAAATAAGCAGTTAGGTAATTCTGATGTGCCTTAGGACAGCGCGAAAGGTACATACCATTCAATACCTTTTCATCCAAAAAAACTAATCAAAACATTCTAGAGGGCTACCTGTAGCCTACTTTCATAAACCTCAAGCTTTCATAAACCTTTCATAAAATTTCATAAACCCTAGTCTGAAACCTCAATCTCCCCCAGGCAGTTGCACCTTGTGGTAAAAATCACAAAACAATACAGACAAGTTTAAACATAGGTACCAAAGGCCAGGTCAAGTCAATGAGTCACATGTCTGTTGAGTCAATGCCTTTCAGTAGTACCAGCATCTTAAATTAAGTAATCCAAATGCTTTTAATCACCATCTTATCAACCTTACTAATAAGCCTTGGCTACAGCATCATTTTGAACCCTTGCTTACATTTAGCATCTTATTTAACATCTAGATCCCTTCCTGACAGAGACTGAGAGGGGAAATATCCTACAAAGGTATTTTTCCTACCTTCCTCCCTCTTGCAAGAATTTCTATTCAGACATTTAAACATAAATGCATATTGAAAGTTTAAGACAGTATTTGTTCCATCTAAAGGTAAACATCTCATAGTGAATTTCTCTTTGTAAAACCACTTAAAGAGACCCAGTTCTTACCTTTGTAAGTGTGATTAACAACCCTCTAATAGAGGTAACAATGATTATTCCAACAAGAATAAAGGAAATGTGCTGAGACCAGAATTTGACCTGTATCAACAAGAAGAACACAGTTAAAACTGTAACCTCATTTACACCACATTGTATAGCTGTCAATTCTTCAGGGTCTTTGTCCTTCCTAACTATACAGATATCCATTGCAGACAGCTTTATATAACAGACATTTTCACAAATGTATTAGCAACTGTTTACTCCAAACACAAGAGAAGGATATTTAGTTTATACCAATCACAAAGAACCCATTTTGAAACATACCCCAAAACAGGGATATGTTTCAGAAGTGTAAACGACAGAACAACCATTTGCATAAGCAATCAAAATTACTCTGTAGCTGAATGTATTAATCTAAGCAGGTTGCCTAAAGTGCTTCCATTTCTTCAAAACAAAAAACACAAATCACTGCCTCTCTGGCAAGACCACATCACCACCTCAGCATAAAATCAGTGTGAAAGCAACGTTCACTGCATATTTTCCCTTCCTCCCACTAAGTCAAAAGTCAAAGCCACGTTCTCAGGGTCTATCACTTTCTCCCTAGCAGCAGGATGGTTTTATTTAGATAAGATATGAATTGCTGAAAAGGCTGTAAGAATTAATAAAGGCTCACATCAAACTGGATTCCCAGGTAATTTACAGTGATCTCAATCCCTCTTGTGACTGGATCAGTCTTCCCCACACGGTCAAATACAATATTGATGGTTGCCTGAAAGAGAGATGGATTTACATTCAAGCAAAAAGGCAAAAGCATTTCACACTCTCACATGTGAGGCTCATGCATGACTCTTCTATTGTACCATCAAGGAAAGGGCAGGGGACAGTCAGATTGTCTAAGAAGGCACAGAACACATCCACGTAAGAATTACTGGTCTAAGGCTGTATAGAAAAAAGCCAGACCCAGAGCTTTATTTCAACCAAGGGCCAGTTTCTTTCAGAATTTCTGCATTTTAATGAGACTAGAGTGTAACTTGATGAACTGCATGCATAGCATAATCTATGCAGGGTATGATATTTGCATACCACAAAAAATGCAATAAAATATTTACATACCATGAAGATTTTCCAGACACAATAGATGGAGAAAAAATAACCCAAAAAGTTAAAGTATTTTCCCTGGAAAGTTTTGGAGTACTCTATTCTCTCCTGGAAATACAAAAAGACAAGAGAGGAAGTAGAACACAGAAAAATACATCATTTCCACAATTACCCACAATATAAATTGTAACGGAGCACCAACAGTAGCAAACACAGCCCCACCTTTCTGTATCTTTTAATTCAAATGTTTCTGAACTCGTGATTGTTAATTCGTAAGCTTGTGAATGGTTATGGGGCCAGTGGGGCAAACTCAAGGATGGATCTGAACTGAAAGGGAACTGTAATCCAGCCCCAAAGCTAAAGAAACAGATCCTCACTCCACTGCATTACAACAATTCACCATCTACCTACTGAACGGGTTTCAATTTCTCATAACAGATGTTCTCTTTCAAACTATTCTGACCTCCCAACACCCATCTGGGCAGTTATTTGCTGTATACCTTGGTTGCATGCAAGTCAGCAGTTTCCAGGAAAAGCTGCCGACTCAATTCTTCCAGGGCATCCACTTCTTGCTGGATAAGGGACAGATCTGGCAAACCAGCATAGTCAAGGCTAGAACACACCAAAAATTCTTAATTAAAAACAAAACATTCCCCACCTTCAGCCCAAGGGCCACATCTAACGGTTTGGTCTCTTCTTTGATCCTGATCAACTTTTTCACTCAATCTTCATGCTCCTCACTAATACAGCACCAGAGAAATCTCCAGGATGTACGTGGTGAACACTACTCCAGTTTAAGGAGGTAGGCAGGACACAGTATTTAGGCAGTCACGCAACCAACTCTTTATTTCTCTGCCTGGGAAACACATCACAGAATAGAACCAGAGCTCTCAAAAACTGCTGCTCCACTTTGATCAGTGTCCCTTGCCACTGAAGTGCATCTCACAATATGCCATCCCAGATCATTTTCATAAACAAAACTGCTGAGTACCTGCTCCAAGAGATTAGTGATTACTATGAAGAGTCTGTTAAATAGCCAAATTCTGATTTTAGCAGCTAGTGAGAAAGGAGAGGAAGAAGAGTCCTCAGCCTTAAACATGCAAAATGCACACTTCAAGTGATCTGACAGAAATCATTGGTAAGTAACTGTTAAGAGAAGTACAGACCCTTGTAATTCCCAACAGATCCCTTCTATAGGGAAGATTGAAACTGGGTGATCTTTAGGGTCCCTTCTAACCCAAACCATTCTGTGATTCTGTGACAAGTGTGCATGTCTGTCCCCTGATCTGCTGTACATTTATAGAGCAGGGCAGAAACATACAACTTCTGCCTGTGTCACAGTAAAACCATGCCCAAGCCTGGGCAAAAGGTCAGATGGTGCTGGAGAACAAACTTCCCAGGAGATGTTAGGCTTGAAATGTGTTGAAACACAAATGCTTTGTAACTGTCCCAACTAACATTTTACCTTTCAAAACAAAGAAAGCTGGATCCACCTCCCAAGGCAGGTGCCAGCATGCAGATGAAGGATACTTTCACTGCCAGGAACAGATGTTGTAACACTTTTTATCATTCCCCAGAAGCCAGTGGGTCTGTTATGCACTTCTCCTCTCTGGAACATTGTTCTGTGAGCCACTGCTATCCTGAAAGAACAGAAAACACAAGTCCTTAGGAATAAAATATTTTTATGAAAAATCAAAACAAGAAAAAATAAAACAAATCCACCAGTTTCTTAGAAGATGCTGTTAAACTAAATTCACTGAAAACAATGACCCTTTTTTCTTGCCCTAAACATCAACCTCGTTACATAAAATTATCCTGATTAGCTGTGGAGTAGAGCCCAGACCAAATCAAGTGCGATTGAATGAGACACTTCCCAAGCCTTTCACTCAGGATCCTGTTTCAATCCTAAAGGGGTTTAAACCCAGTTAAAAATAAGAATTCAAATGGATTTTTCAGCCATATGATTAGTTGCTTTCCTTTCCTCAAACACACAGCTGCGTTATCTCAAGCTCAGGACTTTTCATGCTCCTCTCTCCCCTTGGACACCTCTTCTTTATCGCTGCACATCCGCCTTTTCCATGGAGCTATGAGCTCTGGGTGGTGTGCAGAGCACCCTCTGATATGCTGTCACTCACTGCTGGGCTGCATGACAAGCTGCTATGAAGCAGAAACACACAAATCCATTCTTGGACTGAACCACTGGATGCTTCAGGCAACGTGAATGTGACTCCTGAAGTTAATTCCAACACTCCAGCAGCAGCTGTGTACTGTCCCTCACACTCCCATGCGCACCAAGGCATAATCCCCACGAGCAGTGTTGGCTTCCGGTCTCGTTCCCTCACATTTCTCCCCACTGAAATTTGTGAGCAAGTTATCCATTCCTAAGCTGAAAACTTTTCACAGGATTTTCAGGATGATCCACAATTCTGTGGGGTTCAGTCCCTTTCTTGTAGCTGCAGCCAGCATTGCTACATTTGGCACCGAGCCCTACTCAAGGTTGTTAATAAACAGTGTAATAGAAAAAAAATTTTAAAAATCATTCCGTTCAAATCAGCAAAAGAAACACCCTTGGGGCACCCCACATACACATAAAAGCACATATGGCCACAGACTAGAGAGACCTTGGAATCCTGATAGCTGCAAAATTTAAGAAATGCATTTTTAATCCTTGCTTTCTTCACAGTACACAAATTCACGTGGTCCATGCCAAATGATCCACAGCATTGCAGCAAAAATGCAGCAATGTCCAGGTGAAGCACAAGGCTATAGATACACAAAGGCAAATCTGTTCTTTTGAGAGGTGAGAGGGATCTCTGTATCCACACAGAGGCCAGTTCTGGAGACCTCACAGAAAGGATCCACAGGCAAACCCCACAAAAATCTGTTCGTGTAGATTGGTAATGATGTTATGTGATATTTGTGTCTCACATCAGTTGATCTGACTCTTTCATGATCCAAATGAAGCAATGTCATCACAGAATGCTGGCATTTCAAACCTGAGGCTTAGTTATGTCACACCTGCAAGGATGAGTATAAAGAATCTGACAGCTTTAGAGCTGAGTTTCCATAAGGCCTTACTTGATTGTGTTCAGGAAGGAGAGAAAAGTGATTCCTGTGCAAAAAACATCAGGGCAAACAACCTTCACCAACTATCTCTTACTGACTAGGAAGTCAGCATCAATCAGGGCTGGCATGAGAAGAAATGTCAGGATCAGCAAAGAAAACAAAAAGCTTTATGTTCTATTGCCTTACAACTCTTGCGCTCACAGGTAAGTTCTGAACTACCAATAATACGGAACTGTAGCATTTACCCTACACCGGAAAATACTGCTATTCCCACCTGTTCTGCCAATTATTTGGATTGCATTTGGACTGATACATATCATACTTTTCAAATTCTGCTTTATATGAACAAATAGTCCAATCATGCAAGCCAGTGCTCCCTGTCAAAGCAAAAAAGAGAACAAAATCTACAGAACTCAAGCTTCTGCTATTTCTTGCACAGTTCTGAGACTACCTAGTTTTGCAGTTTGTTTTGGGTTTTTTGTTGGGCTTTTTTAAACATATACATGAGTTTCATTATAATTCCCAAGTCATTAATACGTGGCTCTTCATAATGGTTAGGAAGTTGCTATATTCAGAAGATACCCTGGCCGTAGGAAGGCAAGAAAGTGCTAGCTAGTTACAAGCCTCTGGCATCCTTACTTTTACCCCAACATCACGCTTCCTGGACCAGAGGTCCAAAAACACTGTACAAAACAAAAGAGCAGACTCAGAAACAGCACTACACAGTATCTTTTAACTCCAAAGACAGTCTTTTAGTATGCTTCCAGCCAATTAAACCTGAGTAATTAAATTCTCTCACTACTTACCATCTCACACATGACCACAAATACAGAGTTTACCGTTGTTGACCACTTAACATTTTCAAAGGGGAAGGAGGTTATGCTTTAACTACACTTCCATCAGCTAATACTGATCAGCAGATACATACACGGTGATAAACTTAGCAAGGTTAGACTATCTAAAAGCTACGTTAAAAGGTTCCATTGAAACATTAGGACACAAAAGGTAAAGTTGGGGAGACTGCTGTGAGAATTCAGTGTCAGACAGTCAAACCTTTGAAGTGACTCCAGTGACTGGATTTATTCTGCACTATTAGCAAGACATGAAATATATGATTTGTAACAGCAGACAAAAATCTTCTCAGTGTAAATCAAATTACATTGTTTCTGAAAGCAGTTTTTTTAGCTTGGGGTACATGGAATAAGCTAAACCAACACCAGCAGAATTCTGAGAGCACACTTGTGTAGTACAGTATATCTACATCACCAATGTTTTGCAATTCTGCAAAATTTAACCAAAATAAACCTTGCTATTTGCAAGAATATAGATGTGTCCACACCACCTCACTACCCTACTTCAGCTTTGACCAGGATCCACCCTATGTACAAACCACTTTCTGTCCTGAAACCACCAGTAAGAGCCAGCTGCAGTGGCCTAAGGGTCACTGACTAAGCAGGAGAGAAAGGTGCCCATCCTACAGATCAGTTACGCAGCCAGCAGAGCGACACATGGTCTTGGAAGCCTGATCTGTGCCACTGCAGTCACAAAGGGCACTACTTAGTGTTAAAAACAGTCATGTATCAGGCCAGAACAGAACACCACACAGCTCAACCCAATTCAGATTTCAAAAACCATCTTATACTACTTCAAGAACCATCTTATACCATACTGACTGAAAATCTTTGAGGCAAACGGTTTCATGCTAATGTTGCCCTCTCACCTTTTTTTCTTGCTAACAATCATGTCCATAGTCTGAAGGAGCCGTCGCTCCAGAGCCAGAATATCTGCATCTGTCACATTCCTGCAAAATAAAGACCCCCAATTAGGCCTGCTACCCCATTTCAGAGGAGATGTGCACATGCCCATGAGACAAAGAGAAAAGCCTGTGTAAGGAGAATATGCATCAGCAGTGGAAATGGTTCTAGCATGCAGACATGACAATAGCTAGATTCAGAAAAAGAGTAACAAAAAACTTGAAACAACGCCACAGGAAAAACAGAAAAATAATCTCAAAAAACTGGGCAAGTATTTCACAAGGCTGCAGTTACCTGAGAAAGTAGGACATGTAAGTGTATGGACAGTTGACAGCCCCAAATCCTGACAGCAAAGCCATGAGTGTCACCCCAATCACACCAACGCGGCTGATGAGCTGTTCTATAGACAGGATTCCTGAGGGAGGGAAAAACATGGCATCAGCAACCTTGCTCTCTTCATTCTGCTCCACACTTGGTGCCCTCCTAACACAACACAGAGCTGCTTAATTAATCTGACTGCCTTCCCACTGCAATGACCCCAGGTAACAGGAAGGACAGACAGGGACTAGGAAAAGAAAGGGGTAGGATGTCTCCCTCAGAAATCACATTACCACGCTTAGAAACGGGGACAGGGAACTCCAGCTGTGAAGAAACTTAAGACAGATATATGGATATGTGGAGAGGACTAAATGTCAATATTTTGGTTCCAAACTAATAAAATGTTTGCCTTTGGCTGAGATGGGAACACAGACCATCCACCAGGCACTTATAAAAGAGTGTCTTCCATAAAGACACTTCTGCAATTATCAGCAATTATTACCAAACCAGTCAGTCCTGGCAAACTGGACTAAAAATGTCTGAACCATAGAGAGGAACCCCTAGCCTGTCAAGTGGCATTAGAAGTGACCCCTCCAGATCAGATACAAGTTGTGCTTGTAGGACAGTGGAGTTGGGAAGCTTAAGCTGCTCCTGGCTGTTCAGTATTCATCTGGTTGACACAAACACTTTGTTGAGGTGACCACCAACAAGGTCTTTACCTGAGCACCAAGTGGACTCTAACATGTTACTCAACATGAACATCAAGCCTGTGCTGTAATCATCACCAAGCACTGAAGCTATATTTATTCTTACACACAGACCTCAACCTGTCTTCCCAGGACACAGTGCCACGTGTAGTAAACACCACTCACTTTTTAGGGAGCTGGTTACAGAGCAGCTGCCACACACAGCACATTTGGAGCTTACACGATTGCAAAGCTGAGATGGCCGAGCGCCAAGCCACATTTCATGCTTCAGAGAAGTGGAATAAATGATGAAAACAAGGCAAAAAGACTTCACAAAGGGAAACTGAGACACCCAGTCATGTGCAGCTGCACAGAGATTTACAGGAGCTACAGAATGTGCTACAATACACTGGCCTTTTGCCCCACACAGTCAGACTGCAGCACTTAAAACAGAGGTGCCTTCAAAATGACATGACATTCCACTGGTTGGAGCAATGCTTTCCCGTGAAACTCACAGCAACCCTCTTGTGATCAGGTCACATAAACTGAATGAAAGTTCCATCAACTCACATAAAGGTAAGAGCTTTATTAAAATACTGGTGTGTCATCAAGCATAACCCTCCTTCCACTACGAGCTCCCAAACCCAGGTCTCTTAAATAAGCTGCAGACCAGCGGAGCCCTTGATCAAGGGTGCACTTCCCTGCTGCAGGACACTGCCATCCCCATCCCCACCTGCCTCAGCTGGGTCACCACTCCCTGATGAAACCCACAGCAGCCTTGTCCATACATGCAGGACACAGCACCCCAAAAACACAGCAGGGAACAAACATGTAGAATCCACTGCTTTAACCATATGTCTATACCCGATAGGAGAAGGCACTCTACAACTCTTAAGTGGAAGTATCACACCCTGTAAAGTACAATTAAAAACAGAAAACACCCTACTACCTGTTCTGGAAATCTGCAGGTGTTACACAGCCTCCCAGAACCTTTTGGTGACCTGAGAAGGATTACCCAAACCCCACAGCTAAGCTCCCACTGGGTTATTCCATTCTGCCAACTCACACACCTTCTGCAGCTCACAGTGGATACAACTTTTTCTTGGCCATGGAACACTGGGCAGAGGGATCTGCACTACACATCAGCTGCTACATTGCAGAGGCAAATGACACAATTACAAAACACAAACACACATTTTCTCTTAGGAAACTTTCAGGATCACAGATGAAAGGGTGAGCAGAACCTACAGCAGTCGATATCCTTCAACTTCTCATATGAGTACAGAGTCATGCAGCTTCCTACAGAACAGAAGGACTAAGCTGCAATGCTCAGACAGACATATTCATCAATTTCAGTGAAACAGACTGAATTTCACATGATGGGCACAATATACAAGCAATTTTCCAGTGCAGGGAAAATATAAGGCAAATATAAGTTTCACAGGAAACACAGGTAACAATCTGGTTCTAATCCTTCAGCACACTGAGGTGCCTCAAGGATTCAGCACAGCCAGGCACATGCTAACAAATTCTGTTGGACCCAAACTATCCTGAGTGCACACAGTATCTTCACACTGTAAATACTCTTGGTTCCATGACCGCAACAGATACCCAAGCTAATTCTGCACACAAATAGCTCTGGCATCCAGCAGGACTTACCAACTCACACTCCAGTCCCATGCAACTGCACAGCCTCTGGGCTCAGGCAGAGCAGGAATCTGTACCAAAGCCAGCACAACTGCCAGGCTACAGCCTGGGCAGCTCTGGTGTTTAGGCACAAAGCTGTGTTTTGTCAACTGGATAGCCACTCATGCTAAACTCATCTGATTGAAGCCACAAGAAAGAAAAATCTGACTGAAAAAATGTCAGATGAAGGAGTGATTGTTCAGCTGCTTCTTAAATAAACAAGGTTTAGTCTCCACAATAGAAAGAAATAAGTAAATAAAAATTGTGATCAACTTTTTGTGGAGCTAAAGCTTCTGTGTCCTCAAAAGTACATCATGTCCTTACATAGCCTAGGTTCAGCTAGGACGTACTTCATTCAAGTTTTCCTGTGGTACTGAAAGAACACTAATGAAAATAATCCAGGTGTATCCATGCCTTTTTGTCAGTCTGACTACCTTCATATTACAGATTTCAAAGCAGAGCAGACCCTCAGTTGCAGGAACTACTTTCCACAGTCCCAACTGCAGATCTGAGATCATTATAGGTCCAAGGTAAAAGTGAAGTAACAAAGCCTATTTGGGCAGGGGGGAAGAAATCAGCAAGAAAATGAAACTCACCATGTTTTGGGCTGAGGATAGGAAATGGATCCCCCAACTTCCAGAAGAAATACATGAAGGTCAACCACACAACACATGCAAAAAGGAGTTTCTGTCTGTGCACTAATGGAGAGGAAAAAGGGAGTGTTTAAAATAGGTTCTTCCTTTAGAGCTTTTTATAGCTTGCAAAATTTCTACATTGATCTAAATGCTACTTTGAGCACAGGTGGCCAAAGCAGGCGTCACCTGACAGAGCTACAGCTTGCAGTGTGCACCCCGTCACCTCCCACAGATGCAGCCAGTTGAGAGACCACGACTTGTGACAGCTCCTGCAGGGACACACTTGGCCTTTTTCCCATTGTGGGACCACTTCACTGCTTGCTTCTTGTGTGACCTTGAACATGACTCCTAAATACTTCATCTTCATGGCAAAACCACACATTTAATATTCCCAACCTATGTGCCTAAGCTTCACACAAAAGAGCGACAAATATCAACAGCCCAAGGGTTAGGTGTCCATTAGCCCATAGAAGAGGCCTCATCCAGACAGTAGAAGTAAAAAAAGCAAAAGTAATTTATTGAGCTTTTCTGCTTCATGAGTGATGTATTGAGCTTCTCTGCCTCATTTCTTTTGCCCCCTAGCAGAACAACATAGCCTTGCCAAGGATTGCAGAGTTTGGCTGCAAGCTTAAAATTGCAAAGGAACAAATCCCAGTAACACTACTCTGAAGTGCTCAACTTTGTTGAAACCTGTGAAGAAAAGCAGCACTTGCTGGGGTCATGTAAAGCATTTCCTGACTGTTCAATGAATGGTTCATGCTAAAGCATGAAGTTCCAAAGGGAAGTTATCTAGCCAGACAAAGCCAGGGGAAGGAGGGAGCTATGAAGACAGTGACCAGAATTATTTCTCATTTGTATTCTTTGTCTCAAATTAGCAACTCCCCTGCCACAAACCAAGTACTCACATAATCTGATATTGCTCACAACAAAGTAACCAATATAGAAGGGCACCATGAAGACCAGGATGAGCAAAATGACACACAGGTTCAGCTTCCAGTGAAAATATCGAGAGCTGAAATAAAGCCAAAATACTGATTAGCACGGTATCATAATACAACAAATTTCTCAAAGAAAATTGCATGTCAGTGAAATCTTTTCAACTACATCAAGCATTGAATAATATTAGCCTAGCATATAGAATATTCCGGATTTTTTTGTTTTTATTAGGGCAGTTGTTTGGTTTAGGGTTTTGTATGGTTTTATTTTTAAATACAGAGGTCAAGAATGTGTATTTCAAAATAAACACTGGGTATTTTATCAAACACTGTATTTTCTATGTTGACTAATGCCAGTTGCAGCATGATTCACGTGACTGCTCATCTAGTTGAACAGTAAATCAAAACTAAGTAGCAATTAATTTTCTAATGAACAGCTGAGTCAAAAAAAGAGCTAATTCATATAGAAAAGACTAAAAATATTTAATGTTGATAGTTCAGCATGTTTCACTTCAGAGAGAATTGTCCCATCTGCAATATTTTGCAAAGCAAGGTTTTATAAATATGTATCTCAATCAACATGAACAATACTCCCTCTGACCAACTGAGAGTAGTCAAATGCAGGTGAGATTCATCTTGGCTGAACTGACATTTCACTTCACTTGAATGGAAAAATACATGCCCCATTCCCAATATCAACTCATATCCTCTTTATCCTCAGGGAAGAAGAAATTACAAGGAGCCTTGTCACTTTTTCCTAACTAATTCAGAGGCAAACATTTTCATGTGTACTGAAGTCTAGCCCTTTACTGAAGCTTATAAAAGCATTCTCGTCAGTGATCTCTCTGGCGACCAGCCCCACACATTAATAACATACAGAACTAACATTACCTTTCATCAGTTCTGCACTTCTTGCCTTTCAACCCCTCTGACTGCTGTCTTATACTTGTATGATGAGATAGAATAAGAAGAAACCCAACTTAGCCTCTACATGTTATTGTTCTATCTTCTCTTTCCTACTGACTTCCCAAGTTTTTCCCAGACAGTTTTTAACATCCCCTTTATGTGGAAGTCCTCCCCCATGGTCAGGGGAAGATGCACCTTTGATTCACAAATCCTGTACTGTTACAGATTAGCTTTCACTCCACAATTAGCTTTGCATCTTATTCACTGCTCTGACCACCACAGAAAAACTCGTGCTTGAAGTTTCTATAGTGCTTAGCATCTGAAAAGTGCCCTTAGCATGATCTGAAGCTTTAACTCCCATAAAAGAAATCATTTCTTTTGACTTCACAAATGGAGAAAGTCAAAGGCCTTACCCTAAGGACCTAGACCACATTACCAGCAATTCCATGGAAAATTGGAAGCTTATGGCTTCTAGTCTCATTCTCAGTCAAATAAATGTTACTGCACAAACATTTTCATTGAGTTATTGACAGTTTTCTCACATGATTTCCCCAATCCAAGACTAATCCATTAATTTAGAAGTTAGACTAAAGATGCTGTAGAGCACAAAGTAGGCCAGTCCCCAGTGGGCTCCCAGACTCACCTGCTGTTCAGCACTCCCAAAATCTCAAAGATGATGAGTTCAAACATGGTACAAGAGAAGGCAAAAGTCACAGAGAAGATTACCTGGACCACATACTGCCGCACCTGTAATGCAGAGAAAAATCCAGAGACATCAGGCATTTACATTTCTGGAATGGCATCCTGATATCCCTCAGTGAGCAAAACAAATCACAAGGTACAATGGCCCGCAACTGGGTCTCTTGTTGCAAGGCACCAAGACCTTTAACTACTTAGGAGGAAACCAAAAGCCTGTTGGAAACCAGAGGGCAAACTCATGCTAAGAGGGCTCTTCGATATTAACCTTAGACTTAAAAACAAAATCCACACCACAAAAACTGTTGGGGTCTGAGTTTGGCTTGCACTTAAGCCATCTCTGACCTAGACTACAATCTCATAGCCCACTACAGATAGAAGAATGGCATTTTTATTCCATCCAATCCTCACAACTAATGCAGCTGCAATGGACACATCTCACTGAGTTCAAAGTTAACCACTGGATTTTATTTTGCCTCAAAAATTTCACTTTACATAAGGTAGGCTTACTAGGGCAAAAGGCAAAACAGTTTCCTATTACTCCTGCATGTCCTCCATATTTCTTTTTATTTAACAGTAGCCAGTATGGAAACTTTCAGTGGCCACAGAAAAACCCATTTCCTCAGATAGCTAGGAGTCTTTCAAATAGAAGCACAAGAGGAAATTAAAAAGAAAGGAACTGCAGGTAAGATAAAAGGGATTAAAGAGAGGAATAAGGCTAAATGCAGTTTTAAAAATATTTCTAAAATTGGGAGTAATTTTTAAGACACAGACTTGTAATGAGAGATGCCTTCTCACCTCATAATCCTTGAAGAGCTTTCTCATGAAGAAGAGCCATCCAAATCCAAAGAACAGCACCTGCAGAAGAGATTAAGCACTTAACATTTGCATCCTGCAACTTGCAAAACACAAACCCACTGCACTGCTGATTGTAAATTAAACAAATGGAAGGAAAAGAGCTAAGCCAAAGTACCCAAGACCTACAAAAGATTAAAAGTTGCCACAGTACCAAGGGAAAAAATGGTATTTTAAATATCCAAGTGTAGCACACACAAAAGGCTATGGCCTTTAGGAAGATCTAGTCAAGACAGAGTTCTGTGCTCCTAAATTCTCAGAATTCCTCAGCCTGCCAGAATCCTTTGCACTGTTGATTCTTGCTTCACTCTTGTAATCTACAGAATTAAAGCCTATGGGGTTTTTTACAGGAAATACAGTAATAGAGGCAAAGCAAACACTTGAATGTCCACCGCATCTTCTAGGGATGAGTAAATTTTATAAACACACCTGCTGTTTCTTGTAGACTAGAAGTGCACGTGCATTTTTTGTAGAGGTCTTTACAGTGCATCTGGTTAGACACTGACACACTGTGGGTGAAAGGTGTTACAAGCATCTCTAAGGTGGGGAAAAGGAAGTGCTAAATGCCCCAAACCCCAATCTGGAGTTGAAGAAAGCCACATGGACAAGGTAGAGGAAGCAGAACAAGCCAGTAACACTTTACATTTCAGTGGCTGTCAAATCACATGACAAAATTTGTTTAACTTTCTTCACACTCCTGAAGGGATCAATTTAATATCACAGCTATTCTGCAGATGACTTAAATGAAATAACCCCAAACCCCAATCTGGAGTTGAAGAAAGCCACATGGACAAGGAAGAGAAAGAAAAAAAAGCCAGTAACACTTTACATTTCAGTGGCTGTCAAATCACATGACAAAATTTGTTTAACTTTCTTCACACTCCTGAAGGGATCAATTTAATATCACAGCTATTCTGCAGATGACTTAAATGAAATAAATACAAATTGAACAAGGTGGCCAAAATTGTAATTACCTGTCTTCAGAGAGTAAAAGGGGACTGTGTTGTCAGGCCTTCCATGGGTATTCCCATCTATTCCTCATAAGACTGAAAAGGAGTGTAATGATTTAAAAGAACCCAAGCAAAAAGAGAATTCAGAAAATACTTAATATTTTTTACAGAAGTAGCTTTGACCAAGGCAAAGACAAAATTCAGCATATGTCACACATCAAGGAATAAAGTCAGTGTATCTCCTCAGAGCACATAGAAAAGGCCAGAGCTTTCTGCCCACCCTACCATGGAGATGGGAAACTTTCAAAGACAAAAAACAAAGGAATTATTGTGGATTACTTCCCTGCACGTCAGGAGTAACCACAGCGGCAAGGGTAACACACTAACATGATTTACAGACAAGGAACACCTGGAATGCTGGGCAAGAAGATCAAACACAGCTGCCTTGAAAGAAGAACTAAAATAGGAATGAAGTCGAATGAGTGATTTGTAACAGCTGGCAAAACTTGTTTGAAGAGGACTACTTTAAAGTAGCTGCTAGCAAAAAGCAAAGATATTTCATAAGCCTCCTATCTAGAGGTCATAAGTTAAAGAAGTATGATAAGCAAATGAGATCTACATAAAGTAATTCCACATGTAACAGTGGGAAGGAGGAAAAAGGTAGAGACAAACTCTTCAAAAAGAAGTAAGAGAAAAAGATTAAGAGATAAGTAAGTACAACAATAACAGAAAATTGCATATGAAGATTAGACTCCCCTTGTGTCAGGGACTGGCCAAAAGCATAGAAAGACATTTTGGTAAAAGATCACAGTCTAAGACACAGCAGGTGAATGTGACATGTAAGATCAGCAGAATCTTGAGCATTTGACAATTACATGCACCGACTCGAACATCTAACTTAGGACTGCTGAAGATGATGGGAAGATTCAAAGCTGCCATCAGGAATGAAAGAAAAGCTATTAGATAAGTTAGAGCTCAGAACTCAAAGCAAAAAAGTGGGAGGTTTTGTTCTGGGCGAATTCTTAACAGTACCAGAGCTATGTTCAAGCCACCAAGAGCGAAAAAGTACGTTGTGAGCAAAAATCAAAGCATTATCACGTAGGAGGGCATCGCTCTTCTGAAACCAAAAGCCATCCTGAAAACTGTCAGGAATTAGGCTTGTGCACTGAAGTCTATATAAGACAAGCACCTGCTGCTGAGAGGGGAAAGGGTCCCATTCCTCGGCTCATCCCTCATCACTACAGAGCAAAACTTTCACGCCAGCTCAGCAGCTTAAATCAGATCCCTCTGTGATCCACCTAAACTCATTTTCATCTGGTCCAGCTGCCTAGGATCGGCCTTGTTGAGGAATATCAGGAACAAACCAAGTACTCAATGGAGACCAACAAGATGAGCTTCCCTGTCTGTTCCAACTGGAGAAACTTAAATTTAAGCTTAAACGGAGCTCGGCTCGCCTTGGTTGGACCCGGCTCGGTCCGGCCCGGCCACCCCTGAGGGTCCGCGCGCCCCTCGCGCGGAGAGCTGCGCACGCGCTGCCCCAGGCCCCGCCCCCGCGCTCCCCGAGGAGGGGCAGGGCGCGGGGAGAGGGGAGCCCGCTGGCGGCGGGACCTCCCCGTTCCCTCACCCTTCTCCTGGCCGGAGGCGCGGCGCCGCAGCGGCGGGGAAGGGGTGGGTACCTGTGAGGTGAACATGATGCTGGAGTCGATGAGGAAGCTCATGG
>NW_008237447.1:2303221-2306418 GCF_000691975.1 Corvus brachyrhynchos | reverse complement strand
CCCGCTGCTGGCCGGGGGGCAGAAGGAGGTGTCCGAGGCACAGAAAGAAGTGGAGGGGGAACAGCGTTCTCTGGGGTCCCCAGCACGGGAGGGACATGGACCTGTTGGAGCAAGTCCAGAGGAGGCCACCGAGTTAATTAGAGGGATGGAGCACGTCTCCCATGACAAAAGATTGAGAAAATTGGGATTGCTAGCCTGCAAAAGAGATGGCTTTGGGGTGACCGAATTGCAGCCTTAGAGTGTCTGAAGGAAGCCTGCAAGAAAGATGAAGTTTTTACAAGAGCATGGAGTGACAGGACAAGGGGGAATGGATTCAAATGGAAAGAGGGCAGATTTAGATTAAACATTACAATGAAAGTCTTTACTGGAGGGTGGTGAGGCACTTCCCAGAGAAATGTGAATGTCCCATCCCTGGAAATGTTTAAGACCCGGCTGGGTATTGCTCTGAGCAGCCTGGTCTACTGGGAGGTGTCCCTGTCCATGACAGTGGTGTGGAACTGGATGATCTTTAAGGTCTCTTAAAGACCCAGACAGTTCTGTGATTCTGCCGTTTCACCACCGCTGTGACTCCTCTGCAGGAGCAGGGCAGCAGTGGCTCGTGGCACACCACGACTGCTCCTGGCCCATCTTCCCATCTCCCACGTGGGGCCCTCTCCATCCTCCTTCCACGCCAAGAACTGGGCTGCAGATGCCTTTCAGGACTTACAATTGTAATATATCAAGGAATGGGGCCAGGAGGGAAGCTAAAGTGCAGACAGGGAATTTCCTGATGGCTATCGGTGTGAGATCCAATCCTTCATGTCACAGTCATGTTCCCACTTGACCTGCATGGCGTCTGAATCTTTTTCTTTTTTCCTCTTAAGAACACACCTTGAGGAAATGGCCTCAAGTGGCACCAGAGGAGATTTAGATTAGGCATTAGGGAAAAAAAATTCACAGAAACGATTGTAAAACATTGGAACAGATTGTGCGGGGAAGCGGTGGAGTCACCAACCCTGGAAGTGTTCAAAAAACATGTGGGTATGGCACTTGAGGACATGGTTTGATGGTGGTGCTGGGTTGGCACTTGGACTTGATGATCTTGGAGGCCTTTTCCAACCTTAATGATTCGGATTCTATGATTCTAATCATTGCCACTCAGACCTCTCTGTATTTGGAATATTAAATAGGAAGAGAAGAATTAAGTTGTGAGTTTAACAAAGCACAGAGCCCCTGCTGACTGGAAATCAGGAACCTTTATTCATTACAACTCATTTCACTAGGAAAACAAATCTATGTTTGGTTGTGCCGAGTCACTGGATTAGTCCCACAGTCTCTTTGTTTGGGTTTCTGTCTTGCTCTCAGACTTCTTGGTTTGAAATTTGTCTCCTTGTCTGCAGCATTGCAAAGAGAAGAAAACATTCAGCTTTCATGGAGAAATGAACTGAGGGAACAGGTTATCATAGCTGATCTGAAGCCTTTTATTTTACAGCTTCTGGTATCACTGCCAATTGATGCAGAGCTGAGATCAGGCCCTGCCTGTTCTTTCTTTCTGTATCTGCTACTTAGAAACTGTTCTTTCCTAAAGTGATGAGATTCCTGAGTTTGGAGGGATTTGTGGTTGTTTTGTTCTGTGTTGGTAGGTTGCAGGGCAAGGTTAGCTGTTGGTTGCCTTTTAGAGACCAAGGGTAACAGGAAATCCTTTAAAAATAAGTTATACAAAGCCAAATTCTGCTCTTGTTTATACCGTGGCAACTCAACTTCCACACAAGGGTAAAAAACAAGGCAGAGTTTGGTCACAGGTCTTACACTTTTTTCTTTGCATGTATTTGGAAATAGGCTTGAAACATGCCTCTGCTTAGCTGTAAATTACTGATCCCTGGGCCTTGGGAGAAACACACAGGGAACAATATAATTCCTACAGGAAAAACCCAGCCCCACACGCACCTCTCAGCCCCAGGACTTCTCCTTCAGAGAAGACAAAGTGTGAAAAGAAAAATGGGAAATTTGTTTTGTGGGGTTCCTCCTTAGATAGTCACTGATGTTCATGTGTGGGAAGAAGGGTCCATGGCCCTCCATGGGTACAGAGGCAGCTTCTCAGTTGCAGTTATTCTTCCACATATTAAAGTGAATGAGGCTATTTTATGCTCAGTTTGTAGGGAGAACCAAAATCAAGCCTTTTAAGTAAAGCAGGAAGGTGCAGCATATTGAATTAAATCATGGGGTTTGGCCCAAGAGTATATTTAGAAATCACACAGGTTTCCAGAAGGTGATACAGGGCATATTTATGACAAATAGGCTTAGCTGGCAGCCAGCCACCCATTTTATTTTCTCTTCTTTCCAGAGGTTTTCATAAACAAGAACTCTGAAGCTGGAAGTATTCCCACATCGTTCTGATTTCTGCATTTCTTTGGAGTTTAGTTTTGATGAGTTCAGATGATGATGTTCACTGGCAATTCATGGATTCCTTTACAGGGTTGTCTATGACTCTTCTGCGAACTAAAGTTATGTATAGAAAAACTTACCTGAGCATTTTTTTATATAGCTTTTCCACCTCGGAAACCAATAAATGGCTGATTTGCTTTCACTGTACCAGTGGATCTAGCAAGGTGAAACCAACAGTCTTTGTTTTTTTCAAAATGTTCTGTCAGTAGCTCTGTAATCACCATTTCTATTCAGTGCTGCTTCATCCCAGATCAGCAAGCTTTAAAACACACAGGTTTTTGTTGACAGAATGTTAAAATGCAGTCCTCTGCACCTTCAGATGGATTTAAAGGCACACTTGACGCTGAAGATAAAATATGGAAACACCTAAGCCGCTATATTTCCCTGATTTTTTCTGTTGACAAGCATACTCTCTTTTTTTTTTTTTTTTTTTTTTTTTTATTTGTAATGCTTTTTCCAAACCAGTTACACAACACGATTCTGGCCTCAAGCAGCTTTTGTAGCTACCAAACATCAGTTCATAGAATCACAGAATCATAGAGTAGTTTGGATTGGAAGGGACCTTGAAGATCATCCAGTTCCAACCCCCTGCCATGGGCAGGGACATCTTTTATCAAACCAGGCTGCTCAGAGCTCCATCCAGCCTGGCCTTGAACACTTGAATAGCTGACTCTGTGTGTGCATCAGCCTCTGCTGGTGCCTGGGGAGCTGGTGTGGCCTTTGGGACAGCCTAAACCAGCTCTACCAGGGCGCCCCGTGAGGCAGGAAGGTGC
>NW_008237447.1:2300089-2303183 GCF_000691975.1 Corvus brachyrhynchos | reverse complement strand
CTTTCAACTTGGGATATCCCATGGGATAGAGAGTTCAGGCTGGAAGGCATCACCTGGCCCAACCCTTCAGCTCAATACAGAGTCAGATTACGATGCTAACGCTTTTCGCAGCCAGGCTTCATCCCCCAAGGATGAAGATCCCACCATGTCTCTGGGCACCTGCTTTAGTGCTGAACCACTCTCCATTTGAACGATTTTTTTCCTTGTCAGAATCTTTGAGTCAAAATTTTCCTTTGCTGCTCATTGTGATTGTTGCCTCTGGCCTTTTGCTGTGCACCTCTGTCAAGAGTCTGCCTCCATCTTCCTGGGAACTCTGCCTTAGGAACCTGAAGACAGAACTTAGAGCTCCCAATGCCCTTAGCCCCCTCCTCTCCAAGCTGAACAAACCTCCTGTGTCTCTTTGTACAGCAGGCTGCTGAGAGGAAAGCTTGAATTGTTGACAGATACCTAAGTCTTGCCTCTTCTACTGAAATAGGTTGGTGCCAAGCTAGTGGCAAGGAAAGGATTGTGTGCCAGGCTATGTCTTTGCAAGGCGACACATATTCGCTCGCCATGGTTACTGCTCAGCTGTGTAAGCACATTTGGTGTTGGCAAAAAGCCTTTCCTGAGCCATGTTAAAAGGTACAGCACACACAGAGCCCAAGGAATGGCAGTGTCATTCTGCTGGGGGAAAAAATTATTCCAATACTTGGACAAGTCCCCTGATTTTGGTACATTTGTCCAGCCCTGGCCCTCAGGAAATCTGGCACCATATACTGTTTTATCACAACTGCCTTGGGCTTACAGGAAGGCTTTAGTGTAGTTCTCATGGATGTTCCTGTCTTTACTAAACAAAACTAAGCCTAAGCTAGGATTACTTTCGGTTGTCAGCCTGAAAAGCCATTTTCTATACAAAACAGCAAACTGCCACTTTTTTTTCAGCATTGTGTGACACAGCCGCTCTTTAAATGTAAAACTGCACTGTCAGTGAGTTACTGAGCAGCAGGAGAGATGGGACTTCCCCCCTCAGTAAGTAGATTTGATGTCCATGCAGACCCAGAGAGCAGAGATCCCCCAAATCTCTCCTCTCCTGCAGGAGGAGGAATCTGCAGCTCACTGTGTTTCAGCACTAAGAGATGGTGGGTGTCGGTCTCTGTTGTGCTGAGTGGTTTAAAACAGAAGCCCAGCAATATTCTGTGTGATACAACCCTCTCCCACATGCCTTGCAAGGACCTTAAAACTGTCAGAGCTCCACCAACCTGAACCACGTGCTCCAGGAACTGCCTTATTTAAGCATAAATGCTGCCCCAGAGTGGATGCTGGGGATGGAGAAGAGGGGTCCATGTCACCACACTGTCACCACAGCTTCATGCATGGCCTTGGCTAAGGTGGGAGAGATGGGTGAGGGAATCAATAAAGTCTTTTTTACCCATGGCAATTCCACATCCATGTTAATGTTGTCAGTGCAGTGCAGTGCAGTATTCACATTTCCAAACCACTACCCTTCTGGTCGAGGAGTTATCTATTACCCAAGTTAGCAGTTCTGCCAAGAAATAACAAGGATACCATGCATTTCAGCAGTGCTTTTCATCAGATCATTCCTACTTACTTTACAAACAGAATTAAGGAAGCCTCACAACATCCCTGTGAGGTAGGTGGAAATTCTTACACCCATTTTACAGGTGGAGAAAACAGGCACTGAGAGGTAAAGTGATTATCACAGCAAGTCAGAAGCAGAGCTGGAAATAAATCTAAGATTATTATCCTAGGTCCACTGCTCTAGACACTAGAGAACACCAACCCCCACATGCTATTGTAAGCTAAGAGACTACCTAGCTCTCCTACTTTCACCTCCTTTGGTGATTTTGACACTTGCATCTTATGCTCCTTGCAGAGAGCCATGTGATCAGTTAGTAATTTATTTGCACAGGGAGCCACGGGGGCAAACACACCTTTAAATGATCCAGGTATGGCTCTAATTGTCCAGTGATTTCCCCCTTCCCAAGGAAATAATTTTCCCCATTCTTCATACAGATCTCTGTGTTTTGCTAAATTATTTTTTGAGTAGAATCCACAGCTCTGAGGCTGTTATGCAACTTCACTAGGAATTTCTTGAATGAACAATTAAGTTTGTCTCATTGAGAGGGAATACAACACATTTAAGTGCTATCACATCCAGAAATAGCAATAATCCTTTGCTCATCCGTAGGGCCTTCCATCCAAGGACCTCCCTTTCCATTACTAGCACAAGTCAGGACTCACATCATCATTGTAAGGTAGAAAATGATTCCCAATTGCACCAGCAGGAAGAATGACTTGGTGGCAGTCCCACAGCAATTTCCTTGCAGAGATGAGGCCGAGTGCCAGAAGACCGGACTGTTCCCAGCCCCGTTTGCTGAGCAGCACTGTCCTGATGCCGTGGCCCGTGCTTGGTGGCTACAGATTCACTGCTGGCCAGGCAGAGTACTTGAAAACTGGCTTTAAAGAAAAAAAAAAAATCAAGCAGCAGTTGAGTGGATGCAGGAGCAAAATGCCAGCTTCTCCTTGTGCTGTTGGGACCCAGAGGAAGAAAGAAGCATTCTTGTGGCAGCTGTGAGAGAACTACAGTGTCCATGGAGTATACTGCACATGGTGCATTTTACTGAGGCTCTCTAGTGGAAAAGGACTTAATTAACATATGGTGATTAAAGACTGCCCCGCCTGACAGCCATGTTGTGAACCATGTACTCCTAATGAACAAGCACTCATCTTTAAGTAGTCCTGTAGTCTAATGAGTGTATGAATGTCAGGATTAAGGAGTGGAATTGTCGAGTAATTAGAAGTCAACAGGGGTGGGTGTGATTCAACCAGTCCAGTACCTTGCTATCTGGAAGGGTGAGAGGCTCTGATGCAGATACCTCATCCTGTTACAAGGTTGGGGTTTTTACCTGCAGGAGAGTATGATTCCAACCCCCTTCAACAACTGGGCTGGTTGATGCTTAGAATCATTCAAACTCTCTTATCTCTTTCTGTGGAGAAAAGAAAATAGATCCCATCTAGCATAAGTGTGGTGATTGTGTTGTTCATCTAAATCTTAGCCCTTTCTTTAGTTCTAGTATCTTGAACTGGGCACAGC
>NW_008237447.1:2288548-2299897 GCF_000691975.1 Corvus brachyrhynchos | reverse complement strand
CTGCTGAAAAACATTCTCTTTCCTCAGTTGTGATAACTGTTCTCCTGTTTCTGTGTTAAGAGAGTGGATAAATGGTAGCCTCCAGACTCTCTCTCTGCATGTGTTGCTTTATCATATTCCTTCCCAAAACTGAGGAGGGACCTTCAGTCTTCCTTCACAAGGAAGGACACCCTAACAGCCTTTGTCTAAGGAATAAAGATTTTGACCTCAGCCTGCAAACTTTGGGAAAATACACAGGCCCAAGAGGAGCAAAAGGATGAATAGTGTAAAAAACCAAAAACAAATACATTGCACCTCTGTGGTGCTGAAGAATCCCAATGCACCCTACAGACTTTCTACATATGTACAGCTTAACACCACTCGGCAGTGAAGTCCAGCCACCTTCGCGGTGCATGGCCAGGCAGGGAACTCCACCAAAGGGGTGGGATCAGGAGCGACAGGACTGACTGTACTGGAGCTGGGAGAGGGCCCAAGCCCACCCAGAGCTCTCACAGACACCCATTTGCCTTCCCTGGGCTTTGAGTAAGACCTGCCACAATGGGAGGCCACAGGGGGTCTTTTCTAGCTAATGGCGGGATGAGTTTTATGCATTGTGCCAAAGACCTTTTTTTCCCTGACCTGGATTAGAGCCTGCCCTGGGAACAATGGGATGGGCTGCAGCCCAGCAGAAAGAATTTGCTGAGACGGCAGGGTCTGAGGTTTGCAGAGCAGAGCAGAGCAGAGTGCATACCTGCACTTTTTTGGCATGAGGCTCAGTTTTGGGGGGAAATCGCTGTTAACCTGAAGCTTTTGAATGCATTTGCTGCACTGTCCCAGCCAAGAGTTGCTGCTGCAGTCCTAAAATTAGAAATCTATATTAGACATCTAAACATTTGCAAGCACATCTTTTTCTGCCTTCTGTAAAAAAAGATTTTTCTGAGTCTCTGAGAGTTCTGTACCGACCTCTTGGCACGAAAGGTCTAAATCATCTTTTGAAAGACCTTGTCTTACTTGAGCGAGACTTTGGCATTTAATACTAGTGCCCACTGAATGGTTCCAGTCTGTCAAATTAAAAACAAAGGCTGTCAAAAGACTTTTACCATATCTGTCTTTTCAAACTTGACCAACCAGTTTTGTATTTAGAGGTTTAAAAAGTCACATAGTTACCCAGACCTCTGGTTTAGGTTCACAGGTGCCTTCAGGACTCTGTACCTGAGATTTGCTGAGTGCCTGGGAGCTTGGAAGCTCCAGGAACTGAACACTTGTCAGGATCATACCATGAAGGCTTGTATTTAGTTTCATGCTCTGGGGGCTGTAGCTGTCCCCTCCTTTCTTAGAAGATTTTTCCCTCTTGCTTGGCTAAATCTAGTTTCAGATCTTTAAGTCACAAGGCTACAAGTAAAAAACATCACTTGAATTTATTCTTTCCAGTATTCTGAACTAGTCTTTGGGCTGGATGACCCTCTTGGGAACAAATAATCCATCTCTAGGCATCTCCTAAGTCATAGTAGAGAGCTACTGTTAACCTTGCCCACTGTCAATGTCACTGGAAGAGCAGAAATATTTTTGTCCGGGGAAAATATTTTTACCTCACTCAGATATGCATTCACAGAGAAATTTGGAACACTTTTGCCTTTATTTTCTGAATAAAGAAGGGAATTTGGGCTTAGTATTCTAGTGTGTTGATTCTAAGCATAGAATTCACTTTGTGAATTAAATAACTGCAATTCCATGCCAACAGCAAAGGGGAGATCTGCTCAGTGAGCCATAGGAGAAAACAGAGAGAGAAAGACTAGATGCAGTTGTTGATCAGTCTTTCCCCTCACTGGCTGAAAGACAGATCCTCCCCACATTCCTAGAGAAATGTGGAACACAAGGCTTTCAGTAAATACGATCATAGTGGCAACATTTGGGTATTACTGCCATGCTAGGTTTTAAAATACATCAGTTATGCGTACAGTGTAGATATTACTGTAAGGAGTGAGCTGGCATGTGGAAACAGGGAAATAGAGGGACATATGGGGCAAATAAGGCACAATTACCATGGTAGTACCTTTCCAGTTGAGAATCATAAAAGGAAATAATATCCAAGTGGCCATTTTAGCACTTTGCTTAAAAACATCTTTTGATTCTTTCTCTATCTCTCCTTTTCTCTTCAACCTTTTCCTTTTCATGTGCTCCCCCATCCTGCACCTTCATACAGTCAAATCATCTGACCTGGCCCGGCTGCTGGCTTTGCTTAGCCTGCTCAGGGGTCTCATATCAGTGGCAAGTTCAGCAGGTGCTGAAGGCCCTTCCACTTCATCTCTCCCCATCTCCTCTTCTGCTTTCTTCACCCCTGGTTCTTCCTGAGGCCCTGGCTTCTCCTCCTCTTGTTCCTCCTCCTCTGCTCGTACCTTCTCCTCTTCTGGTTCCTTTGCTTGTGCATAAGATGGTAACCTCTCATCGAATGCCCTGGAGAGATCTTCCAATGGTCCCATCCCAATCTTCTCCTCAAACTCATTGTAGGCTGATGGAAGGGGGCTGGGCTCAACCCCTACTTCCGTGAGAGGGAAATAATGGGACACCGGCTTCTCTTCTTCCAGCAGCTTGTAGCCTTTGGCCTTCGGGATGGAGGGGACTGTGATGGCATGGAGGGGCTTCTCTGGGACCTCTCCAAGCTGCTCCTCTGCTGGTCTTCTCAGAGCCCTCCGGATTCTTTTCAAGATCAAATGACTGATCTCCACCAGGTTGAGGAAGAGGGATACAGAAGCCACCACCAGCATGAACATAATGAAGATGGTCTTCTCTGTGGGCCTGGAGACAAAACAGTCCACAAGATTGGGACAGGGCCACCGCCCACAGCGGTAAAGAGGGAGAATTCGGAAGCCATACAGGAAGTACTGACCTACTATGAATCCCACCTCAAAGAGGGTTTTGAAAATGATGTGGAAGATGTACGTTCTCAGGAGAGTACCTTCCAGGCGAAACTTCTTGGTTCCATCAGGGTTGTTGCCTTTGTTTTGATTTGGAGCCAGGGGCAGCTTCTCTTCATCAACCTCAGCTTGCTGGCGCCTCTCAGCTTCCTCCCTCTCTTTCCTCTTCTCCTCCATGCGGACGTGGTGCACAGCATGCCCGAAGTACATTAGCGAGGGCGTGGATACGAAAATGATCTGCAGGACCCAGAGCCGGATGTGGGAGATGGGGAAGGCCTCATCGTAGCAGACGTTCTCACAACCAGGTTGCTGGGTGTTGCACACAAAGTCTGACTGCTCGTCTCCCCACACTAGCTCGGCAGCCGTGCCCAGGATCAGGATGCGGAAAATGAAGAGCACTGTGAGCCAAACTCTCCCGATGACAGTGGATTGCTCGTTCACCTGCTCTAAAATGTTCCCCAAGAAACTCCAGTCACCCATTTCTTACTGTCTAAGGGAAGAGAAAACAAAGAGAAAGACCACAAATTATGCTAAATTTTAAGGATTTCAGGTTTTCCCGCTGATGTCTTTTGTTGCTTTCAATCAGTATTTCCCTAATATGCTTTGAGAACAGAAAGACGATTGCTTGCTTGCTGATTTGCCTGTTCACAATGATTTATTAGCAGGAGAAGGGCTGGGAAGCCAGAGCAAGCTGCCTGCTAAATTCTTTCTTCTATGGCTCTAAATGGGCAATTACTTTTCAGCCAGGGAATATATTTATCTCCTTTTGCAGGTGAGAGTCTTCTGTGGTGCCTTGTAGGCTCAGTTCTGTGAGTCTGCTTAGATTTTGTACACGTACAAACACTCAGCAGCAATACAGTGGAACAGATTTATCAGCAGGCAGCTGCAGTGGTTAGGAGAGAGGGTGAAGCTTTCAAGCACACAAGCTCTTCTGCAGCAGAACCCCTCACAGGTCAAACAGATCTCGAATCTGCGCCCATCCTGCATCTAAACAAACCTGAATTCTCTCTAGGTTGCAACTGTCAATCCTACTTTAGCAATCACTCTGTTAGGTAAGAACAGCAATTGCAACACCACTGCTATGTTAGTAATGCTGTATAAGCTTAGTAACTACTATATAGGTTAGTTTTGCTATATAGAATGTGTTACATGCAATATAATTATTTGGTGCTATTGGGGCTGTTCTTTGCATCACCTTCTGAAGTCAGTTGCCACACTGACAGTGGAACCAACCTGGGGAAAACACCAAGGTCTCTAACTGGGACCTGAAATACTACTTGCTGTCTCTAAAATGTCAGTGCCACTATCTCAGTCTAACACAGAGCTGGAAGCCAGCCGCAGATATACTATTGGAAAGCTCAGAAAGCCGTCCGTTTTTAAGTAATGCAAGTCAAATATTACATCTGTCATTACTTCTGCATAACAAGAAATTATTCATAGGTCAGAGCTTCATTGTGCATATCCTGAACTTCCCACTATGTAATTTCTGGCAAGGGAAGATCTATGAATGAGGGAAATAGAGATGAAAGTTGTTTTGTATGGGTTGATTTAACACATCACAGCAGTCTGAAGTCTCTGAGGAATGCAGAATATTTCAGTGGCCCAGAAAGACCGACTTGTAGAGCATGACAAGTGAAACAGGGAACATTATTCATAAAATAGCTGTTCACAGGGATCTAGAAGTTCATCTCTTAGATACTACCTCCATCTATAGTTCCCAAAATGCAGACACATACACAAGCACTGGGAAAAGGAAGGTACAGTCAACAGCATGGAAATCTGAGTATCTAAACTTCCCTCCTCCTTCAGATACCACTGGGATATATTTGTAATGCCATATGTTATGACACACCAACGCATACCAGTCTCTTTCAATTACTCTGTGTATGTAGTCACACATAGGCAAACATGCAAAATAGTGAGAATTCTATGGTTTGGGGGAGGTTCACAAATTTTCAATCAAAAAGAAAAAATGCTTATGATAGCATTTTGCTAAAACAAGATGGACTCATATTCCTTGCCTTCAAACTTCACAACATTTTTACCCCAGACACCCATGTTAGAAAATGAAGAACAGAACACAGTTCCTTCAGCTTGCACAAACACCTCGCATACATAAGCAGGAAACATATAATTTAATCACCAAGGAAAATTGCTACTTTCTCAGTCATTAAAGTTGTGTAAAGAAGTGTGTTAATGTCAGCACTTACATTAACAAGTCTAGCAGAAGATTATGCTGTTTACATACATTATCTAAACTGATTTAAACATCCTCTTTCCGCAAGTTCACAGAGCAAAGTACACCCGACAGTTACCAATCATGTGCAACTCTGTATAAAACATGACTACACACAGTACAAGCTTCATTATCCCCCAGGCACCTCAGTTAACTCCATCTCTGTGAGTCACACTGATATCTACGCTACCATTCGAGCATTTCCACTGCAGCACGCAAGAGCCACATTCTAGATGTGATAAACCTTATCACACGGAAAACTCACTGTACAAGAGAAGGGAGAATGTTTCCTGTCTAACTCCATCACACATCTTGCTGCGTTTGGCTAAACCCTTCCTGAGATCTCTTCCAACTGGCCACATTCTTCACAACTCTGCCATACCCATCCCCTCTGTTTTCTGCAAGTGAAGTGGTTCGAGGTTGCTCAGTTGGTTCAACTGCAAGCAACGATACTGGGTGGATGGATGACAAGAGTGGCACAACCAGTTCAAATGTCTGGGATTCCACCTGCAAGCAGTCAGCTCCTCCAGCCTCAAAAAAAGGTATAAGCGAGGTATTTCGGCAGTCACCTTTTCCCTGAAATTGCCTGTCACGAGGAAAGAGCAGGACTCTGCCTAAGTCCACTCAGAGTCAACAGATTTGTGTTCTGAACCCTCACGGGCTGGCTGCAGACCCCCACCCTGCGCTCCCAGACGTCGCAACCTGCGCACGCTACCAGCAAAAGAGGCTGAATAGGTTAAGGATGTTGAGCAAGCAACTTGCCGCTGTGAGAGGCTCCACCGAAGAAATGTGTCCCCCTCCTCTCTTGGCACTCTGCAGGGAAGAGTGAACTTTTGTCTCTCTTCTTCCCTACCCTAAAAGCCCCAACCTTGTCGCACGACTGAGCAGATATGACTGAATTGGCTCTGATGGTGGGTTTTAGTTGCCCTGCAATATTTAAGCTCCGAGCCAGACGGCTTTATGAAGTGAGTGACAGTCAGTGACGTGGGGAACAATAGGGAGAAAAAAAATAGAGAGGCAGGCAGAGACACAGAGAGGAGAGTCCACTGAACATGAAAAAGCAGAGGGGGGGAGAGGAACAGGCAACAGGCAGTGAAAACCTAACACATGCATAAATGGGAGTTTGCTCAGTTAAGCAGGGACCAAAGCAGCTCTGCAATTCCACTGTGGTTCAGCACAGCTCTGTGTGTGCCCGCACTCACTGGTCTTTAGGTGTTGTGGTGTGGCAGGTGAAAAGGGAATGCCAAAATCTCTGAGAGTGGCAGCATTAATTGAATTAATTCGTTGCCCTACACCCAGCTCTGACAGACAAGTTGCATTACTGATTTTCAGGCAGATACTGAAGTACTGGGTTTGTATTTGGCATTGTCAGATACTTTGGTCTGCTCTTTAACATCTTTTACTGGGAAAAAGGAGCAGAATGGGAAAACAAGATTATCAGTCAATATTAATCAAAGCTGAGAAAGACCAACTTTACAACCTCACCTTTCAGTGTCTTAGCTCTGCTTAGTTTTTTCTCCAAATGCATCTTGCACGTGCACATCCACCAAAAATGTCTAAACCAAACTATTTTGTTCAGGAGCATAGCTGAATTCCAGCAGCCCAGCACACAGGAATGTTACCCCAGGCACACTCGCCTACCCCCAGCCACCTGCAAAAATGCTGGAGAGGCCACAGAGGAGAGGAATCACAGGCTCAGTAATGCATCCACAAGTACAACTAAATGCCCTGAGAGTTTTAATTATAAGTCAAAGGTTATAACCTTACTCAGAGGTATGGTTTTTGTAGTCTTTCTGGAGGCATTGCTCAGAATGTGCTCTTGGTGCTCAGCTCTGGAGAAAAGGAGGATTACTGGAAGCAAGATTTGCTAAGCAACGATACAGATGCCAGGCTCATAAAGTGATGAAGCAGCAAGCAGCTCTCCTCTCTCTTTATGCAAACTCAACACCGAATTTAATTTCCCAGAATGGCATTGGGAGACACTCTGTCTCCAGAAAAGCTGTAATTTGAATGAGATATTAAAACACGAGGGCCACAAAATTTTGTACCTTCAAACCGACAGTTTCAGGCCACTCCTCAGTGTTTCTGGGCATTTGTGTCCATGTGAGCTCAGAGCCTCATCTCAGCAGTTGTCTTCCCAAACAGCTTTTAGGCTGATTTGCAGAGTCCCAAGGTCCAAAGCAAAACTGGAGGCAGAGATGATGTTTTTCAAACTGGATTTCAAAAGAGCTAAAGCACAAGTGAGAGATGGAAAAGAATCACATTTTGCAAGAGGAACCAGTCTGGAGACACAAATGAAAAATCACCCTCAATGCATGTAGTTGGACTGAAAGTCATATTCTGGACACCTTAAGAAACCACTCTCCTAAACAGCAGTACAGAAAAGCAGCAGCAGTACATTTTTCAGTCAATGCTACATAAAGCATGGGAACAGTCTTCCTGGAGAGAGGACACACAATGTGGAGCATTCACAAGTCCCAAGAATACGAAGTGAATAAGAAAAGGCGTTGTTGGATCAATGAGAGGAATAAGGACAGGAAGGAGGAGGAAGGAACACCTTTGTTGTTTTGTTTTTGCTACATTCTACTGAAATAAACTAGTATCAATATATGAGTGAGTGGTCATCACTGCCACCCTCAATCCCTCTCTGGGAAGCAGTAAGAGAGGGACTAAATGGTACCACCAGCATCCAGCACTGTTAGAGAGTGCATCACAGAAGGCAGGTGGTTCAGATGTTAAACTGCCCGTTCCTTTTCAGACCAAAACTGTCTTTGTGGAAAACTCAGCTCTAGCTGAATGTGCACATCCCTTTCTAGGCCTCTTCTCTCTAATATAATGAGCCAAACCCCAAATCTGGTATGTAACTACATGGCTGTAGTCCATCTCTAAATTACATCCAGCTACTGTCAGAGACCTTTGCCATTAACCTTCTATCTGCCTTTTGCAAACACTATCCTAATATCAAACATTGTCTGACAAGTTGCAGAACAGCTTGCAATATGCAGCTGATGCAGAAATTACATTCCGGTCTGATTATTGGGTCTGTGTTAGCCTGATCATTTGAATGAAGGTTTCTTTGGTATCACACGGTCCAGAGCCTTTAGCATGGGGCACACCCAGTTTGCAGGACATTTCTGGTTTGTGGAAAACCACATATTCCCTTCCTCTGGAGGCCTTTTACAAAGGCACTGCGGAGCTCTGGGTCAGATTCCCCAGCTCACTAGGGCCTCCTCCCTCTGAAGAAAAGGATCTAAATGAAGATGAAGCTGGGCAGTGAAGAATTCCTCTTGTACTGGGACTATGCAGGGAAGTGGTTGGTTGAGATGGGCATGAAGAGAAGGCAGAGCATGAGAAGGGCAAGGAGACTTGATTCTCTTAGGCACCAGGGTAATGCTGGAAGTCAGAGCTACCTTTGTAGCATGAAAGCAGTGGCTGTGAAAGAAAGCAGCAAGACCATAAAAGCAAAGGTCGAGGAGACTGGACCTCACATGCAGCACGTGACAATCACTGAGTCTGCAAAAGAACTGCAGCACTGACAGTGCCAGACTGAGAAGGGCAAACACTTCCAACCTGTGTACCTGGCTCGGTATTTATGCTGTCATTAGGCAACCTGTAGATGTGCTGAGTACTTTCACCCCCAAAAAACCAGTGCTAAAAATAGTAACAGCTAGTGAAAGTAACACTATTAACTCACAGTGGCTTTTCCTTGCCTTTGGGACTTTTCTTGCCTTCAAAGAATCATGGGCATCCTCCTACACTTTTAAAATTCTATTTTCTTTGGAAAGAAGTTTGCTTCAGTGCTGACTTCTCAACCTTTAGCTGCTTTGAGGCTGGTGACTGAGCTTCTGTCCCTGGCACCACTGAGTCTGTGAAGTCTCCACTGCAACTCAGCCTTTTGCTCAGAGACTACGAGGTCACTTGGGGAATGTGGGATTTTTCATTCCAAACGGATTTCCAACACAGACATGATGTCAGGACAAGGCAGGGCCACGCTATTGAACAGCTCTGTTCATGCATGATAGCAGATTGTGCAATTATATAGCGCACAACCCTGGATAACGATACCCCTCCCTCAAACAAAGTTATCTTCTCGGGATCTGCTTAGCTAGAAAGTGGCACACGCTTCCTGTTCTTCTGCTGAACACACAAACCTCTCTCTCACGGCTGAGGCTGAACGCTGGGCACATTCAGCCTCCCTACAAGAAGCTGGGACCTTCACCCAGCGCTCTCCTCTGCCAGACACTCGCCCAGCTCTCTGGTAACACGTGTCCTTGTCCATCCCAGAGCCAAAGTGATCTATCCTCTGATCACCAGGATCAGTCTCCCAGATTTTATCATCTCTCTGCCACCTACCGGTCTCAGAGATCATGTAAGTGTAGCCAGCCCTGGACAAACCTATAAGCAGACCTTACCACATCCCTCCAAGCCTGGCAAATATCACTGCATGCATTTTTAGGGCCAGGCTCTCTGATTTTTCCAGGACTCTCTCCAGGCATTGGTGGATATGAATTGCTGGGGAATATATTTTGCTAAGGAGCTGCAAACAAACCATAAAGAAAAGAGAGGGAGGAAGATATAAAGCATCGAAGAAGAGGGAGATTGGGGAAGTATGAAACAGGAGGGTTTGGGCAGGAACACAGAAGAGGTGAAGATAGGGCTGGGTTGTTCTGAGCTCCAAGTGGAGGATGAATACTTATGGGAAACATGTTTTTAATTTAAGGGATGGAACCAAACTAGACAATTAATAAAGATAAGCAGGGCAAAAGTGGAATGTCTTTCAATATCTGTTAAATGCAGTTCTTCTCTGAAAATTACTGTTCTAGGAGGACCTGGGGAATTACAGGCCAGTCAGCCTAACTGTGATACCTAGAGAGATACTGGAGCCAATTATGAAACAATCCATTTATAAGCAGCTAAAGGACAATAAGCTGATAAGAAGCAACGAGCAGGGAATTTTGAAGAACAAATTATGTCAAACCAAGATAATTTCCTTCTTTGACTAACAGGCCTGGTAGATGAGGAAGAAATGGTAGGTGTAAAATACCTTAACTTCAGTGAACATTTAGAAAATATCTAGATTGCAGGCTCCCAGGGCAGCAAGCAAAGTCACCATGCAGAGGGGACACAGGTTGAAGTACCATAATCAAGGGTAATTATCAGGGCTTCACTTTTCCAGCTGGGAGAATCGCATTCCTGAAGTTCTGCCTCCAGGGCTGTTCAGTATTTCCTTGAGTGTCTTGGACAACAGACTAGAGGACAAAACTAAGAGGATGACAGCTGGGCTGGGGGTCAGCAGTCCCTCCTGAAGGCAGGGGGCTGAAGTGATTGGAATTTGAGAGGAATGTGAGACACTGGAGAGCTGGGCTGCCTCTGCAGAGGTGACTGCACCGAGATACAGCTCAGGAAAGGTGGCTGCACAGACACCAAGTGTGCTGCTCCAAACGAAATTGTGACCAGTCCAGCAGAGAGAGCTGGGGTGGGACCCAATGTGTGTTTGTTAAGTGAGATCCCCACAGAAGAAGGCAAATCTCATTCTGAGGTGCTTTAATGTGGATTTTGTGTATAAGGCAACGGAAGCAATTATTTTGAGCGTTTACTTGATACTGCTGAGCTCCCAGCAGGAACAGTGTGTCCACTCCCAGGCACTACATTTTACAGGAGATGCAGACAAGTTGGAGAGAGTCCAAAAAAGAACAGCAAAATGAAAAGAGAGGTGAAAAAAACCATGACTTATAAGGAATGGATAAAATAATTGAGTTTGTTTTCTCTAGGAAAAGAACAACAGGAGGAGAGGCATGATAACAGTCTTCCAGCACATAAACATTTGTTACAATGGGTGGAGAGACTAAACAGTTGTCCCCTACAATCAGAAAAGTAGAAGAGGAAATAATCAGCTTAATTTGCAATAAAAATGATATAGCTCAACACTAGAAAAACACTTTGCAATGGTAAGAACAGCAAAGCACAGCAGCACACTGCTTGGGGAGGCTGTAGAATCACAGGAGGTTTTTATGAAGAGGTAAACAAACATCTGTTAAGGAAGATCTTACCACATAAGCGGAAAAACAAGCAGGGGGAAAGGAAGGCTTTCCGAGGTCTTTGGCTCTATGGTTTTGTGTAGGGCCAAAGACCTGGAGAAATCTCAGAGAAATATTTTCAGTTGGAAAAAAAAAAAAAAAAAAAAAAAAAAACAAAACTCTCCCCCCACTTTAAAAAACA
>NW_008237447.1:2274377-2288424 GCF_000691975.1 Corvus brachyrhynchos | reverse complement strand
AAAAAAAAAAAAATCACATCTTGCCACCAGTTCTGAAAACCCAGCCTGGACACTGCACCACCCAGTGCAATGCTGGCCTGGGGGACACCAGCTCAGGCCTGCGAGCAGGTTGGCTATGTCAGCAAGGAATTCCACTCGAGCTCATTATCTCCTCTGGAGCGGGGCTAATTAGCTGGGGCAGTGTGAAGCACGGTGGTGCTGTGCTGCTTCCCATGGCTCAGCCCAGGTATTCCACGCTGCCCTGCGAGGAGGGCTGTCCTCAGGGAATCTTCGGGGGAGTCATAAACGTGTTCTTTGCCTCCAGTGACAGCTCTGAACGTGCTGCAGATTTAGAGGTGTTTGCTCCCCATAACCCCATTTCAACCAATTTGCTCTCTTTTCTCGCCCAGCTCAGCGAGGACCTTTTCCAGAGGTGCTGATTTTATCCGAGGGCAGCAGAACGGAGGGCCACGCACCTTGTCCCAGGGAAAGTGCTGGAGCAGCATCAGCGGAGCAGCAGGAGGAGCAGCCTGGCTCCCGCAGCCCGGGCCGCTAGCGGGCGGTGTGTTGTCATCCATGCGCCGGCGGCGCCGCAGCACCAAGGGATGCTGCGGGTGACAAACAGCGCCAGGGACACGCCGTGCCTTCTCCTGGCTACCCCCGACCTTCCTCTTCACTCACTTCTTTCTTAAACTTCTTCTGCAGATACAAAACTAAGCACAGCAAACACGGGAAGTTGTGGCGATGCTGTAGTACCTATTCTGAATACGGTTTTCTACAGTACTTTTACAATGGTTAAGCTGACGTGAGGATCACTTTGATGCCTATAATTTTACCTACAGACTCAGTGTAAACTTTGGTGACAAAGCACCTTTTTTACTAGTAAAATCTCTATTTTCACCTCAACCTGCATCCTTTTTCCAGCAAATATTTCACAGGTATACCAGCTGACCTGCATGATTTTTCCTTTAATAATAACACGGTTTAAAAATAGAAACTTCACTAAAAGTATATCAGTAGTAAAAATTCACTAAAAGTACAAAGAACAAGTAAGGCAAAAAAGATGAATTCTCATGTGTCAAAGGTAGGTGTTGTGCTACTGCAGCAGAACCAGAGCCAGGAAGAGAAGAGTACTGCTTTAGACACATGATTTCATGGATCAGCATAATTTCACTTAAAACCTGACCAGACTACTTCTAGAAGCACAGACCTTTACAAGAGTGTGTGGGTTAGAAATTTTAAGTTCTTATGCCACTGCAGATGCTCTTTCTGAAGAGCAGCACTGGGACAAGGCCCAGAGCTTGTAGGCAAATTGTTAAACATGCATTACGGAGCCATCATATACAAAATGCCTTTCCTAGGTCCCCATATAACCTCCTCTTAGCTGTCCCTTTCTCTGCCTCCTGCCTAGAACTTACCCCCTGGTCACAGAGGTGGAGCACATCAGCCAGAGGACATCACTGAGAAGATGTAAAAATACAGGCATGCTGCATATTTAGGTGGTCCATGGACTCAAATTTGTCTCAGCATATATTTGAGGTTGTGGCACTTCCACCACTGCTGAGAGATCCTCAGGAGAGGAGCAGAGGAACTGCTATCAGGAGTTGTGAGGTATCAGGCCAGTCAGGGAACATGTTGCTTACAGCCAATCTGGGCTTTGTGAAGTGGATCCAGGGAAAGCAGTGACAAGTACCTGATAATACTTCTGGTAATAATTAATTGCTCCAGGCCTGCCAGTAAAAGAGGAGCTAATAATATCTCCCAGCCTCTTGAGAGGATCTCCATATGTTTGTGTTATCAAGACTTTTTGTACAATCTCTTAACATTCCCAGGCACAAGGAGCTGGAAGGGACAAAGCTTCTGAAAGATGGGAACAAGTCTGTATGTCTGGAAGCATCCTGTGTTACCTCACTGTCCATGGGGTTTTTTGCCTCCCAGTTTTTGATGGGGGCTCATTCTCTGCTCCTTTCTCACTTCTTCTGGGCTCTTCTCACACCACCAAGGCCTGCCTTGCTGAGTGGTAAGCTCAGGGCTCTCAGGAGTGTTGTCACCACCCACTCTCCACCTTTATCTCCCTGCCTTCATTTCCACACCGTGGAATGACACAGTGGAGGTGCACTCTGCACACAAGGTGCAAAGGTGGCCCAGGAGAGCTCACCAGCAGCACAGGGCAGGGATGGGGATGGCAAAGCAGGCCATTATCTGTTCCTCCCGTCCCAAGAGATGTGCATACCTGCTCTGCACTTTGGCTGACCTCAGCTTCCCATTTCCCACAGCAGAGCACATTCCCAGCCTCTCTGGGGAGGACATCCGTGGGGATGGTTCCTGTTTCCCTGCCCTTTCAGTCTTCCTGAGCCTGATATGATTGTTTCTTTGGGCACAGTGTAAAAGATGCCAGCAAGGAACGGAAGCCTCTCATGCCTCAGCAATTTATTAAGAAGTAAGAGAGGTTACTGAACTTGGAAGCTGTTGAGCCAGTCATTCTCTTTTCCTGATCAAGAAGGCAGCCTGTCCATAGAAACATCTTTCATCCAGAGGTGTTCAGCATTCCCTGGGACAATTTGGCTTCAAACTAATAAACAGCCAGATGGAGGGAGTCAAGGATTATCTATGTAAAGACCTGCCAGAAAACATAGGTGGGAGAGCCAAAGGGCTTCTCCAGTTTGGAGAGAGGCCTGGAGAGTTTTTTCTTCATTATTTCCAGCAAACTTCAATCCCTTCCAGCCCTGTTATAGCTCAGTGAGTATTATATTCTTAGGAGGAATGTGGTTTAAAGCATATCAGGATCCTTTTAAAAGGAGCATTAAGACTCTTTGGGGGTGCCCAGTCCTGTGTGAAACCTGGCAGAATTTTCAGGAGCTACTTCCATGGCAAACTCCTAAATCCTACCTTGGCTCAGCAACTGTTGAATACTCTCCCACAAGCCCTGAGATATGAGGCCCCATTCTTGTCTGATTGATAAACACCATCCCAGTGAATGCAGCTATTACCTCAGCAAAATACAGGCATGTTTTTTAATGGCCTGTGTCTCTCCAGTCCCCAAAGCTCTGAAGCAAGGACATGAGCCCTAATATTTCTGTTTGCCCCCATGCTTTGGCCCAGGGGGCAGCAGGTTCAGTGGGTTTCCATTCCCCCTGAGCAGTGCTGAGTTTATGCAGCTGCAGCCCTGACTCTGCCTTTCAAAAGTGTGCCCTCCTTTACAGAAACACAATATAGAAGTCAAGTCCATTCCAGTACATCCTCTCTAGCTGCACACAATTGTGGCATTCCTTCCAAGTTTGTATTCATCAAGGCTGTGCCTGCCCAGGGGACTACAGCTGTAAGACATTGGAATAGATTCTGGGATGGTTTGTAAGACAATGTTAAAATCAATAGGCATAGCCCTAAGAAAGAGTGAGAGGACAGAAGTGGGGCAAAAATAAAAACACCTGCTAGCTTGTTTGTGACTTTGAATCACAGTTTCCTAGTTATCAGTATTCAACATTTGTGAGTTGGTGCTCCAGTAACTGGATTGATGATTAGGGTCCACAACGGATAACCAAGCAACACTGGAATATGGAAGCCCTGGTTACTCAAGCACTCACCAAAGAAAAATTAAACCTAAGTTATTGCTTAGCTCAACACATGCTGATGCTGCTGACTCAAAAACAGCCTTGCGGATTTTTAAATGTTCTTAACAGCTTCCTCATTTGGCAAACTTTAAATCCGAAATGAACAAAACCTGTCTTTCACCTTACCTGGATGGGCAAGGTGTTGGCAGAAATGAGAGGCTGGCAGCAGGTTCACTGATCCCCAGCCCACTGCACTCTTATATGAAAGCAGAAGGAGGTCCAAACTGGTAATGCAATGCTTTGAAAGATATGTTGCTTTTTAAAAAAACCCCGTTTCCCAGCCCTGAGTAGAATTCTGGGCTAAATAAACAAAAAGAAAGTATTTAAATACAAAAATATAAATAATCACTAACAACTGCTTAAAAATCATTTGTGGGGCACCAAAAATACACAGCTCCCCAGTACAGAAAGTATAGTGCAACTGAAAAAACACAACCTGATTTAAAATTGAAATGAGGGGGCTTAAAGAGAGTAAAGTAAGTAAAACACATGTAACAAATAGCAAGAGAAGCTGAATATAGAAGACAGGAATTATAAAAAATATGATGGGGGTGAACCAGGAAAAAAAAAGACTGACAGAGGTATTTTTTTAGAAGTTAAATTAAGAGCAGAATGAGTCCTATTCATAGTATTGATCTGTTATCATATGGAAAAGTTAGATTATTCAGTAACAATGCAGAGAACAAAAAAGAGATCAATAAATACTCCTACCCTACTGCTGAGAGAAAAGAAAGTAGTTGATGAAGTCTTCGGTAATGACATGTCTATTCTTGTAGTATCTCAGAGGAGTTAAATACCACCCACTAAAATCAGGCATTTTAAATCAGCAAGACTGGGTACCTTACACCGAAAATTTCTAACTTCCTTTAGTTTTGGGATTTTTTTCATAAGCTGCACACATAATTCCTCTGATTATGTTGATCTTCTGTATTTCTTGGTGCAATGGGTAAGACCTGGAGGAGAGGGAGAAACCCCATAGTCTGGCATTTTGTAAAGACTATGTAGAAGGGCATAATTATTTTATTATTATCTCATTATTGCTCACAGGTAACTACAGACTTGTGATAGGATCTCAGACCTGAGCTAAATAATGAAGTGGCTAAAAACGAACACGAGGAATAAAAGGAGGGAAATATAACTAGGAGCAACCAACATGGATTTATAGAAAATTCACCCCCATTGAACTGTGTTCCTCCTTTTCTCTGAGGAAATTGCACATACCATTGTTAAATAGAACAAAGTTGGTACAATATACTTGAGATCCTGGAAGGCAGTTTCCCTTCCATCATGTGGCACTATGATTAAACAACTTGCTTGTCATAAAAATAAGATAGGAGTCATTAAACAGACTGTAAATGACTTATCAGACTTCCAAAACACAACTGAGAAGGCTAGAAGTGATTGGGGTTTTTTATAGTATGTTTATACCGAGATCCTGGAGGGCGTTTGGCATCAGGATATTTTTAGTCAATAAGCTGGAATAAAACAGCAAATATTTTACAAAAGTCACCAAGTTCTGGAGAGGGGTGAATCCTGAAAAAGGGAACTGCTGATCTAGAGCACTCCTGATGGCTCAGAGGATTGGACAACCACAGCCTGGGTTTGCTTTAGCACAGGGAAGGGAAGGGAAGGTCAGTTCCTGCACTGCTGCGGAGAGACCAGCAGCAGCTCTGCTGTGGAGAACTTTGTCCCAGGAAGCAGTGACTTCCTGCAGGGCTCTGAGCCCAGGGTAGCTGAGGAGCTGCATATGAACTCCGACTCCACATCTTAGGGGTGACATATAGAGGCAAGGTGGATACACCTCAGTCCTGCCTGGTTTATCCTCCAACTTTCATGAAAGCCCTCTGCTGTTAAAAGCTCCCATTATGTGTTCTCCATGACCCCAATTCATCAAATTAGAAAAAGAGTGCTTGTTTCTGGTTCAGCTTACCTTAATGATGACCTGCTGGCTTGAATGAAGGTGAGAAGGGACCCCCCAGAAGTGCCTTCTTACCTTGTACTGATCGCATGAGATAGCACATCTACACATGGGCTGCTGGTATGTAATTTAAAGGGCTCAAATCTGCTCATCTCCAGTCCACCTCCCAAAAATAATTTATGATTTGTGAGGTAGCCCAGAAAGCAGTGTCACAAGTGGTGAGGTGCTGCATCATCCTGAGGATTCTTACCCAGCAGGAGGGTGCCAGCAGCCTCCTGTTTGGTACCGCACCGTTTCAACTCCACTGGAGCACAAGCACCAGTTCTGGAGAGCTGCTGATGAACCTACAAAGACTTCTGAACAACCACCCGCCGATCATGCACTTGAAGGAGATCCCCAAAAGTACAGAGACTCCTGCAAATTCTCTTAGGGCTATTTGGTGCTTACATGGTCATGCCTATCAAAAGCCACGTGACTGTCCTACAAGTGGATTTTAATTTAGCTGGAGACAGACACTTGCATGAACAGGTCTCCCTGATGCCAAAGACCAGTCACTGATGAATCTCAGATGTCAAAGGCTGGAACTACCTCATTATTGTGCAAACTAGTCCAGTGCTGTTGCACTGTTTGAATGTCAAAGCATGGAAAACACGGATGTCTTAGAAACATCTGTCCTGGGTAAACCAAAGTCTGCCAAAGAATTAAGGAAAGGTTCTTTGATTAAGGAAAGGATGCCTGAGCTTGTCTGGGCAGAAAGGTCTTATTCATGGAACAACAGAACAAAATAAACAATGTAGGGTTTCTCTTAGTGCAGGGAAGAGGGCAGGCTCAGGCTGAGACTTCTAGAGGTAGCATTTAATCTACAACACATCCCTGAGAGAGAAGATAGAGCTTCTATAGATTGCCATGAAAGGAGATCTGTGAAACTGCCAAGAGATCCTGATGATCCAGGCCCAACGCTCCCTTTTAAGCAAGGTATTTAACAGTGACAAAAGTCAAGATGGTTATAGGCAGACCTGGCATCCCTGACCCATGGAAACCACTGCCATAGGCTGGGCCTGAGCCCTGAAGGACTGCATTTATTTATCCAATGGGTTTCAACAGCTGTGTGTTTGCTACAGAGAGGGGAATGGGCTTTTTGGGAACGATTTCCATCCTGGCAGCAAAGTCCCCATGCAGCAGGGACCGAATGTTCTTAATGACTCATTAACTCAGCTGTTTTGCACAGCAATAAACCCTAGATAAGGGAATAGCCAAGAGCAGCCCAGATTACCAGAGGGGGGTAGAGTAGAACTCCCTGCTTCAGGTCCTGACAAAACCTTTCACTTTTACTCCTCACAACCAGATCTCCTCCTTGGTGGCATAGGTCACCCACAGGCAGACTCAGTTCTGGTACCACTGGAAACAAAACCACGGAATGGGGCCGTGGCGTATTTCTGGCAAGAGCCATCAAGGCCAAAAGCTGTAAGGACTGGAGAAAGTCTCCTGGGGCCCCCTGTGTGAGCACAGCCGTCCTGGCCATGTGCTGGCTTGCAGTGATAACATTGTGTGCCGAGGTTGGCACACAGTCCAGGTGAAGTCACAAGAGGAAAAGCTTCCCACCCCACACAGCCTCGGCGGTCACATCCACAGATCCTCACACGCCCCACCCAGCCAGCCCTGCTGCCCACAGGGACATGCTGCCCTGCCTGGCTTCCCTCTGCTGCCCTGGGGTAGGGCTGGCTCACAAGTGGCCATTGTGTTTCCTAGGAAGTTGTGTTACTGTTACAGCAAGGACCTGGCCATGCTGGCTGCGTGCAAAGGCTCAGAGCCTCTGCTGGCACCTCTTGATGCTCTCCCAACCTCCACCTGCATTAGCACCCATCCTTCTCCTGGTCCCAGACCTCATTTCTAATGGTACACTGCACCTCTGATCCTGCCACGGGCACAGACTTGGCCTCTGACGAAGTTTAAGTCTGCGGAGAATAAGGTAAGAAATGAAGCAAAACCCTGGCATCATGGGAATATAGATTTTCCACAAAAAAAACCCCAAACTATAAGATGTTCACTGAGGTAGCAGAAGGAAAAACTCATTCTAGTTTGGCTCAGAAATACAAGATAGTAACTGTTCACGGTTTAAGTTTGAAATGGATGACAGAGCCATAGATGATGGTATGTAAAAGGAATGCCTTGATTTGGCCAGAGGAGAATTAAAGCCACATTGATAGATGACAATTAGTACCTCATCACTGATCACCTCAGTGGACACCAATGAGCCTCATTTACTTTGGAATATCACTTCAACATAATCCAATAAAAAGGTGAACCAAACACTGGTGTTTGCACAGGGCAGGGTGAAAAGGAGCAATGCCTGGGCTGAGAGGGGGTGCCTTTTGCTCTTGCCCTGAGGTCCCAGTGCTCGACCCCAGAGCTGCCAACAGCTGTGAGCCAACATCTGACTAACGCCAGAAAGAAGTGGCATGGTCATCCAGACCCACATCTTCATAAACTTGCGTCAGAAAACTTGGCAGAAATCCTTCACATCTCTACAAGGGTCCACTTTCTGACAAGAATCCAGGCACAACTTAAAAGTGTCCTGGGAAGGATCCTCCAAAAGCCTGAGTTTTTCTGGTGGTTAATTACAGGTGATGTTAAAAAATAGTGCTTTTCCTCATATCATTTTTTGGGGTCTTTTTAATTCAGTCTCATATTCCTGTTTTTGGATCTTAGTGCCCCTCAGTCTGCTAGACTATAGAGAGTTTGTTCTCCTTGTAAGTATATCTAAACACTGAAAAAAGTTAGCCTTCATCTTTCCCTTTTCCCTCTCACTCTTCAACCTCTTTTACTGGAAGGCAAACTTCCAGTTCCTTAACACCCTCAGGCATTGTCCCTGAAACCTCTTCCATCCAGGAATCACGGACAAAAGCACTAAACAGAGTACATGGGAAGTGACCGCATTAGTGCTAAATGGCACACACACACTCAACCCTTCCTAGAACAATTCAGTTTATTTACTGAAATCTACATGAGTTCCCCCAGCTACAGCATCCTCCTGGAATTCTGTAGTCAGCCAGTGAGCAGCCCCCACTCCTTCCTGAGACAAACTTGCCAACTGATAAATGCAGCCTGTATTCCTTATTCTTTCACATGACTTAACAGCAGCTAATGTTATGCTTGGCCCCATCTTTCTGAATCATCCAGACTATTGCAGTAATGGTTTTTTTTGGTTTGTGGTTGGGGTTTTTTGTTTTGCAGATTACTGATTTTTGAGTCATTCCTACTGATCAGTTACTATCTTGCTGTCTTGCTCAATAGTATTCAGCCACAAATGACCAACTTTCCAATGTTTACTCCTCCTTAGAACTACACATCTCCACCCATGTGGAGGACTGATGGGTTTCCCATAAAGTCCTAACATCTGCATTGCCAAAAAACAGCAACAACAAACCTCTCTAGAAGCACTGTAGCAGCACCATCTCTTCCTGGCTCAGCCCACCTCATGTAATTTGATTGTAAGAGCTTTAAGTAAAGTCAACATTTAGTAAGTGTCTCTGTAGAGCCTAGCACAAACAGGCCCCTAATGAAGAAAGTCTTTCCCTCTCTGGCTGGGACAAAAACAAGCTTAAGCACACTCTCAGCTCCATCCTGTGTCAGAAAAGCCAGTCTCAATGCACACTGAAATACAGGATTTCCACAACACTGGGCACCAGGAAGATGCATGGCCTGCAATAAGGGAAGTGAGACAGGAGGTTAGGCAGTCACAGTTTTCTTTATATTGTTGTAAACTCAAACCTCTTCTCACATCATCTTTTCAGCTGTTAAATACACAAATATGGGATTGCATTCCCATGCCTGGTTGCTTCAGGGGCAGTATACAAATTATAAATAAGCAAATATATGGATTCCTTGATTTCCAAGGGATTTTTTAAGATCGACTGCTTAACCCCTAACTACACCAACACTGGCTGGCTAATGAATAAGGTGAGGCAACACCCTTGGCTGGTAAGATTCACAAAGAAAAAAGGAATTTCATCCCAGCGAGGAAAAGGGCTCATGGATCTGGCGTTTTACAATGCAGATTTCCCATCTGGGATACTGTCACGTAGTCTGTGCTTACAGGAATATCTGAACTTTCACATTTTACTGTACTAAAAGGTATGAAATCCAATGGCTTTGCTCAGTGTAAACAAAGGGTCCAGGTGAAACAGGTCCTACCAGGACAGGCACTTTCCCCACACTGTCATAGCTGATGAATGTGAGAACAACCTACCTCCTAGAAGATTTTAGTTTAGCTATAAGGAACACTTCTGTTCCTGCATCACCCAAGTGGTTTGCATTTTAGTAACCTTCACTTCAGTCTCCTGAGTAGGACCAGGCAAAACAGAGCAATATCTTACAAATAATCCCAAAGCACCAACGCCCTGCATACTCTGCACCCCAAGGAATGGCTGTGGCCTGTGGTGACAGACCCATGGAAATTTTTAATGCAAAGAGCCTACATGCCAAGAACAGCTTCAGAGACTTAAGCTGCAGTACCACTGTCTTCCAGCTAGCAAGAGGGGTGAGGATAAACACAGCATCCACGACTGCTGCATGTGGCACTTGCCCTGTGATCCACAAAGTAAAATACCAAATGCATTCCCTTGCTCATATCAACCTTCACATTACTTTGGGGAATTCAGGCTTACTCAGAAATCCGATACAGCGGAGCCAGACCACACTAGAGCCACAGCACCTCCCCCCAGATGAATCCAGGATAGTTATATAGGTGATAAATTCTACTCTCATTGAGAGAGCAGCAGGGCTTGGGGACCCATCATTTGTGTACTTGCCCCCACAGAGGCCCTTAGCCTAGCTAGCTGAAAAAATACAGTGTTTATGGAGTGTATTTAACAGCTGAGCCACTTCTCCATTGTACAAAACAATGCTAATAGTTCTCCCACCTTTGCCTAATTATTTTCTTCCTCTTTCCTGCTTTCTTTTTGTTTTGATTCCTTCCCCTGTCTCTGTCTGCTTCAGCTTGATGGGACTTGATTTCTTCTTTGCCCCATGACTCTGCGTTCAATACCATCTTCTCGGATGTTCTACACCAGTAGCACTGGGCACCTCTGTCCCCCTGAACTGATGGGCTTCATACTCCCCACAAAAGCATATCCCAGTAGTATTAGACGTGTTCAGAACAGCAGACAACTCCTGATTACTGTTAGATCCTTATTGTTTCATACAGGAAGAGCCTGTTTACAGCCTGGAGCTTGCAAGGAATTTGAAATGCCTTCTCCTTCCACTTGGAGGGCAAGCAGCTGAAGAGAGCAGGAATCCTGCCTCCCCTCACAAATATCTTGGCATTCCAGATATCAGCCTTACCTTTAGATCCTACAGCCCAGCAAATGTGCTATCATATATCCCAGTGTTTACCCAGCCTATGCAATCTGATAGGCCACCTATACTGAAGGGGGTGATTAATATCTAAGAAGGGATGGGAGGTGACCTTCCACACAGCCATGATATATTTTTGGAAGGGCAAGGCAAAGTCAGAAGGTCTTACTAAACTCTTTGATCATTTAAGCTTCTGGTTACCAAATAACCACCAGTATCCTTTCCATAAATGCATTTATTCTTGGCTGCACAAATTCCCATCCCCATTTCTGCAACATTAGTGTCTACTCCTAAGCTACATCTTTCCTCACAGCTACCCCATCATCCCCCAGCAGCTCCAATAACCCATTCCCCAGATGCTGTCCTTTTCCTGGCTGAAAGCATACCATGCATCATGCTTGCTGCACCCTTCTCTCACCTTCTACAACATCCCAATCACTCGACATGAGCAGCCAGTAGGACACACTTTGAGAACTGCCACTTCTAAGACCTCCACACAAAAAGCAAGAGAATCTACTTAATTCATGGATTTCTCATAGCTTCTCTCATTCCCCTGACAGTTGTACAGCTGTTACACTCACATCTGCTGCTGCTAACTAGACTCGTTTTTAGCAAAGCACAGCAGGAGCTAAAGAAACCTAATTCTGGTAACATTATAATACCAGAAGTACTCCCCCACTTTCATTAACTTCATGCTCTGCTTTTTATTTTCTCTATTTCCCTTTTTCTTCTCCCCCTCCCTTTTTTGCTGGCATGGTGAACTGTTTCACCAGGTCAGCAGCAAACAGGAGCAGCTCAGCTGATAGCTCACATCCCTTCACTGCTACACAAAGACTGGAGGTGGTTGGCACTAGGTGCCTCAGAAGAGCACCAGAAAATACCAGCACCCTTAGGGGATGCCACATCAGATATCCATGGAAAAACAGTGGCTGAGGGTATGACTTCATAAGGACATGGATATCTCACACCGATCTGTAGCACGTGTATCCATCTGAAAATGGGACTCTCCACCTCGCTGTCTTTCCTGGTCTATGTACAAAATGCAGTGGGGTTTTCATAAAGCACTCCAGAAAAAAAAAAAAAAAAAAATTATAGTAAGTCAGGCTAGTGGTGGTGATGTGGCCCAGTAGGTCACTAATTAGGACATTTCACTAGAACATGGGGAAAAAAGAAGAAAAAAATGAAGTTCAACGCTTTCTCCATTTGACCTCACGTGTCTTGGACAGAAGGCTCTACCCTTCAGGTTGGAGCACATTCTGAATGAAATTCACTCAGATCTGACAAGGAAGCTGTTTAAAATTTCAGAGAAAATCCTGTATGAGATCTAGCCCAGACAGAGGGAGAGGCAGAGGGATCCCAGTGGACTGAAGCAAGAACTAGATACCATCCTCAGGCTGTTACAAAATACAGACTTTAAGGATATTATTGACAGAGACTAGAGACTTCGAGGGCAAGGTGGCACCAGCAGCATTGGAAATCTAAGTACTGCTCTCTCAAAGGACTAGCAGTAGGTGCCAGGTGGCACACAAAGACCTTAGTATTCCCTTTGCTAACTCCTAGGTGGGCAGACAATCAGTATTCATGTCAAGGGGAATTACTTATTCACTGTTTTCAAGGTGTTGTGGTCTCAATCCTGCCTAGTATGAGCAGAGTCCAAAAAAAATTCAAAAAGACCAACAATGTTGAAGTTCACTATAATAAATTTTGAAAGCTTGGAAAAGAGGCATAAAGGAGCTTTTCAAACAGCCAGTGTAGACAAAAAGTCAGGTTTCAGAGGAAAAAAATGGTGAGATTTTATGGGTTCATATGCAAGACAGAGCTTAGAAACAGTAAAAGGTGTGGGAATCTGAATGTCACTGTCAGGGAGAAGAGCAAAAGTTCTGGGGGTGATGAAGCATGGTGGTCTTGGGAAAAGGCCCAGGTTTCCCACACAGAGTTCCAGATGTTGGCGGGGGATGATAGAAGACTGGAGAAATGGTGAGACACTGAAACAAGGAGACATTAGTACAAGATGTTGGGCAGAAACAGAAGAAAGCAGAAGAGAAGAATAGTTCAAAAGCACGGAAAAGATCAAAGTTGGTGGGAGAAAAAATAAGAGACTCCTAAAGGTGACTGGGGCAACACTAGATCTTCCTGTGAGAAAAGCTTTGGGACTATGATTTGGAAAATAAACTTTGAGGTATCTCAGCAAGTATTGGAGAACAAGAACTTGGCAAAGTTCCCATGAATACAGGGAATATGGAAAGGAGCTTCTTCCATTCTGCTAGTCTGCAGCATGTGGAAGTGGTTACAGGGATGACTCCAAGAGTAGTGCTATATAAGAGACCTGGGATAATAGCATTCAATGAATAACATAGCACAGAGTAGAGCTGTAGCCAAAGAAGAAAAAAAATATGCTGGGAGCTGCTTAAGCCTATTTTCTGAATAGGATGTAACAGTAGAACAGCAAGTCAAATTGAAACCTTTCATTGATTTCACTGCAAGTTTCTGTTGTTAATGATAATTCCTTCCTCTAAAGGAAAGTTTGTTTCACTTTTAATCATTTAGAATATTTGGACCAGTAAAGGTGAAGTCAAAACTTCAGTCATGAAAAAAAGTGAAGGACTTTGACCCCAGCTTCTGTGGTAAAAACTTTAGAAATTTTTCTCCAGCAAGGAACTCTGACATCATGAATTTTTCTCTCCAATTCAAGAAGAAGGACACTACTTCAAGGCCCTTTTAAAATAAATTGAAAAAAAATAAAATAAAGGAAAAGAAAAATAAAGCATTCTTAAACATCTAAATTTCACACTCAGAGGAAAATTCTTCTTTCCAGCCAGCCAGGTTTCATTGTTCTCCTGCAGTGGCAAGATGCTGTACACCAGTTACAGGTTTCAAAAATTACATACCTGATCAGTAGATGCTCAGGGTTTTATACTCAGGGCCCCTTAGTTCAAACCCATCAAGAGAACTCTCCCATGTGTGATCCTGCAAGTTGCTCACCTGTAAAAAAAAAAAAATTAATTAAAACTACCTTTAAAAGTTGCTGCGGGCCCAAAGATAGGCCTACCCCAGAGGTAAGGTAGCAATAACATTTTGGAAAATAATACCCTTTTTTAGTGATAATTAAAGTTTCTACCAGAACTACTTAGGTGCTTAATGCCCCGAGAGAAAAATGTTATTACTGGGAAAGAAGGAAAAAAAA
>NW_008237447.1:2271816-2274347 GCF_000691975.1 Corvus brachyrhynchos | reverse complement strand
GCATTCTGTCCCTACTCTATTGTTTATAGCTCTGAGAGCTAACACCCTGCAATCACTTCACATGGCTTACGCTTCCAGCTCTGCTGGGTATGGGAAAGTCACAGCGAGCCCAACTTCTGCAAACCCAAATTCTAACCTAAGATTCACGTGCTGCCGTGCCAGTCCCCTCGGATACACCTTGGAGGTCATCCCGCCCTCGCCTTGTCCCAGGTTAGGATGTTCCTTTGTTACCTTGCTCTGCCCTGGAGCCCCGGGCTGGTCGCTGGCAGTTCAGGCTCCCATGCTCTGCAAAGTTTCTGCAGGGCTGCTCAGCAGATCGCCCCGGCCATGGCATTTTATCAGCGCCGCGCGAGGTGAGCGCAGACGCGATAAGGAAGCGCTAAAAGTCAACGAGGTGCCACTGACAAGGACTGAAGCCGGGCTCACGCTTCCCCACGGGCCTCGTGTGTGGTGACACTGAGCAGCCCAGGCTCCTTCTCACCAGCTGCTGCCTTGGAAGGAGGCACCTTTCGCCCTCTCCTCTCGGTACACAGCCTCCTGTCCATCCATCCATCCATCCATCCATCTCATCTCCACTGGAAGCTGTCACAGCACCAGCCCTGCAGGGAACAAATTTTTTCTTACAAAACGCCCACGGGTTCCTTAGTGAGCATTTAAGAGATTTTTCATTGCTCAAACACGCTGATGGACCTGTACCCTGGTTGCTTCATGCCTGCCCACCATTCCCTCCCCGAGAGGGAAAATCTGCTGCCTGGAGTGACTTGCTTTCCCAGGCAAGCACTCACACATGCCTGGCATACACCCCACAGAGATTAGCCCCCTGCTTAGGCAAGCCCCAAGGCCTGGGAAACCTGATGTGACTAACAGCTTGATTAGGACTTAAGTCTTTTTCCACCAGATTTTCAGGGGAAGGTGAAGAAGTGCATAAGAAATTTATTTCTGTTGTGCAGCCCCTGAGCTGAGTCCCACACAAGAAGAGGAGGCTTAACCGTATCACAGGGCAATAAATGTTGTTAGAGCAAAAACATCCTGCATCCATCCTTGCCATGATGACCATTAACTCCATATGGCAACAGCAGAGACAGCCTAACTGGCCACAGACTGATCAGAGTGTTTCAAAACAACCTGAAATTTGGGAATTTGGACCCACACATGTACCAAGGATGCCCCCACTGCCTGGGCTACCACAGCTGAGGCCCAGTAGCTCAAGCTACACTGCTCTAGACAGCAACCAACTCACCACAGCACTGCCACCAGGCTCTGACCCACAGCAAACACCCACAACCTCTGCAATGAGCTAAAGGACTCCCTTATATTACCATGAACCAGGTGTGCTTGGCTTAGCTGCTCCCTTTCCCAGCTGGTGCCAATGAAGCCCTGATGAGCAGCCTCAGCACACACACCCAGGTCTGAAATGTTCAGTTCACCTCCAGGGAGTCCCCACCTGAGCAAGGCTGAGCTGCACTGAGCGTTTAACCAGCCCAACTGTGTGATCCTCTGGCACCCTGAATTTACATTCATAGAGAGAAGAGAGAGTCACTTTTTCTTGGTGTGTGCTTGCTGGAAAAAACCTCCTGAGATACCCATGCTTTCTGTTTCCTAGTTTTCATAAAGACACCATGGGAAAAAGAGCCTCTCCCTACTCCCTGAGATCCAATACAAAAACACATCTCACCAATGCACCTCACAGGCAGCAGCAGCACAGGCAGATCTCCCTGCTCACTCTGGGGACAGCAGGCACGCAGGGTTTAGGGGTGAGAGCTTGGTGCTGGGCCAGACCAGCCCTCCCCATGCCATACCATGCTTGTGTTGGCAAGCACCACTTCCCGTGCTGTGAAAAACACATCCAAGGCTCACAGGAGACTTAAACACTCAGGGATATCACTAAAGGGAGATGTTTCTTTCCCAGAAGAAACACATTTCCTATATGGGAACTCTGTCACACACTTACATGTGGATGCTGACCTGTTTATATTTGCACAGGGGAAGAGGCTGTGACAGTATCTGTAATGTGAATTGCTGTAAGGATATCTGTAAGCAACAATCAGGGACTACATGCAGGAAAGGCCTTGCTCAAATATCTTGTAGATGCTATTTCAGCTTAATTTGAAATTATTTCTCCATTGTCTGTAATTTCTATTTCTCCCTCCACCCACACCCCTCTCTCTGGCTCCTGACAGACATCCTTAGCTCCTGATTCCTCTGTGCCATCAGTCTTCAGGCATTTTAGGCGAGACCCTAGCAGACTCCTCACGGACCCCATGGATAGTGGCTGAAGGTCTGCTCCCAGCCCCAGACAGGAGCAGCAAGTTCACCAGTCTGGCAGGCTTCCCCCAGCATTTTCACAAGCACTTGCTTACCTTGTTTGAGCTTCAGAGAGTTCAGTTTGGGGTGAAGGGTAGGTCAGCTCTTATCTCATATCTACACGTGCAAATGTAACCCTTACCAGTTCCCTTTGCAGCTCCAACAGTTCCTGCTCGGCGGCACAGCCAGGACCGCGCTCTCCCCCTCTGCTGAGGCCTTTCAGCAGG
>NW_008237447.1:2244332-2271603 GCF_000691975.1 Corvus brachyrhynchos | reverse complement strand
AAGCAAGCAGGGCCAAAGAGCCACAAAGATGTCCTAGGGACCCCCCAGCCCTGAGGAAAACCCTGAAGGTCTCTGAGCTTTCTCCTCTGCAGCCTTTGGTGCAGGTGAAGGAGCAGAGCCACAGTTCCCCCTGTCGCAGTCCAGGCTGGTGAGAGGAGCCCTGGGGTGATGCTCTGGGATGACAGGAGCAGGATGAAACCCCCAAAGAGGATCCTGCAAATCCCTGAGAGATTCAGCGATTTCAAAAAGCTTCGCCAGCCCCCTTCTCCTTCTGGAAAAAGTTTTTAGTGCAGCTGAGGTGGGTTCAAGAGTTTGAGCCACTGGATCTTGCAGTTTGTTTAAGCAAAGATCACTTCTGTCAATTTTCCAAATGTCTGTTCACACACAGACTGTCTTAGCATCCTGCCAGGGCTCCAAACATTCATCTATGGAGAAATTTTCTGGAAACCTGTGCCTGCATCTCTGTCTTGTCTTCTGACCAGTTTAAGACCAATCTCATAAATATGAGCCCACATGGAAATGTGGGTGTGAAAGCGTGCATTCTCTAAAGCCTTGCAGATGTGTGTGATTTAGGGTGCCCTGCTCAGACCACAGCCACCTTGTGCTGACCATAGCACAATCACACTCAGCTCCAAGTCCAAACTAGCAAATCGTATCTATATCCCTCACTGCTGGAGGCCACCACCGGACAAAGACAGCAAAACTGAATGGGGGTGGTGTGGGAAGGAACGGTGGAGCAGGCAGAGACACTTGGTCCCATGTGTTTTCTTTCCTTAAAGATAAAAATTTACCCTAGTCAAATGAGAAATCAGGAACAATGTAGGAATTTTAAAGAAGCCCGAGCTGCCACCTGACTCAGCGTCTAGGCAGGATATCGATTAGCGAGGCCATTCTTTACTCCTCTGCTATTGTTCAAGACCGGCCTCCCTCATGACAGCAACAGGCGTGGGAACACAGCAGCTTTGGTGTTAAAAAGTGCTTTTATCACTGAGCTGAGGAGAGGGGTCTCTGGGAACCAGAGATGGTTGTGTCTGATAGCCAAGGGAATGCATTCAAACCAAGAACCTTATTCTGGGATCTCTGAGGTCCTGAGGCACACCAACACCATGCGGCACATCCCCCATCCACCATTTCCACCGAACTGTATCCAGGTTCTGGTGAGTTCAGAGAGGTGCAGGAAGAAAACACCTCTGCCTGCTAAAAATTCTCAGCTTTCTCCTTGAGCTCCAGGAGCTGCCATGATGGCTGCTCCTACCAGACCTTGTTTTTAAACAAGCCAGGCTGGGTTCTGTAACTCATGTGGCACAGCACAGAGAACAGGCCCCCCACCAATGTCCTTATCCCTCCTCCTGAGCAGGTTTTTTGCCAGTTGTTTGCAGGTTTGTTTTGCAGGATGGGCTCCAGCCTGCACTAGCTACCACAATGATGTCAGTAGGTGAGGGCGTCTCCTCCTTGCTCAATAGACCAAACGACTGTAGGGTGTTACACATCACTGCCACTTCAATTACCCGGGTGCCTGCAGCCAACCAACAAGCCAACACAAGTCCCTACCAAGTGAACTGACAGACACTGACACAGCTTCCTGGTAGCTCCAGGCAGGAATAAAGAAAATCTTCAGTTTCTTGGTAATTCTCAGTGCATTAAAAAGCAACACGCTTCAGTACGTGGACACTTCTGATTTGGCTGAACAGAGGACAAACAGTGACCAAGAACCTGGTTTTCAGCCAGCCAAAATATTTCTGGCCATCCATGGAGCCGTACAGTTGGCTCCTGATTTTATATTCTTTGTAGGTTTGTTCTTCATTTGCAAAAAAATCTCATCTGTAACCACCTCATATATACACATGGTGGTCTTTATTTTCACCTACCCTGAAGATAAAATTAAAAAATGAAAGTCCTTCAGGTGCTGACTGGACAAACATCAATATATGAATTCACTTCAAAGACACCCCAAATGAAAGAGCAGAGTGCACTAGGGAGTGGATCTCCAGACACAGCACGTGTTCTCTGTAGACACCAGATATTTATTCCAGCATCTAGAAATGCTCTGTAGCATTGATTCCTGTGTCTGTGTAAGAATGCACAGTTTGGTAATAGTGTGACTGCATCAACTTTTTTCTGCAGGCTTTCACGCTCCACTTTCATTCTTTCCACGAATTTTTCACCTTCCCAAAGTTGAAAAGCAGTCAAGAATCAGCCAAGATTCTCCTCCTCCAATCTGTGACAAGTGGACAACCAAGCTAAACTTAGATGCTTAATAGCTGTTGGCTTCCCTTCTACAAAAAGCAACGTTAGTGCACAAATACTGTTTTTCAAAGATGATGGACGTGTTGTCTCAGGACTGACTGCCTCCCTGCCAGCTTGTACTCAGTGCCTGGCACAGAGAAAGCCACGCACAGACTGGGAATTCTGAGGCTCCGAGCTTGGCTCACTGTGCCCATGGAGACACCACAGACACAAAAGGCTGGAGCCATTTGGCTCTGCAAAAATCAACCCTACTGACCTGCGCATCAGTCCAGAGCTACACCAAGTAGCTACTGCATCAGCTCATCAGTTTAGCAAAGGCGTTGATTATGTCCTTATCCACTTACTTGGGCAGCCAGAAGTTGAGGAATCCATCACCTTATCCACTACCAAAAAAGCAGTCCAATAAACGCAGCAGGTTGCAATTTAGCGGATTTAATTTTCCCTCTCTCCCTGAGCTCAGTGGTGTGGTCATACTTTCATTGTTTACTTTGTGACCTTCCTCTTCCAAACCTAGTGTTCTCTCAGACAGTGAAGGTCCATCTAAAACTCACAAACTAATAGGACCAAGGCACAGGTTCCAGTCTGATCCCACTATCATCAGTACTGTTGAACAGTCAGCATGCTCCCTGACAATTTATTCACAGGCCAGTGATGCTCTCCCAGGATGATTCAGGATGGATAACAGCTCCCACAAGACAGCATGGACAAAAGCACCCTGCTTGGGGTCTGAGGGAGGAAGGGAGGCAGAGGAGAGCCAAATGGACATGAGCTGTGCCATGTCATTTGTTCTCAAGGTGAGCAAAGCAGTCTCTCATCAATATTAAGACATCGCCTTTCACCTCCAGCAACAAGCCCCATGTCTGGGAAATCTGGCCTCTCTTGTCATGGAGCTGCTCACAGGAATGCTTCCTAAAACCTTTTCTGAGAGGAGTTAAGGTCACCCAGTGGCCTGGAGTACTTGAAGATCATTACACTTCCTCTGCCAGTGCAGCAGCTCATATTCCTCCAGGAGTTTCAGCTGCTACCACACTGCTTCAACTCCTGACCATTTTAGATTACTCCATCACAGGAGTCCAGGCTACAGCCCCCACAGGACTCGTGCCATGGTGTCTCAGAGCAGGAGAGATGGCTCTTCAGGACAGCCTCAGAAATCCCCTGGCACACGAAAAGAAAGATGTCAATCTATGAGGCACTTCAATAATTGCTCCCTAAATGGAACAGGAACTCGGAGGCAAGAATAGTCTCTGTGAAACCTGGGGACAAAGCATCCTCTGCCAAAGGAGTCTCAATCACAGAACAATGTTCCAGGGAAAGTAAACAAATCAGAATGCCTGTATCCATTTTTCAGGACTCCTTCTTACTGAGAAAAGCCGGCCATGAAAAAAAGTGGATACACTTACTCCTAACCAGGAAAACCCAAGCAACCAAAACAAAAAAAAGCCACTCTGACAGATCTGCACCTAGAAAAGTAAATAAAATGTGTGTTAAAACATAGAAGAAACCTTCTCAATGAGCAATTTAACCCCCCAAATTAGGAATGTTATTGATGCCATGGGACATACATGCCCATGTATAACATCACTTACCAGATACATACACAGGTAGGTAGATATATTTGTACTAGTGATGATTTTGGTCATGTTCTTGTCCCTTTTCAGGGTCACTACCATATATCTTAAACAGCATCTGTGCTACAATATGCTTCGGGATATGTTCCTTTATTATTTTTTTCTGTGTTAGACTGGCAAACTACTTCATTAATTTCCTTCTTTTTACTTATTCATGATCTGTAACAAAGCTTCCTTCTCAAACCAAGGCCACTTGGCCCCCTTAACAGCCTGATATAAGGATTTTTTGAAAAATAACATAAATAATTTCTCAGTTTACTACTTTTCTCTCAATGCTGAATAAATTCTGTACATTGATAAGATTTACCTGTATAGAAGATGCTGCATTGACCTCAACCTGCTGCAGACCATCTGCTCCCAATAATTTATAATCACAGCAAAATTCAGGTGGGAAGGGACATCAAGAGACTTGAACTTCTTGCTATTTCATTTTATCAGCTGAGACCAGCCTTCCTTTTTGACACCAGTTCTTCCAGCAGTCCATCTTTATTACCAGACAGACTAGGAGTCTAACCTGGATGGTGGCAAAGCTGAGGAGGGGTACAGCTCAGAGGACAAACTGTTTTCAGACAGAGCTGCTTGGAGGCTGCTCTGTGTAATACAAGAAGCCTCAAACAGGTCCAGAACTCTGACAGCTTTAAGATGACTTGAGGTACAGAAGTGATGGGTCTTCTCTGCTGTGTGTCCATTCTCCTTCACTGCACCTCACAACCCAGTCCAGAATGAATTTCTGTGTATCACCCACACTGACTATGTCACCATAGTCACCAGAGTTCTGCTCAACAACTGGAAATGCTGCAGGGCATTTCTGACCATCACCGGCTGGGTTCAGCCACTTGGACAGGAGGTAAGAGCAGAAGGCTAAAGGAAGCAGAAGGCCCAGAAATTTCCATCTTTGGAGCACTCCGACCATTCCCAAGGCCAGATAATATTAATGGTGGCATCACATTAAGTTTCTTCATCTCCATCTTCTTTTTTTTCATATCTGAACCATCTCACAGCTTTGTTGTGCTTGGAAACAAAATGTGAGCTTCCATGCAGGTCAGCACAGAGCAGATTGCCTGCACAAAGCAGGCCAGATACCAGTCCACAGATCACCACTCAGCTCTGCATGGATTCCTCTAAGCCTGGTCTATTTGCTTACACAGCTGCGGGCTCCTAGTTCACATCACTTTGGTAGCTGAAAGATAATTTTGTGCCATTCCTGTGATGGAGTTTTCACATGGGTCCACTTTTCAGGGTGGAGAATAATACTTTTTAACTATATGAAGTGGTTTATCAAAATATCTTTTTTAATGCAAGAGTGATCAGAGTTCTGAGAGGAGAAAGAAATGGAAAGGATTGGTCAGGTGGAAGGTAAAGTTGTGTGACCTGGATTAGAAAGAATTTGACTGGAAGACTGGCTTGGTTTTGTTCAGACCTACCAGATAGAAATGGGAGAAGAACTTCTCTCAAAAGTATTTGGGATAGGGCTGTAGGGAGTGCTAGAGAAAGCATCTCATGGGGCCAGCACAGACAGCCACAAGAGCTCCAGGAGAAACATTTAAGTCAGGTTTAGATTCACCCTAGATTGTGGTACATCGAGAGTTCTCCAGCTCTTAGGAATCTGATGGCATTAAGGCATCAGCAGCTACTCTCAAGGCAGCATTTCTCATGTTTTCCAAACAATTTGGGAACTGCAAATCGTTGCAGATTTCTCAGCTCAATAATTGTGGTGTTGCCTCAGCATTTTTCTATCAGGATACTTCAAAGCCCTTTAGATTCTCTCCCCAAATGCAGCCATCCATCCTCCTCCAAGAAATCCCAGACCTTAGTGATTATTACCAATAAAGTTATTGATGTTGGAAATGCTGATACCGGAAGATGAGGCTATTTAGGAACGTTTCACCAGATGCTGGTTGAGCGATACCTGCATCATTTCATGCAGCACATCGCAAAACCTCTTCCTTCCCTGCTGTGTTAAATTGTTACTTTCCCTGAGGGACAAACATGGTTCTTCAAAAATCTGGCCTGAGAGGAAAGTGGGGGAAGAGTGTGGGAATAGCAGACAACATCAAGGATTCCCATTTCCCTATTCTCTGCTTCTTGTGAGCAATCTTGTGTGGCTTTTAACCACTGCCACTCGTTTTCTGAAGCGCTCTTTCAGTGGCCACATCCTGTGCTGTCTCTGGTTTGGTGACAACACTCCTAAATACTGAGAGCATTGTCAGAAAAATCGGTCTTGGGCTCCTCTTGGGCTGAAAGAACCAATTTACTGCTCTCCTTCCACAGGCATAGGATAATTATAGGAAGCCCCTTTGCCATATCACATGGATATCACATGCAAAAACCATCTATCCTACTAATGTGCACTGCTTAGGCATCTCTGTTTCTCACACACAGAAAGATGAAACTGATCACTCCCAACCAGGAAAAAAATTGCTTATTATTTTGATAGCTATTTTTTCATATCCCAGTTGAACCTGAGGGGTAGTTTTTAAGGAAAATAAATTTAACATTTCACAACAAGAAGCCAAACAAAACTGCAAGATTCAGAGCAAAACCAATTACTTTATAGCTACTTCAGCCTGTTTCAATCAAGTTTAAATATCTTTTTTCACCAGTTCAAGGAAAACTACAAATATCAGCAAACAAACACAGTCCTGTCTGACATCACTTACTGGTTAGATTTTATCCCCAGGTTTCTGCATGAGCTCATACAGGAGTCTCTGCACAGTGCAAGCCCATATTGACATCACCTGTCAATCACCAAATCAGAGAGATGAAAAACATTAACCCACAAACAAAACATTTCAGTACAGGTAGCAATTTGGGGAGTTTTCTGTTAGGTGTCCTATGGTCCTAATTCATCTTTGTCTCCACTTAGCATTAAAAACAAGGAGCGCCAGCATGCAAAGGACCCAGTGAGAATGCAGTGCCTGGATTTATGTGGAGCAGGGCATTGCACTATGTATGAGCACCAGGAGAGAATTCAAATTAAAATAAATGGGAAGCTAAGTGAGGAAACCTCTACGTTAGGCCACTGGCAGGACTTCAGTCCTCAGAGAACTCCCTAGCCTCCTCCCCACTCCCTGTAGCTTTAAACATGACCTTGTGGCCACCTGGAGAGCCAGCAGGGCTCCCTTCGTGGCTGTGGGGAGAAGCCAGGGCACCACTTCCTTGCCTTTGTGGCTGCAGGTGACTCATGCATACACCTGTTTCCTCTGTAGCCTCTAACCTCTCTGGGCAGGGGGGGCTGGTAGAAAGTCAGACAGGGTTTTACCAGGAAACCCAGGTGTCCAGAAAAACAATTAAGGAGATTTGAATTGACCAAATCCTTCACCCTTCCAGAAAGCAAACCTGGGTACAAATCTTTTCCAAGCTTCCCTCTGATAAATCCTCGGGACACCATGTGCCTGATGCATCCCTGTGGGAGAATTTGCCTTCATGCAGCCACACAGAAGTGCAGCATGAAGGAGCAGGCCTGCCTGCTTTTCTCACAGTGCTCATGGCACACTTTGGAAAAGGGAAGCCCTTTGAAAGGCACTTTCCCTGCCCCACAGCACTGCTGGGCTTGTGAGCTCTTGCACACGCATGGATATTTGGTCTTCTAGTGTAAAATGCACCCTTCTAATCTGCTTGAGTCCTCCTGCCCTGAAGCAGTGTCCTCCTGCCCCCTCCATTTGCTGTGATTTACTCTATAGAAGGCTTCAGAATCCAGCCAACACACATCACAAAACTGCTGGGAAGAACCATTACTCATGGATTTCTGCAATTAATCAAGCTCTTAATTTTACCCAGGACGTCATGCCTTGAGATTCTTTCAGACCATCACAAAAGAGAAAAAGCTGGCTGGGAGCAATAAGTACTCTGAGAAGCCTCCCATAACTCAGGCTGTTTGCTTTTCAGTTTCACTCACCATCATCCAAGCACGTGTCTCTTTTCCCTCAAATCATTTCAACTGTTTCTTCCTCTGAAGCTGACTTCCAGGGAAAGCTCTAGAGATTTTTTTCCTTCAGAGCAGATGCAAGTCCTGATTTCTCTTCCCTCTGTGGAGAATGTATAGAGCAGGCTGAGGTCCTTCTACCCTCCAGCTTGCTTTAGGAAGAGACATGTGCCTGTGATTCTTTCCACCTTGCCAGACTTTTCCTAAAGCCTCAAGATTTAGAGCTGGGATCTTGGAGCAGCACAATTCCTTAACTCCAGGATGGGAGAGCACATCCCAGGAACTCAGTGCCAGCACTGGCACCACATGGCTGCATGTCACAGCCTTCTGGGGCGAGAAGTCCCCCAGCATCCACGCGTCCAGCAGGGTAGGAACCATTGTCATTCCAGAAGTTTCTGAGAAACCATGCTGGGTGGTCCTGGAAGAAAAAAACCAGGAGTTTCAACAAATACAGCATTTTCCAGTCCATGACATTCGAACACAGAGGGGCCTTACCCACACAGATGGCCCCAAGCTGTAACTATATCAAGTTACTCACATGACCAAGTCTTTGCAGGATCTCAGCCTCAGGGGCTACCAAGAGCCCGGCAGTCCTGAGAGACTGACAAAAAGATTCTCACATCTCACATTCAGGATTTACACACTACTTACTAGAACAAAGCACAGATTAAGTGATGCCAGCCCAGATGACAGAGATCACAAATAAGTGCAAGGAAAATATTTTTCTGCTGCCAGAGCACCATCATGCGATTTGCACATGGCATCTCTTCCTGCAGAGGCTATGGAGAAGTATATCCACTATCTGCTGTCTGCCTCGGAATTTCCCCAGGAAAGCCGGCCTGGCTGGCAGGGTAGGGTGCCTAACTTCCAGACTATTAAATTACACTGCAATCAATGCAACTCAAGAATGTACTTAATTTTAAGTAAACACTTACAAACTGTAATGAACTAGGATGCTGCATTGCTCGGTGCCCTCCTTTGGCTGATTTGTTTACCAAGGCAGTATCTCAGAGGGACAGAAATTACAGAAACCTTCTAAAAGCTGCAAGGATACCTCAAATAAATGGAAGACTGTTGCATTTACATTAAAATTACCAAGTTTTTAAGACCCAGTTTCTTAGGCCCTTCCAGAGATAATGCACACAATTTGACTCTTTTAGAAACACCTAACCTGGATAAATTAAAAGGAACCTATAAACCAAGATCTTCTATCACTTGCGAATACAAGACGCATCATTGCCCCAGGCCTCAGAGAAAACTGCAGCTTTGCATTCCCACTTTTATTTAAGCTAATGAGGAGAAGAAGGAAGAGAATTTTTGAGGTAGGTTCTTCTTCCTTTTATCTGAAAAGTGGTTATTGAGCTGTGCAAAGCCTGTGTGCATAGCTCTGCGAGCTCAGTACCTCAGCGCCTGAGTTCCTCAAGACTGCACCACTGAAAGGAGAGGTGAGTTCTTCCTATATCCTCCCTGGAAGCTGGTCAAACACTCAGTTAGCAGAGGGCCCTCTGAAAAAGGGATATGGCTTTGCATTGGGTAAAGTTTGCAAATGCTTCTCAGTTACCTGTTTTATTCTCTTCTCATTTCGTTGCAAACAATGCAGCTCCTCAGGAAGGCTCAGGCTCACAGACACTTCGTGCTCGTGACTGATGGTTTGGCTGCCCATTCTTCTCACCAGCCGCATGCCAACATGCATTCAGTGACTTCATGGTGTGGCTGCTTTGGGGGAGCTGGATGGGGAAGCAGACTGCAGCTGCTTCTGAAGGATATAAATATTTTTTGCAGTCGAGGGGCTCCAGCAACAGGGTCAACAGGGTCAGGGACACCTGGGCTCTATTCCTGGCTCTTCTGCAGACCTGCTGCATTGTTTCGCTCCTTTCAGTAGCTCTAAATGAAGACCTTTTCCTGCCAAATTTGTTTTCTTAGGTGTGAGGCTTCCACTTGAAAATTTGAGCCACAGTAAGGAATTTGGGGTGATGGGACTGGCCTGTGATTGCAAGCCCAGGTATTCATTTGATAACAAATCGCACGAGCTGGTCAAACACTCAGTTAGCAGAGGGCCCTCTGAAAAAGGGATATGGCTTTGCATTGGGTAAAGTTTGCAAATGCTTCTCAGTTACATGTTTTATTCTCTTCTCATTTCGTTGCAAACAATGCAGCTCCTCAGGAAGGCTCAGGCTCACAGACACTTCGTGCTCGTGACTGATGGTTTGGCTGCCCATTCTTCTCACCAGCCGCATGCCAACATGCATTCAGTGACTTCATGGTGTGGCTGCTTTGGGGGAGCTGGATGGGGAAGCAGACTGCAGCTGCTTCTGAAGGATATAAATATTTTTTGCAGTTGAGGGGTTCCAGCAACAGGGTCAACAGGGTCAGGGACACCTGGGCTCTATTCCTGGCTCTTCTGCAGACCTGCTGCATTGTTTCGCTCCTTTCAGTAGCTCTAAATGAAGACCTTTTCCTGCCAAATTTGTTTTCTTAGGTGTGAGGCTTCCACTTGAAAATTTGAGCCACAGTAAGGAATTTGGGGTGATGGGACTGGCCTGTGATTGCAAGCCCAGGTATTCATTTGATAACAAATCGCACGAAAGCCATTGCTCTGGTGAACACCACAAATGGCTCACAGGCCAACCTTACTCACACCATTTACCAGTTAGCCGTCTGCTCCCTTCAGATATTATTTTATGGCTTTCCTTTGTTTTCACTAAGGCCCAAACAGGAATGAAATTGTGGGTCCTGTAGCTAGCCCTTTTAAATAAATAGTTCTGCCATCATGCTAGTAAGTTTGACAAGTTGGTCACAGGCCCTGGGCAGGAAGCTAATAAACTTCAAGTTGCTTTTCTATTGTTTTCCTAAAACAATTTGACTTCCTTTCTGATAGCCTCAAATTCCTTCAATAAAAATAGAGTAGCTGGGAGCCAGAGGAAGAGCTGAACCTGAGCCAAGTTGTGCTTACAATGCCGTCTGCGTAAGATCACATTTTATCCTGATCCACGAAGACCCTTTAAAAGAATAGCAGGCAGACAGCTGCCAGTGCATGTCAGGAACAGCTCAGGAGCAAGTCTCCCCCAGCACTGGTCCTCCAGGCTGGAGGGGATCTCCAGCCAGTGAGACAGTGTCAGACCACAGGCTGAGCTCCTGGGAGCTGACTGGGGTTTGCTCACCCTGCCCGGAGTGTCCTCCCTCAGACACTTCAGGATCTCTTCTGGGAGCCGAACACTGGCAGAGAGGTGGGCTCCAGCAAGACCAAAGGGCTCTGCTAAAGCTCACCCCACCCTTCAGTCAACTTTACCTGTTCCTCTCTCTACCTGTGCAGGCTCAGCAAAAAGAGGTAAAGGTCTGTTCTTTCTTTTCTTCTTTGGGAAACATAGCTATGTATTTACATATACACACATATTTCTGTCAAGCAGCAATTCAGCTAGCTGGAAGTTTGCAGGACAAGATGAATGTCTGGTGGCTAGATAGATGGGGACTCCTTGCTTTAAAATGACTTGCTGATCCTTTGGACAAATCCTTTATGCTCTCCATGGTCTGGTTCCTCCACCTGTAAAGCAAGGAGGGTGTTTATAGGAGCTGCAATTTCATTATCATGTGCAAAGCACTTCTCAACTACTCAGAGATGCTGCAGAGTTGAGAGGTGGAAGCAGGAGGGGTGAGAGGGCCCTACTTTGTTTCCAATAACATAAAGCTGACAACCCAGCATTTACTTTGGGATAGATGGCAATTTCTCCTCAGTGAGATGAAAACCTCTTCCAGTTTTTCTTGCTGAAAACTTTACTGGCAAATGAGTCTAGCACACAATGATATTTCACACCTTGCTGTTTCTTGTTTCCTCTTTTCCTCACTCTGTGCTGGTATGGTACTCTGCTGGGAAGAGGAAAACATCCATCCATATAGAATAATTTGGAATTTTTTACTAAATAAGAAACTGTGACTATAAAACTGTTCTCATTCAGGGGCCTTTGCTATTCCTCTTCCCTTGGGCCCAGCCTGTCCTTGGGAATTTGCCTCCTGCTGGAGGATGCCTTCAAACTGTCTCCAGAGGTCTAATGTATAACAGAGAACTTCCCTCTCTGGCCTTCTCTTTCAATCATATCCATGCATGGGGATTTGAGATAAAATGTTTCACCAGGAAGGCACCATCCTTTGGTGCTTTAGAGAAGGTACTAGAGGTGTCTGTCCAGCATGGGACATTATGAAGAACCAGAATAAGTGCAGTGCTGTGGCCAGGCAGCAGACATGAACTCAAACATCAAATACTGTTGGGTGGTGTTTTTTCCTAGAATTTCCCAGTGCAGTATAACCTGACATCCTCCCCAAGGACAAAGTCCTCGGTAATGGCAGGAATGCACAAGACATTTTCCCTTCAGACAATCTCTTTCAGTTTTCACATCTCAGGAGAGCATCTACCTGCATTTGAAACAGCCTTCCAGCAAAGCCAGATGCTCTGGGAACATCTGTTTTATGTGAAGAAGCTCTTTCCTGTGTGAGCTCTCATCTACACTACTGCATATTTGCAGACTTCTCGATGCATTGTCTTGGCTTGCTCTTTTTGCTTGTTTAAATCCCAGGCACAGAATGAATCCCTCCATTAAATATCCATGGGATCAATGCTGAAAAACTCATCACACAAACTCTGCTCCAGATTTACCTGGCTTTTGTGTGCAAGGGTGCAGATGTGATAAGGCAATAAGGCAAGTACAGGAAATAGAATGAAAAAGGGACCTCTTGGCTTATCAGATTCAATCCCTTTGAATAATAGGCAAGTACAAAACAAATGGCCTTTTCTAAACTTACTAAACTCTGTCCTAAATCTCATTAGGTTTCCACCCTAACTTGTGCTGCTAAAATGCTGTTCCAGCACCTCCTTCCCTGCCCTGTTGCTTAGAAACCTTCTAATTTCCAACCTAAATTCATTCATGGCCAATTTATATCTATTTATTCTTGTGCCACATTGTCCTTTAGCTTATGTAGCTCTGCTCTCTCCTGAGCACTTACTTTCCCAGCCCCCAATTCCTAAAAGTATTTATAGGCAGCAAATCTCTCCTCTCTTAACCTTTGTTCTGCCAGACTAAGTAACTAAGCTCCCTTATAGTATTCACCCTGCAGGCACATCACACCGTGGTTTAATTACTTCATGTTGCTGCACTAGCATGAAGTTCAGTGCGAAATAATTAATGCTGAAAAGCTCAAACTGGTACCACATCTATTTTCAAATCTGCTCAAATATCTCTGTGCAGTCACTGCTGTGACTGATAAGTAAACACACAGTTGGCTGAGACACCCTTCGTCTCTCTGACCACCCCACTGCCTTCCTCTGCACCTGCTCCAGGCTGAATATCCTCCTTGAATGTGGGGAGGCAGCACTGCACACACTATTTTGGAGAAGTCTCATCCTCTTAGATGACATTACTTCCACTCACTGCAACTGGAAATGCTGCTACATCCTCAAAGTTTGCTTGCCTTTTTCACCCCCACATAGCATCGCTGGTTCCCCCTCCTTTGAACCATGAACTTTCCCCATCTTTCTCCATCTGTCTCTCCTGGGAGATGGAGATTCCCGTTACTCTTCAAGCAACAAGTTCCTAGTGTGCAACTTTGCACTCTCCCACTTAATCTCACCTTGATCACTCCAGTCAGAAAGAGCCTTCAGCTCTTGTAGTGCTGGAATCCACCTCTGCCCTCATGATACCTCCCAGCTTTGTTTCATCAGCAGATTTCATTAGTATTTCTACTTTCCGTGCCAAGGTAATTAACAGAACTATAAAAAAAGATCAGTCCTAAGAGCAATCTTTAAGCAGCCTCACAGATAATTTCCCTTCAGCCTATTAAGGAACCAGTGTATCAGTTCTGTCAGTCTCTTACTCACTTGAGGATTTATTTAATAATCCCTGTCTTCCTCAACTGAATCTTCTACACTAATTTGTTTCTTCTGGGACACCATATCATATGGTTTACTGAACTCCAGGTAGATAAGGTCTGCTATATTTCTTTTATCTAGGGGGTCAGGAATCATAATCCAAGAAAGCTCTTAACTTTTGATCAAAAGATAGTAAATGTTGTCTTATTTTCCCTTTTCCTCCTGGCTTTGTTTCTGCTTTCCTTCAAAATCCATTGCACAGCATCACAAACTGCTGTGATCTGCGAGCTGCACATGGCAAGCTGTCAGCTGTTCTCCTCATTCCCTCTGTCTGGGGGAGCATTCTCTTCCACTTGCTCTCCTCACTCAAATCAGACAAGTTTTGCATAAGAGGCTCTTGGGAAGGGGAGCCAAAATTCTTTTTCCATGCTTAGGAGTGGTCAAACCAGCTATTTTTCTAGCTGAGGGGTTGGAGAAGCTGCCAGGACACCTCTGTTTTCCCTTGAAGAGGGTGCAGTAGAGAAGGAATGACACATTGAGGGGCTGGCTGAAGTGTCCATACAACATCTCTACACACCCTTCTGTCTTTTGCCTCCCTGTCTGCCTTCTACCATTTCCCTTCTGTGCAACAAAATCCAGACAGTTACCACCAGCACCAAAACAAAAAGAGCTCATAGCAGGTACGTCTTGTGCCCCATGCACGTGTTGGACAGAAACCTTCTCTCCTCCCTCGTACATTCAGCAGAACCAGACTGTATCTGCTGGATTCAGGATTACCTCTGCATGCCACTCAGGAGCAACACTTGGACAGGAAACACAAAGGAATGAGGAGGGAGAATCAGACCTGATCACCCTCAGTGTACAGCAAAGTGTCAGCCACGCAGGGAGGTGAGGGCATTTCCAACAGCTCTCTCACAGGACCTGTCTCTCTACAGCATGTGAAAAACACTTGACAAGCCTTATCCCTAGCCTATCCCAAAGCCATCTGTGAGCTAGACCTGTATTATTAACACCTTTTTTTTGGACACTTCTATGATGAATTCCTTGACAATCTCACTGGCATAAAATCAACATGACTTTACATAATAATGCTTCATGGAAATTACTCCAGAAAGACCAAAAAAAAATGGAATAATATTCTCCTTCCCATGAATTTCCATTGCAGATACACAACTGCCACACAGGAGAGAGAGAAACAACCCCAGAAACATTTGTATTTTCCTTAAACCCACAGAAGGGCTTTCAATAAAGTTAGAAATGAAGCAGCAAATGCCTATAGGTTTCTCCATGCCAGGAGGTTACTGAGCTGCTGTGGGAATTTACTGTGCACTCTATGCCCTGCATCCTGCACTAACCATCAGTGAGGATACAGCCCTCCTGGAAAAGAGTTGTACTCCTAACTTCAGAGTGAGAGTGTCCACATAGGACATGCTTCCAGAGGTTGCCTCTGCACAGAACTGTTGCTTTGTAGACTGGCTTTCAATCTCGTGACTAAAGGGGGTATTAAATTAGTGAGAGAAAAGTTATTGGAAGAGTTGCCAGCACTGTGTTTTAGTCCCTGGACTGCTTTTGTTTCCTGATGTGCATTTGCTGATGCATAGAGACCACCAGGCACTGTTCTGGATGGGAGATATCTAGCCTGGGAAGGATTGCTAGAGGGATAACCACCAAAGCTTGTGTGCAGCAAGTCAGTTCTCAGGTCAGCAGAGTCTTCCGCGCAAATCTCGCTCTCCTGCCGCCGGTTCTTTGAGACCTTCACCAAAGCCAGAAGGCATCTCTGATTCTGCCTCCTCCCTGGGCCATTCCTGATGTGGAATCAGAGGCTCAGCTTGACACATACATGAAATACAAGACCTTCAGACACTTGATATGTCACAAATATTTTTAAGAGAGCCCCAAATGCTCAAGCATCTGACTGTGTGTGTGGGGAGGTGGTGGTAGGGTGGTGTGACAAAAAGCACCTCTCTTGACAGGCAGATTATTCTCTATTTATCAGTAAGGGGCATGTAAAAAGTCCCTGGGAAGCATTTGGTGCCCTTTAGGAGAAGGCTGCAGCTGTGCTGGGCCCCCCGTCGAAGCCAGCAGAGCAAGCTCTGTGTGATTTGAAGAGGTGGAAGACCCTTCTCCACATGAACTCTGCTTTGCCAGATTAAGCTTGAAGGAGTCAGAAATATGCCCTTTGTTGGTTGAATTGTCCTTCTTCTTGCACAGAAAAAGCTTTCCAGGGCCAGGCTGGAGTAACTGTGGGGCAAGCCTGTCTCTTTTGGTTTGGGGAAGGCTTAGACCGTAGAATGATCTCTGTGGGAAGATGTGCAAAGGAACAGTGGCAGCAGTGACTGGAAGGGACTGCGCGAAGCCAGCAGCGAATGCATCCTGTCGGCATGGGGAGGGTGGCACAGGGAGAGGCTGAGAATGGAGAGGGAGGAATGAGATCCATGGTCTTTAAAGGAAAAACAACGGGAAACCAGGTTTGAAAATAGAAAGATTAGGCTGGAGGGGGTGGGAGAGACAAGAAAAGTAGGTGAAGAAAGAAGAGGGGGAAAGGCAGAGAGGCAGTGGGGAAGACAGAAAGTGACACAGAAAAGGGGTGGAGAAAAAGAGAGGAAGAGAGAGAGAGAACCATATTAAAGGAATGAAACGAAGCGACTGAGGAGGACAAGGAGTTCAACTTAACTACAAAACGGAAAAGTGCTAAAGCAAGGAAAGGAGACTGAAGACAAGATACTGGAAATCAGGTAAGCAACCATGAGGGGGAAATAATTGAACTGCAGAAGTGCTGATGGTAGATCAAATTATTACACTCAAGGGGAAAACAGCATGAGGGAGAAAAAGGATTTGGAGAGGCAGGAAAAGAAGGATGGCCAAAAATAACTTTAAATTTTACTTTTTCTTTCATTTTCTCTTCAAAACATTCCCACTAGTAACATGGTGGGCTTGGGACATTTTAAAAATTAAACTGTTTTGCCACAGGCAGTTACAGAAATAACAAGTAACTTCCCTTGCGATGAGCATAGATACCAATAGATTCCAATGTATAGGAAAGCAGGATAAGAGCCCCAAACATCCTCCCTCAGACAGTATGAAGTGCAAATTGCCATTTCTGTCAGATCCCATTTCAGCATGCTGTCAAGCTGCTCGGGGGACGGTGGTGAAGGGAACTCTTACCTAGGAGAGGCTCTCGGGGTACAAACACTTTATCAAGTGCCTGCATTAACCACCTATATTCTGCAGTGTGCAGGATGCTTCCAAAATATTGCAGCTTCTCCTTGAGAGTATGGTGTCCTGGCTGGTCTGTGACATGGAGCCTGGGAACGTAACTCCAGTGTAGAGAAGTGCCTCGCTGGTATCTCGCAGTCACACGTTCTGTGCGCGCCGCCAGGGAATGCCTTTCTCCTCCATCCTGACACTGCCCATGGCAGCCTCAGCAAGGAGGCACGCAGACCTGAAGGGACAAATGTCCTCTCCCACACCAGCAGCTGCTGCTTCTTTTTATTTGCCTTCCTAACTTCCCCTCCTCTTTGTACTTGGAATAATTATGCAATGACATTTCCATAATTTAACACTGCTTTTTCAAAGAATAGCCCACCTTAAGACTACAGTACCCCTATACACCCAGCTGGAAAGAAGCAATCTCACTGAGTGTAAAAGTTGCTGTCTAATTGCCACCTCAGATCTGTGGTGGCTCCTTTGATTTCCTAAAGGATTGTTTGGCTGCTCATTTGTCATGTCTAAGGAGCTTTGTGGCATTCTGGTTTTAACAACTCAGGTAAACTGAGGCAGTGCCTCTGTCCTTGAAGTACCATAAAAACTTTTAGAGGATCCTATAAGTGGCTTTTCTGGATAAACCTCAACTAAAAAAGTCTTGTGCTGAATGAGGCTTAAGCATTGAACTCTTCCTCTGTGATGATAAACCCATCGAAATTCCTTGGTGAAGCAGTGTCTATGAGAGTTTTCCCCTACTGCTGCTATGTGTTCCTCTCTTTAAAACTAAAGAACTTCATGCATGTAACATATGTGTGCGTATGTGTGTGCAGCTAGGAGCAGCTTAAACAGTTATTCAGAAGCCTCACAGTATTCAGGATTTGTACCAGGAGACAAGAAATTCTGCATTTGCTGCTGTTTTCAAAATCTATTCTGAGAAAAGAGCACATTTCCAACTTTGCTCCCCTTTTCCTTGGGAGCAGAGCAGTACTTTAGGAGAATTCCTGAGGCTTCAGGGTTTAAAATACTCATCAGGCTCTGGTCGCTTGGGAACTATGTTAAGTATTCCTGTTACTATAAGTATTTGGGGTTGTTTTTTTTCCACTCAACAGTATATAATACCACCATATTTTTAGTATTATGGGCATTAAAAAATTTAAACTCTGACAGAAAATACAGAACTTCGTACCTTAGCCTCTCTTCTCTTTTTGACCTTCAGACAGATTTCACACATTCTGCACACATTTGCCCATCTTCTGACTTATCTTGCAGCACTGAAAATAGGCAAGGAGGAATGAGTAATTCAGCACTACATTATGTCATTAGGGAGCACATTTCGGAGACTGCTCCACACTTTGGGTGCTGTTGTATGAGGCACGAGGACAGAGGCTTAAAATTAGAAATAATTCCCAGGAGACAACAGAGAGACTTCAATCTTTGGGCTAAGAATTCATTAAAGGGGGGGGTGGGGGGTGGGGAGATGAATCAATTTTATTGCTATTGATAAGCAACAGAGAGATCTCTGTGAACCACACTTGGCATGCCAGCTCTTCCCTGAAACAAAGAAATATTCCTGCCACCCAGCATGCAATGAGCAGAGAGATGCACACTTTTAAGTCTCTCTAGTGTTCTTTGAAGAGAGGTCAGGGGGATTTAATGTAAGAACTACGGGATTTACTCTTACATTTCTGCTTTTCTCCATTTTTTATGTCATTACGGATATGCCTTGAGAATGGCTGAGAATTTCCATATGAAGCTGCTCTCCCTTAGAAGCAGAAAAGGTGACAGATGCCTTGGTCAGGGCACAGGGTTGCTCAGAAAGTGAAGCACTCTGGCAAGGGTGACCCCTGCAAAGCTCCAGGGTCTTCTGCTGCACTCAGATGTCTGGTGAAGAAAGGAGGGAATAGTGGGATGGGAAAAAAGCTGTCTCCAGTTTGTAATCAGATAAAGCTATCCAAGAGGACTGGGGTTAATTTTTGCCTCTTACTCCAATTTCCTCTGTCATCATGGGGCAAATCGCTTAAGCCACATTCCCCCACAAATGCCCCTTTCTTGTCTTTAGGATATCTGATTTCTACACATAGTGCAACCGGTGGAAGTGATAAACTCTCCCACTCCAGCACAAAGCAGACAGAGCTCTGCTTTGAATACCCATTACACAGTGCTAAGTACACTGGAAAAAAAGCACCAACAGATTAGCAACATCACCAAAGAGCTTCCAAAATTAATGAACAGTTTTTATCTTAATCTCTCACTGCCTTAGTTCCTCGGCTGCACAGTTGATCTACTACCATCTCCTCACCTCTGGGTGGTAATGAAAGTAAGTAGATTTATAATTGTGAAGCGATCAGATACTGTTGTGATGAAAGCCATAGGAAAACCCATGAGGAAACTAATAATTCTGTCTTTAGAGCTGGACTTGAATAATGTACAGTAAATGAGGCATAGGCCACCCACTGAACAATGAGGAGAAAACAAAACACTGAATAGCTGCTGTTAAAGAAAGCCCCCGCCAGGCTGGCACAGAACAAGGCAGGCATCCTGTGCAAAGAATGAGGTGACAATGTGAGGATGTGGTTAAGGACTCTAAGAGGCACAGGCACAAAGAGATTGAAATAAGATTACTGGGAACAGTCACCCCAGCGTTTCCTAACTCCCTACCGCTGGGCTTTGCCGGTTTAGTATTAGTTGATTTCAAAAGGGGGAGGGGGTTGTGCATATATGTATATGGTACATACACTGAGTACAAAAAATAATCCACTCACATAGCCAGACTGAGGCAATGAGGCTGGAGTGTGAAAAGAATCCTACAGATTTTTTGAAAGAAAGAAGAAATGAGATTTGACAAGGTAGAAATAAGTGGGAAATAGATAGTTGCTGAAAATTTCCCCTTTCTAAGGCTGAAAGCATTAGCAATTTGGGTGCTGTCAAGAGTTAGCTGGTCAAAACTGCCAAAAAACTGAGGCAGGGCTCTCTGGGGGAGCTTGACTGGAGGGAAACCATGGGGAACCAATAGGCAGGGAGATGCTGCAGTGAGAGGAAGGAAGAAAGGATGGGAAAAGTCTGAATGAGAGCTCTGTCCTTCTCCCATTACCTCTCCAGTCTGTTTCATTTCAACACTATAACAAGTTGCATCTCATGCAGGCTATGAACCAGCCTAAAATCACATGGGCAGGTTTTGTTGCTGCTATACTGTGCCCAATGTGAGGCCTGACATCACTGCACATCTTACACCAGCCTTCTCCACTGACTGAGCAGTGCTTGAGATCAGCTTCTCTCAGCAGAGCTCAGGAATAGCTTTTACTACAGCAGCCTCCAACTTTCTCCGCTTGTTTTTGTTTTCCAGAGCTCCCTATGCCCTCTTTGGCTATCTCCTCACCTGTATTTCACCCACTTTAGGCTGCCCAACTTACCATCATCTGCAAATTCATACAGCTTCTCTCTGCAAAGATAAAGATACTGGAAACAGCATCAAGTTTCCAGCATTTACATTAGAGAGAGAATTTATGGGGTTTTTCCTAGAAAAAGAGCACAGCGATCCTTCATTTAGTTTATCCCAAGTCCAGTTTTGTCACATCTGTTGGGGTCTCTAGGGACCCACATTTTTCAAAGGCAAAGAGAGAGGATCCCAAGAGAACTAGAAGGTGCTCCCTGCTTTTTAAGTGTGAGCCTGGATGCCACTATCATGTAACTATTTGATGCCAGCTTTTCAAAGATAGTGGGATAAATTCATCCCTCAGCTTGACTCATCTGAGTTCAAGGTCTCTTCTGTTCTTGGTCTCCTGAGACTACATCAGGCAGAGCTTGGCCCTAATATTTGGATATATGAAAGCACAGAGGGAGGAATAACATTAGATGTTCTAGACAGATGACTAATAAAAATTCAACTGACTGGGAGTCTTCAGCTTCTACCATCACTTCAGATGAAAATATTCTACATATTATTATCATCCGTGTGTGTAACACATCCCTGATGTACACACTTGAAGGTGCTGAGTGATTCCCCTCCGTCTGTGTCTCTGTGTGCGTCAGGGTTGTGTGCCTGTGTGTGTAGGAGGTGACGGGTCATTCAACTCCCTTATCTTCTCACCCACTCTCTTTTTCGTGAACTCTGAGATTTTCCACATTTGGAGAGGATGGGGAATGCACATCTCATCAAGGAATAACAAGCTGTCTGCAACTACAAGTAAGGGCAGTGGTCTGGATACCAGTATGACCCTTCCAGAAATTGCAGTGAACTTGGGAGGAGCAGAAAGATAAGAAACATTGGATGTCTGTCTTCTAGGACAGGAGCTGTTAACACAGAGCTGTTCTTCTCACATGAGATTTCAGTCCTAGAGTCCAAGTCACTCTGATATTGGCTCAGCACAGGGCTTTCAACCCAAGGAACTAGAATGGAACCTATTCCAAACATGTCAATTCTTTTTCTTTAAAAGCATAAGTACAAAACTATTTATTCCAGGCTCATGTGCAGATCAGAGTTACAAATTTGGCTAAAGAAATGGCCTGTTTCAGGCAAAAACTTATCATAAGCATATACATGCATATATGAAGCCAGAGAGATGGTGTTTGGACAAAAATGCCTCATAGGTTGTTGCTTCCCTATTGTATATCCATAGGAAGGAGCCAATGCCAGTAAACTCTGAACAAAAAATACCTGCTGAGGTGGGCTTTAGCATCACAAATCCTCTGTAATCCAAAGCACTGCACCCACTCTGCACAGTGCATTTCTAACTCTATTCATCATTTAATGTTGTAAGCCACATGTCCCCACAAGGCAAAACAAAACAACGCAAAACAAAAAGCTTCTGGTTCTGCCAGGTGTACCTGCTATAGAAGGGCAGCAGGAGAGGGCTTTCTCTCAGGTAACCAAGACGGTGTTGTCCCAGGGCAGAGGAGAGTAGGGCTGTGGTCTGTAGAAGCAGATGTGCTGTAGAAACAGTGTTGTATTGCAGTCATGAAGTTTAAGAGGCAGTGCTGCGTAGAAAAAAGGACACAGTCTTGCAAGTTACAACCCCTGAGCTCTGTCCCCAGACTGTCTCTAACACAGTGACCTCAAACAAGCAGTTTGCCCCTTCTGTACCCCAGTGATCACTATTTGCAAGACAGAGGTGACAGCATCGACACTGCATGAGATGCTGTGAGGCTACCAACAAGGGGCTAGAGATCCTTCAGTAAAGTAGCATCAACCAACCTCCAGGGCAGAGCTGGAAGTGTCCTTCCCAAGTGCCTACAGGTGTGAGGGGGAGTTTGGCAGTGTGGGCTCCACTCCTGTCTGGCTTCAGGCTAACAAGTGTCAGCACAGGGCAAAGATCTCTGCCCACACACCCACCATGATCTCTATCTGCTGTGCCACGGGCTGGCCTGGACCTGGTATGAGATAACACGGCTGGAGGGAGGAAAGCCATGAGCAATTCCTAGGCACTGAGCGTGGCCCAGCTGGCCTGGATGCCCCACTGCAATGTCACTGCTCACATGCCCAGTACCCAGAGGGGACAGCTGCCTCCCCTTTCAGTAGCCTGGAGGGGATGCACTTCTTGCATGGCCTCCCCACACAGCCATGTGTCTGGCTTGTGAGCTTCTTAAAACATCCTGGGCCCTCTGCTTTGCTGTGAAATCTCATTAATTCCCAGAGACACACGTTTGCACCTGATTAAGCAAATCACGCACAGAGATTGGGCAAAAATACAACGGCTTTGAATCCAGTACTTTCCCCCTCCCTAGGAACTGTGCTTGCCTCACACAAAGGAGCCTTCCTCAGAGAGCCTCTCCACGAGCCCCTGGGATCTGCCAAGGGGAAGAGGTGAGCCCAGCAAGGGAGAGCAGAAACAGTGTTATAATCAGACTCTCCACTTTATTTTAGAAACATCCTGCAGAGATGGCGACCTCCTGTCACCTTCCTTGTGGGAAAAGCTAGCTTGAAGTGTTGAGCTCAGCTATTTATACCACTGCTGATAGTCTCGCCTGTCTTCTAAAGAGGGGAAAACTTTCTTCCTAACCACCCCCAGGGAAATAAACTCATATAAAGATGATTGCACAGGAACAGCCCTCCTGGATCTCTGGTGTGGATCTCCTAGCCGTTCATCAGAGCCCTGGCTAGTTCCAACCAGAACGAGCGTGCTGGCTGGAGCAAGCAGCAGTGATGCGAAATGCTCGCCTGCCCTTCAGAGCACATGGCATCACCAAGAGGATGGGCAAAACTGCTCAGAGGGCAACAGACACTCCCCCTCCCGCAGATAAAGGTAGTGCAAAAAAGGAATGGCAGAGAGCAGCCCGTGGCTGGGGAGCCAGCCTGGCGTACTAGCAGGTGCCGTCCCCGCTGGGGTATTTTTATCGTGGAATTTGGCAGTCACAAGGCAGCCCGGAGCTGAGCAGACTCCATGCTTGGCCTGTGGGGCGATGCTCAGCTTTCCTCAGCTTTAGTGGCATTCCAGGTGATGATTAGGCCGGGCTGGGCACGCCGCTGGGCTTGTGCCAAGCTGCACTGGTCTGTGTCACACGCGCGTCTCCCGGTGCCAGGATCTCCTGACGGCGCCCAGTTCCCGTGTGGATCCAGCAGAAAACTCCCAACCAAAAGCATGCAAGGGCGGCGGCACAGCCCACGTCTGCTCACGAATATGCGTGACCCTGCTGCCAAGACTGTCTTCTATCAGGTGCTGAGACCCCACAAAAATATCCAGAGGTGGTTTTTACCCAGTCACACCAGCGTGAGACAAGATTTGTCCAACTGAGCCCAAACTAGGAATATAAAAGGCTGCAGATGCTCAGACGCTGAGAGGTCAAAGCATGTGAGGGCAACAGTAGTCTGGGAATGAGGAAAAGGAACTATATGGAAAATTCCCAAGAATAGTAAAGCTATGAGGAGAAAGGCTCGGTCAGGGGCAGCTCTGCATAGCCAGGAAAAGCTGTCAGGAGGTGACAATCCTTCTTTTCTTGCTGGCAGCAGAGAATTAGATGCTCTAGAAGACCCTTGGTCTGGCTCTGCAAAAATAGCTTGCTAATAAGTATCAAATGTCTAAGCCAAAAATGTTGCTCTAGGAGGGAAACTCCTCTTGGTTTCCAAAATCTGCTCCCCCGTGGCCACCAGCACCCTTGCAGCAACCACCTCAGCTCTCTACAAGGCTGTAGCAGGACGGTCAGGAGGCACCTCAGGGCAGTCCCTTCTTTAGACAGTCTGTGCAAGGCAGGGCAGAGGAAATGTCCCTATTTTCTAGCCTAAGCCTCACGACTGCCAGCCTTGGATCGTCCTGATTTACAGCCTCTTAAAATATTCTGTGCATGTGTGAGACAGGTAAATCGCTGCTCTTCTCACATCCGTTCATATTTTTTATTTCTGGATTCCTCTTGCGCTTATGTTTGCTTTACTTTGTGTCCTGCACATACTAATTTTTACAATTTGCAAGTGTCTAGGCTTAGTAGCCTTCCCTGGGGAAAACAAGCCATTGTAAATCCCCAAACAACCTGCACACAGTAGAATGGATGGGAAGAGGGGCTCAGGTTGTGGTTGTACTTCCCCATGGCAGTAAGAAAAAACTCAGCCTTGGCAGAGCCAGGGAGAACTGTGTTCATATTTACCAAGCAAGGTGAAACAAGAAAAGGCATGTGTAAACAATATAAACCCACCTGGAAAAGTGAGGACACCCACCCTTGTTCATGCTGCCTTGTAAGGAATATTCCACGCATTCAGCTGTGCTAGAGAATATTGATGTTGGACACACATAACGCTGAGCTGTAGGTAGCTGGTTGCCTTCTCTGCACTCTGGGGGGAAAAAAGCAAACACACTGATTTCAGTGCCACAGTCTGTAAATATTTCCCATCACTGATTTATCTGCCTGTGTTTAATCCCCTGGCGCTCCTGGAATGAAGCCATATGCTAGTTTCTCCAGAATGCAGTAACTGCACCAAAGCCATTTTGGAGGGTAAGACAGACCCACACATTCACCAGTTTTCACCAGTGCAGACGAGAGCAGTCAGAAAGACCAGCTGAGTTTCTGTGTTACTGCTCCTCCAGCTCTGGGCTGGCAGCAGATCAAAGCTTCTGCATATGCCAAGCAGCCACCAGGATCTCCATCAGCATGATTGCAGCATGCCTGCCAGGGCAGGAAAGAGCCAGAGCCCATCTTTTGCTTCCTGTATGTCCCTTCTCCCTGCTCACGTGGTTCCTAACAGGTGGTGGGGTAGCAAGTGGCCACTGCCCTGTCTCCATACCTGGGCAATCCTCACCTTTCCCAGGGCAGCCCTCAGCAGCACCAGGAATTTAAAGATTCAACTTTTGATCTTTGTCCCATCCACCCTTGCAGCTGGACACAGCACAGGAACGAACAATGGGATAAATTATTGTGTGTGCTGCTACATTAAATTATATCACTCACGTAACTAGAGGAGGGGATATTGTTCCCTCAACAAGTGTATCTGTTCTCCAGCTTTTGCTCACAGGAAATCTACACAATATTGCTGCAGTAAATTTTCAGCTTTTAACAGTGTCTACTCTCCACAAATGTTCTTTGCACTATAAAAATAATTGGCTCCTAAAGACAGGACAAGGAACAATAAAGGAGAGTTAACAATTTGGTCCCTGTGGCTTTGGGATTTACCTTGACTAGTGCTTTTAATATTTCATTATGATGATTATTTTTACATTTACTTATTAAAAATGCTATTTTCCAAAAGAATTACTGTGGGAGGACATTAGCTCCAAGGTAATAGTGCACACTTTATAGCACCCAGCTCTTAACTCATGCACTAGGGAGAGCTTTGCAGTGCCCTGGGAAGGTAAGTATGGTGAGCATAACTGGATCAAATGATTGCTCAAGCACTCCCACAGAGCCCTACAAAAGATGGATTAAACCCACTGCTCTCTTTTTATCCATCAGGTTAAGTGACTTGACCAGAAACAGTCAGTCAGGGCCAGAAACAAAACTGAAGCAGGTTCTCCTGCATCTCCGCTTTGCAACCTTACTCCCAGTCCAGCAAACCTTTCCTGTCATCAGACCACCTACCAACAGCACTTCCCAGGAGTCACTGGTCCTTGGGAAGCACTTCAAAGGAGGCTTTTTTCTCTGTCTGTTTCATCGGAACTGTGAATTTTTCCTCAGAATTTAAGAAAAGAGGGAGGAGCATGACCCAGCATTTAGATTTTGCAGAGTTCCCTCTCAGAGAGGCACGACAGGGTAGCAGTGGATTAGGTTTCCAGGACTGGCACAGCCCACCAAAGTCTTTACACTCCCCTAAACATTTGCAGCTTGTAGATGAAGCTGGCAACACTGCAAAATCAAAGCAAAACCTACAGACAGGGAGCAGGTGGGCAACAGAAAGGTTTTCTCTGCACTTGAGCAGTGGCACTGAGCTCATAAAGGAAGCCCAGAGCTACGAGCACTTCACATTCCAGGTGTTGGTGCAGGTATTACACAAAGGCAACATATGACAGTGCCACTGCTCAAGCCAGGCTGTAGATTCCAGTCTGACCTCCCAGGGGATCAGCCCACTAAGGATTTCCCAGAGTGCAGCCTACAGACAGATGAATGCTGCTTTAACTACCAAGTCCACAGAGGATGCAATATGCAGATCACAGTGAAAGGACTTTCTGAATCACAAATAAATCTGGCTCACCCTCAAGGTTTTGGGAACTCATTTAGCAGGCTGTAGATGTGTTATGTAAAAAAAGATCACATTTTGTTTCAGTAGCTGAATCTAAAAAGGAAAAAAAAGTCCCAAACACAACACAAGGTTTCCAGTGGATGTGAAACAAAGTTTTCAGCAAACCAGACCTCATTCATTTCAGGTCAAATGAAAACATTTCCTCTGACACAAAACAGAAAAAACCATTTCACTCCATCCATTAGCAACTGGGCGTTTCCTAACCCTCCTCAGAACCACTCTCTGTTTTCTCCCAACAGGGGCTTGCAGCCAGTTCTCAAGACTTCTCACCCCTCCTGGTGAGCAGAAATGGGGGAGTGGACTTTCCTGGGAGACTTCCTTGAGAAGGTCCACAAACACTCCACAGTGGTGGGGAAAGTCTGGCTGACCGTGCTCTTCATCTTCCGGATGCTGGTGCTGGGAACAGCGGCAGAGTCCTCCTGGGGGGATGAGCAGTCTGACTTCATGTGCGACACCCAGCAGCCCGGCTGCGAGAACGTCTGCTACGACAAGGCCTTCCCCATCTCCCACGTCCGCTTCTGGGTCCTCCAGATCATCTTTGTCTCCACCCCCTCCCTGGTGTACATGGGCCATGCGATGCACACGGTGCGCATGGAGGAGAAGAGGAAGATGAAGGAGGCAGAATTAGAGGCCCAGGAGAAGAAAAACGGTGGTGACACATACTACCAGCAGAAGTGCTCCATGGCAGAGAAGGAGGCTAAGCTGGTTGGCTGGGATGAATCAGGAGGCCAAATCATACTGAGGGGCAGCCTGCT
>NW_008237447.1:2243740-2244302 GCF_000691975.1 Corvus brachyrhynchos | reverse complement strand
GAACTGCCATGGAAGTGGCCTTCATTGTGGGGCAGTACATCCTGTACGGGATCTTCCTGGAGACCCTGTACATCTGCCAGCGGGCACCGTGCCCCCACCCCGTCAACTGCTACGTGTCCCGCCCCACGGAGAAGAACGTGTTCATCGTCTTCATGCTGGCTGTGGCAGTGCTCTCCCTCTTCCTCAGCCTGGCCGAGCTGTACCACTTGGGCTGGAAGAAAGCCAAAGAGAGGTGCTCTCGGTCCTACAAAGCCAGTCCCAGCACAGCCCCCGGCAGGCTGGAGTCTGCCCCACAGGCAGAGAGGGCACAGATGTACACCCCGCCGCCAGATTTTAACCAGTGCTTGTCAAGTCCCAACGGGAAGTTCATCAGCCCCTTCAGCAACAAGATGGCCTCCCAGCAGAACACCGCCAACTTCGCCACCGAGAGGGTCCACGGCCAGGAGGATGCTGCTGGGGAAGGGCCCTTCATTAAGTCCAGCTACGTGGAGAGTCCAGAGGTGGCCAGCGAATGTGCGGCACCTGCCTTCCCCGAGAACTACTTCAACGAGAAACGCCGGTT
>NW_008237447.1:2228127-2243418 GCF_000691975.1 Corvus brachyrhynchos | reverse complement strand
TCGCCACCGAGAGGCTCCACGGCCAGGAGGATGCTGCTGGGGAAGGGCCCTTCATTAAGTCCAGCTACGTGGAGAGTCCAGAGGTGGCCAGCGAATGTGCGGCACCTGCCTTCCCCGCGAACTACTTCAACGAGAAACGCCGTTTCAGCAAGGCCAGCAGTGCCAGCAGCAAGGCAAGGTCGGATGATTTGTCTGTGTGACCTGTCTCCAGCACGGATGAGGAGAAGGAGCTGTCCCAGCACTCAGTAAAACTTCTGCAAAGTGGACTCCAAACTCTTGCCCCTAACCTCTCTGTTTTAATATCCCCTCTCTATCCTTTCCAGCGAACTTCATCGTTAATACTGCAGACAGCACCTCTCACAGCTCAAGGCAGGGGCAGCTACAGGCACTGAAGAGAGACACCAATCTCAGGATATGAAGCCCTCAGCCGTATTTTCATCATGGGACCCACAGGGATCAGAGACTCCCCACCCTTAGCCAGGTAGAGCACAGGCCAGCAGACTCCTGAGGCTGCCCAGTGGGTATCCAACTGTGCCACTGTATTCAACAGACCAACTGGACCTCTACTTCTCTGGTCTCTATTCAACATTTGCAACATCAGCTTGGCAATTATACTGAGCTGAAGCTTTTCTCACCTGCCTGGAGCAGAAACACACCAGTAGGCTTTCTGAAAGAAAGATTTTCTCATCTGCTTCATTTTGGCTCTCTCTAACCCTCCCTTTCTCTACCTGAGCCCAGATATTTTACCAGTTTACCTACACAATAAATCCTACTTGAATTTTTTGACACTGTGTATATAACAACTCTTCCCCGTAAATAAGGACACCCGTGGTCCCCAGCACACGGCTGCCTCGTGTCTAACATTGGAATCCCTTCCTCATTCCTAAGTCAGCGCAGCAGACTGGCCCCAGGGAAATCACTTAGATGACCAGTTGATGAAGACTGGGGAATTTTCCCAAGATACTCATGTCATCAATCCTAAGCAAGGCATCCATTAACAGAAATAGAGACTCTCCTGTGAGAAAAGATATCTTATGAGTATCATGTGGAAACAAAGTGGTTTTCCCCTTTTTGAGACTCATCTTTCAAGAAACCTGAATGCTGCTGAAAGGGTGCTGCCAGCTGCCCACTTGAGAGAAAAGCATCCTCTGTTTATCTGCAGAAGAGGTACAGCCTGTGTCTTCACACCAACCTACCAAAACACTTCAGCATCTTTTGCAAGCAGAAAGAGTCCTCCTCAGGTCCTGCACATCATTCAGCTCCTGCCTGCTCTCTCAAGCTTGCCAGCCAGCACAGGTCAAGTTATTTGTCTCTGCTCTGCCACGAGGCCATCCTCTCCACTCCATCCCTAGCACACATGGCATTAGAAGCAACCCATGGACTGGGTCTTTCCACTGCTGTAGCCTCTCAGAGCAACCACAGGGGCCCAAGGGTGCACTGTGAGTCTGGTGGGTGAGGTGTGCAGGCAGCTTCCCTTCAAGACACATTTCCTCAGTGCAGAGCTGACATCCCTCTGGTAAAGATCTGCTAAACAGAGCCAAGCTGCTCCCTGTTGTTTACCCTGCACTGCCCCTTCAGACATAGGCCACAGCTTCCCAACACTGGACTGCACAAGTGAATGGCCTGGGACCAGCTGATGAGGGGACTGAGCCATTCCCTCTCTTAGGGCCACTGAAAGTGAATCCCTGCTCCTGATACACAGCTTTGGTACAGCTCCCTGTGCATATAAATACACATTCACACTCAATGGGGGAAACCATGTTTTTGTTTGCAAGTTTTTATATATTTGTATTTTTTAATCCCGAAAAGACCTGTGTGTTTTCTTTAACGTGAGATTTTAGTCAGTTGTGTCTAGGTTTCTCCTAATAAAGTTCTAACTCCATCTCTCCTTGTGGATGTTTCTCCTCTCACATGGCTGAGAACGAGCTGCTAGCAGGGATCACACTGCCCGCCAGCCTCTGCTGCTCAGAGATCACAAAAATTCCCATTGCCCAGAGTGGCAGGAATGAGGGGAGGGTTCGGCCAAGGGGATAAATAACAAACATAGGGAAATGATTGACTGACTGGCTGACAGAACCACCCACCCCCCCCCAGCTGTCCTGCCTGCCTCTGCATTACCAAGGAAGGAGGAGCTGGTCAGAGAGCAGAGCTTCCATCCCCTTGCATATCCCAGCACACCTCTGTACCCAAAGAGGCCACCTGGGATGTGAGGACAACTCAGCAGGAAGAGGGAAGCAAAACCTGTCCCTCAAGCATCTGATTGCTTGTCCATGCAGTAACGGGGCCCTGAAGTCTTTTTAAGAGACAAGGCCTTGAGAGAATCACCGCTAATTATCTCTGCAGCATTCCTGTGGGTACTCAAATCTCTTAAGATGTATTTGCCCAGCCCCAAGAAATTCCTTTTCTTCTCTCAGCTATGTCTTTCCTCTGAAATTTATCCTTTGTTTTCCCACTTGACAACTTTCACAGGCTCCCTCCTTCTGGCCTTGGATCCCCCTGTCTCCCTGAAGGAAGTGCTCTTCCTCCCTTTCTCCATAAAATTTCCCATCCCATAGGATTCTGCAGGCTGGGAAGCTGGAGACCAGCAAAGTACTGCGTCCCAGCAAGGAGCCTGAAAGGGGGCATAAAGAATGAATCCAGAATTCAATGAGGACACAGGGACAAGGACCTTTAACTGCATTAGAAACTACAGGGATCCCTTAAGATTAAGGAGCCTTGGTTTGGGGGTTTTCAGCCCAGGAGTGAGGCTGCCACCTGAGCACCCACAGCCCTGCAGTGCAGCGGGAAGGCAGGATTGGTTCTGCAGCGTTTTTAACTGGCATGTGCACAGCCCTGAGCATGCCTGTCCCTTAGGGTGCCACCTTGCTGCGAGAGACAGGCAATGGGGAAGTCAAGAGCATTCCCCGTGGAACACTTGGCTATTGAGTGACATTAATGTTTAGTAAAGCCACTCGAGCACGGACACAGACCTTGTTTAATAAACTTTTCTTGGTTTAAAACAAGCAATAGACCAAACTTTAAAAACTCTGAGCTACAGTCTCTGCTAGAGGGCAAGGTAGAGCTGAAAGAAGAGGACAAGGATCTCCTCTGTGCTGTCTCAGACCTCTATGATCCAACCACGTTCACAGGCGGGGTTTTGGTGATCTTTGAGACCAGAGGAGTACAACCATCCCAGCTCTCTCTCTTCCTAGAGATTGCAAGTATCAAATGCCACTCATTTCTTAATGCCTCCATGGTTCTGTCTTCTAGGTATAACAAGTGGGGGATATTGGACGGATGGATGTTTGCACTAGCTGACAGACCGAAAACTTGTGATTCTTGGAATCCACTGTCAAGGCTGGTCAGGCTGTCAGACCACGATAGGAGCACATTTACTTCAGGCTGTCCTGTCCTTTCAGACAGATTTAGTATATATTGCTTTGTACCAGATGGATGGGCAGACAATCTTATAGTAGTGGCCTGGATCAACATTACATATTAAACTCAGTCCTTGGATAGGCACTCAATCTTTAAATGGCAGCATTACAAAGACAATGCTCTGAGAGGAAGAAAAGAGAAAACACGAGAGCTTTTCATTCTGTTCTTGCCCCTCTTTTCTCCAATTCTAGCGGCTGGGACTGCTCAGACTCTCCAGCAACAGCTGGAACCAACATTTGACAGAAACACCATCCCCAGTCATCTCCTTGGTTAGCACACCTCAAATCATTTCCTCCTCTAGCTGATGCTGAAGGAGCCAGAAGTCAGTTCTGATCTACAGCCTTGTGCTGATCAGCTGGTGAGCCTGAGACAGGAGGACAGAGAAACGTGTTTTAACAAGCCTTTAAATCAGAAATACTTAATCCTATAAAAGGAAAACCTATATTTAAAAATACATAGAATGCCAAAACTAATAAAGTATTGAACTGAGACAAGGTCATGCCTCTGAGTTCCTCTCCATGAACAGCACAGCAGGACAGCTGAGCAGGCTAAGAGAAATTTGAGAGAGAGACTCAAAAGTAATGGCTGATCTAGAGGACGCAGGTCAAGCAAGTTGCTTCCTCTTTCAGGAGATGTGGGCAAGACAATACTCAAGTAAATTCAATGCTGATAACATTTCAGACTGTTAGAAGGGAATAGGTAGGAAGATGACAGACTACACAGTCTCCCTTCACACACTTTTCCATGAAACATCACTGAGGCCAAGGAATCAGGAAGACCCAAACCCCAAGGAACAAAGGCCCTGTGTGTTCACAGGAACGAGACCACGCTTGAGTGGACAGCAAATGGCCAATGTACAAAGAAGGCAGAAATTCAGCACTCAAAAAGTCAGCGTAGCATAGCAGAGAGCCTGACACACAGCAGTGGCAGGCACTGCAGAGCAGCTTCCCTGCTGGCATTGCTGCCTCCGGGGAAACCTGGGACTAACACAGGCACAAGGGGAACTGCTGGTCCCAGGGGAGCTCCCTTGGGAGTATCAGGCAACTCCGCAGCCAGGGTGGCCAGAAGGATGCCCAGGCTCTAAGTGCCCCTGAGGGAATCCAGCACCTCCTCCCAGCAAGGGTGACAGGAGGGGATCCTCTGCAGGGCTGATGGCAGGTTCTGCACACATTCGTGAATAAAGAACATTTCAGTGATTCAGGTTAGTGGCGGCACCAGCAGTATGGATAGGCTGAGAATGAGGATGGAGAGTGGCAGCTCTATAAGATACACTTTGTAGGGGGAGAAACTGTGACTTTGAAGTGCAAAATTAATAGCTTTGCTTTTGCCTGAAGTGTTCGTTGCTTATATGGTCTAGATGATTAAAGATCTTTCTGGGGAGCTCGGGAATTGTAATACCATACATATATAACTTTGTCATGAAAGTCTGATGACAGAAAAAGAAATAGCATCAAATGAGCTTGTAAGACTCACTGTAGCCAAATAATGCAGAACTGCTTCATTTTTCCTTCAGTGAACATTGGTTCACATTTTTAAAAATGAATTTGCTGAGGCCACATTCACATACCACCACTGGTTTCCCACAGACATCTGAGCAATTGAGTTTGACGGGCAACAGAGTTCTCAGAAAGTAAATGTCAGTCAAGGAAACCAAATTTTAAATTCACGTGGGTCAATATCCACCCCAGAGGCAGCTCTGTGTTCCTCCAGCCCTCAGGAAGCATGAGCAGTATTGTGTAACCAGTCCAGTGCTGTGTAGCCAATCACAAACCAAACAACACACCTCCACTGGAGACTTTATGCAATAAATGCTCACCAAAAGACATTTTAAGGACAGTTAAATGCATTTAGATTAGTAATGGAAAACACCCAAGAGAGCCTGGTGGAAATGGTGGTTACTTCAAATGTACTTCTAGGTCCCTTCCACCAGTTCCTAGGCATCTGAATCCTTAATGCCCATGCAGGAATCCCACAGAAGGATGGATGTGGACAAGGGGTGCAGAGGACCCTGATTTCTCAGCTGCTCATGAACCTGGGAAGGTTCAGCCGCTTCTCCACATGAACACTTTTCACCCTTTTGTGCACCTGAACAGAGGGTTTTGTCCTTCCCTTTCCAGCCCTTACACTTCCCAAGCACAAGGTGTCCAAAGGAGGGCCACGAGGATGGTGAAGGGTCTGAAGGGGAAACCTTATGAGGAACAGCTGAGGTTGCTGGGTTTGTTCAGCCTGGAGGAGACTGAGGGGGAACCTCGTTGCAGTTACAGCTTCCTCGTGAGGGGAAGAGGAGGGGCAGACACTGATCTCTTCACTCTCGTGGCCAGGGACAGGAGTCGAGGCAACAGCATGAAGCTGTGTCAGGGGAGGCTTAGGCTGGATATCAGGAAAATGTTTTTCACCCAAAGGGTGGTTGGGCACTGAACAGGCTCCTGAGGGACATGGTCACAACACCAAGCCTGACAGAGTTCATGAAGTGTTTGGACAATGCTCTCAGGCACATGGTGTGACCCTTGGGATGTCCTGCCTAGGGCCAGGAGTTGGACTTGATGATCCTGATGTGTCCCTTCCAACCCAGCATTTTCTGTGATTCTGTGGTTCTTTGAACACACTGCAGCACCAGCATAAAACCCACTCCCCTGTCCTCTGCCATGCCTGGCTTCATAGCCAACCTACTAACACAAACCCACTGGTCTCTGGGTGAATAAAAGCAATTATTCCATGTATGTTGGAAAAAAGTATGCCCCCAGAGCAAGTCAGAAATCAAAACACAGAAAAGCTGCAATATTTACATATTCCTTTAAAATTATTCCCCAACTGAGGCCTGTAGGACTGCTACATTAAGCCACTCTCCTCCCTCGAGGTGGCTACATTTTATTAGAAGATTAGGCTTTTTTTTTTCTCTTTTCATTTCTGTATTACAAACTGTGTTTGGCTGGCACATGACAGGCAAGAAAAACAACCCCACTGCAGTGTTTGCGGGAGCAAGACCAAGTCTGCTGCAGATGCCTGCTATTTTTTGAGAGGACATCTCCACCTCTTGGGCTGGATCACAGCAGGGAGCTGCTCAGGGATTACTCAGAGCTGGGGTTTGTGACTCACTATCCAGATGCCAGAGCTCCTCTTTACGATAAAGTTGTTCTAGACAGAAAGGGGTAAAGCAGATGAGGCCAAGCTAGGGGTCAAAATGAACTGGTAGGGACCCAGGAGAGAGTTAAATTTCATGCTCACATTGGACATGAACCTAATCTTAAGAAGGCATGTCAGTGATGGTCAGCCATATGACAACACAAAGAATGCAAAAGACACATCGAAAGATTCTCCTAGAAACTGGATATGGGGGCGCGGCCATGACATTTTTATCAACAGCCCCAGCAAAACCCAACACTCTCATATTCAGCTGCAAGCAGGGTTTCACTAGAAATCATGTTAAGCACCAGCTCCTACCCTTAAAAGGAATCAGATTAGCAGCAAGAGGCAAGCCTGAGGTCAGAAACTTGCTGCTATTTGTTTGGGTTTTGGAGTAAATGCCATGCCAGCTCTTCAGCCTGGGAACAAAGTTTGAGGTTGAAAAGTGCTTCTGACAGAACCAGTTTGATGTGTGCCAGGCTACAGGCAAGACTTTTCAGAAACAAGTGTCCAAAATTAGCCATTGCAAAATCATGTAGTCCAGTGAAACTACGTTTTCTTTCCCACCTTGCTTTTCTTCCACTTCAGCCCAGATTCAAGAAAGCATTTTGGTACACATGCATGGCAGAAATTACCATCATCTTTGTTGCATATTCACAGAAAAATGCACTTTTTTCCAATTCACATTCATTTATCACATTCCGTTCAATTCATTTTTTTCACCCCTTGAGAACTCTTTTCTCACCCATTCTTTTTGCCTGAAATTAAGTTTTGGATTATTTTTTCCTTCTGTGACCTTGTATTTTCTTACGATATAGTTACACTTTGCTCTCCCCATCTCTAGCTTCACCAGACTCATCTCTGACATTTCCAGAGAGATGCCAAATTTGAGGACTTTCTGAAAAGTTCATTAAAGTACCCAGTCCTAAATCAACAATAAAGACATTCATTAAATGAAAGCGAACTCGAAACAATCCTCACTGATTCCTGATGGATATCTCTGACCACTCAAGCACATCACAGTGAGGTACCTGAGAGCTCCAGATCATCAAAGGAAAAAACCCGAGATGCTTTATCCCTTTTCCTGCCCTAGTGCACACCTGGCACACTCCAAAGCGCTCCTCCCACACCCCAAATCAGGGCTGCCATCACACCAGGTGCATTTCTTAGCAAGCAGTGAGGCTGCAGAGCACATCCACCTCACAGCACCACACATCCACAGCATCTCAGACACACAAACACAGACAGGCCTGGCTGCTCTGTACTTTCATGCAGTGTCATCTCCCATGTCACCCCCAGCATCTCTGCACCACAGACTGGCCTGCAGTGGGAGTCTGCAGCTTGCTCTCTTTCACTTCCCAAGGCAAAGGTGAGAAGGATTTTAATCCTGATATGCGAGTTCTTGCAAAACAATGTTTCTGACAGCTGACTGCTCTTCTAACAGGAAGCACTCTTACAATGAGAACTATTATTTTAATTAACAATTGGAAAGCACAGTCTAGGGATGAGGTGGTCTCTAATTATTGTGATAGGATTTTAAAAGGTGTGCACTGGTACCAACAGAAGCCACTGACCCCATTGGAAATTATTGGGTAAGGTCCTCTCCCCTTCACTAAGCAAACAGTCAGACCAGTCACCCCAGCATTAAAACCTACAAATCTGGGAAAAATTCACTGTGGTTGATACAATGCAGCTCATAATGACTATTTTTTGTCCACAGTGCTGCTGTTTGTTTCAAACCATTTAGCAATATTCATTAGCTCCCCTACTTCTAATTAGGGTACTTGAGAGGAAGAGAACATGCAATAAAGATTTTTACTAAGGGAGACGTGCCCCATTCCCTTCTCTGACTCAGGTGTTGATTCTGATGACCCGCAGTCAGGCTTTACCAGGAATCTCTCTTCAAAAATGCCAAATGCATCATGAAAAATATTATGCTGCCTCTTTCTTAAAATCTCACCATCACTGGAAATTTTAAATCATATGTTCCTCTTCCCATTTCTTCTATTTATTTACAAGGGAAGGATATTAAACTCCGATACCAAGACTGTTGTGCCTCTGACCTTTTTTATAGCTGAAACCCCAGACTCTGAAGCCCTAGAAAAACTCACGTGTATCAACAATCCTTAAAATTAATACTAAAGCATAGTCTTACGACAAAAATTATGTCAGCCATACCATTGTCTGGGATACTTCAAATTCTTCCTCTCCAGGAATCTCAGTCACCCGCATTAAATAACTCCCAATTGAGACATGAGAACTGGCAGCAGCATAAATACCCACGGAGCACTGGCTGGTACAGCTGACAGCCAGATGGGATCAGAACAGCAGCAAAAGATAACACTGAGCCTGGACAAGCAGCTCAGGCACCAGCCTGGAAATTTGGAGAGTGCCCTCAGGTTCCCAATCCAAGAAGTTTTATGTCTGACAATAGGCAAGGCATCTGTGGCTTTGCCTGCCTGAAATGCCCATCTGAAAAAATATAGTGGCCCCTGCCTCCCACTAAGGAGGGGCTGAGAGCCTACAGGAATGCCATGACCTGAGATAGGTAATGGATGTAAAGGGGAACCAGAATAAAAAAAACCTTTGTGTCTTCAGAAAAATCAGTTGCAGGGGAAGACAAATCAGGATAAAAGAGTTTAAAACTCTGTGTCTTGAGCAGCACTGTGTGTGTACCCAGGCAACGTGCACAAAAGCAACCCAACTATTTCCATTTTGTAATGGCAGTGTTTTCATAACCATAAGGGTCCAGAGCTGTCAGAAAAGACCTGAAGGAAAGGTCATATCTGTCATTCAAACAGCTACTAATATAGTGTGAAAAACAGTTGAGCTCTTGCATATACAAAGCCTTCTGCATGTACGTTTGCTACCTCCCAGCCTTCCTGGAGAGACAGGGAATAAGCGTTATTCCCATCTGCCAAAAGACAATCTGAGTTTGAACAGCCTTCTGAATGCTGCATAAGACATTACCCTGACTTTGATTCAGCTCAAGCTCCCAGTGCTCCCTCCACGCCCCTCACTGTGCGTCAGGACCCAGTTTCAAGTTCATTACCTTCGCGGTTTGAATTAGCACCTACTGCCTGCATACAAATGCACTCTTTGCAGCCGACATTCCAACAGCTTTCAAAACCTGGGAGAACTCCCAGCAGAAATGCAGCTCACTCCTTCCAGCGCTGCTGCATGAGTCAGGCTCCTGTGTGCTGTTGCCTGTTTTGCCATGGGTTCCCAGCAGCACCAGGGCACTCCATTAAATATCCTCCCAACACCTGGGCACCAGCAATCATCAGGATCTGTGTAGGACTTCACCAGGGAATGGTGCAGATTAACAACTGCAACCTGCTGTGAGCTGCATGGATGGGAGACACTACCAAAATACGGACGATAAAGTTAATAAGGGATAACTATGTATTCCTCAAAATTATCAGCTGCTGCTTTGTACTGGATTTCCCTTGCTGATTGCATGTAATAGCAAAATGCATGTCCTTTGTTTATGAATGTAAAAAATCCATGGTATGTCTCATCTCTCTGCTAGTTCTTGACATGAGGAGCATTCACCCTGTGATTCTGCAACTGGTGTCAGCCCAGATGTGGAGACTGCCCAACCATCATTCAGCCGGTTTTATGCTTCCTCAGAGCTGGTGGTGGGGAGCTAATTGGTGTTGGCTCCCCGACATTTTACACCATCCAGTGCCTGTACCAGCCTGATGTAAAAACAGCTTCTCCATTTGACCACATGAAACACGCCAAAGAGACCTGCAACATATTTGCAATCAGGTGCTGAAAAATAAAGTGACGAGACTCAATGTCTGCTTTGAAAAACTCTTGTTTAGGCCAACAAGTCTGATTTCCACAAACCTGTAGGGTTTAGGGAAAATGTAGTTTTTTAAAAGTTCCTTGTTTTTATTATTTTACTTTATTTTTCTTTTTTCCAGGGTATGAGAGCTGCAGGACCAATAATAGAAGGATGAGTTATAAACCTCTCAAAGCAGAGATCTAGCATGGAAATTCTGACAACCATCAATGTGAGCAATGCCACCAGGCACCACTCACAATCCAGAGCATCTTTCAAACCTGTCAGGGGTTTTTAGAAAGGGCTAAAAATAAGTGCAGAAATGCAGCAATATACACACACACACACACATTATTATTGTTCAAAAAAAGAACAGGTGGTCCTGCCAGCAGTGTAAACACAGATGACTGTAGAAAACAGCAAACAAACACCCATCTGAGCAGCCTTTCCTAGCCATGCAAGCAGCACTCTGAGAATTCTCCTTGAGTTCTCCCAGCCAGAATCATCTGGGATCCGAACACTCTGTCATGACAAGGCCTGGGTACTTCCAAGCATCTTGATTTCCTTCACCCAACATATTCACACAATTCCACCCTCCTGACCTCCTGTGGATTATTTCCCTTCTGAAAATAACACACATGGAACAGCTGGTGGGGCCAGAAATGTCTTACATGTAAATAGCACAAGTCCTTGTTTTCTAGCTCCCCACCACTTGATCTGGCCCCTATCCTCATGTAATGAAGAGGAGAATTTACTGAAGGGGAAAAAGGATCAGGGCACTATGGACAGCCCAGAAGGATTCAAACAGCAAATGTGGATGGCTGCATGTTGAAACCCACCAGGTCACTACCTGTTGGGAAGGCAAAGAAGAAAACATGAACCAGTCCTGGAGTCTCAAAATTTATCCTAAACCTGCAGAAAAAATAAATAAATAAAAAAAATAACATTTCACCCCAGATTTCAGTTACGTCTCCTCCGCCCACCACAGGAAGAAGACTGATGTCACAGGCTGAATCACACACATAAATCCTCCTGCTTGGTCACTTCTCTCTGAGTATGAAAGCATAACAAAACAACTTTGCAGGAATCCAGTGTAACGCTCAACATCATCTCTTTGCAGCCCTTCTCTCATGGCTGTTTTGAAAAAAAGCAAATGTAATTTACACTTGCACCATCTCCTTTTTCATTTCTTATCATCCCAAAACATTTGGTTTAATAGAAATACCCTTGGTTTAATGTATATTCACAAAAAGTAAATGAGGTGATAAAGCTTAAAAGTGCCAAATGGTTAAGTGCTGCCACAGGGGAGCACATCTGCCACGGCATCAGAGCACCGAGTCCCAGGACACAGCATCTCGGGCACGGTGACAGACTGGCAGCTCTCCCACCACACCTGGACTGCACAGGCACGGAGAGTCCACCTGACACGGCTGGGAACAGCTTATCCCGCTTGCTTCTGGAGGCTCCTGCTTGCCTCAGCTTTCCTGTGCAAGGCAAAACCACTCTTTCAAAGCTGAAGAGAAAACTGGCCTGCTGTTCTCCCAGAGCGGCGCATAATTGAGTCGGCGTGATGCCGCAGACTACCAAATGCAGCAGATGGCTGCAGGCACCATCCAGTTTAGGATGACAAAGTTGGAACAAAAGAAAAACAGAAGGCAGGGAATGCATCTTCTGTGCTGGGTTACGGGGTGAGGAATGAACCTTGGCACAGTCGGTCCGTCGCCAGCACACGACCAGCTTCCAGCTCTCCCACTGCCACACCAACAATGACCAAATGCCCAAGCCTGGAAATGACAAAGAAAAGGGAGGGAAGGCCACATCTTCCTAGGTAAAAGAGGCAGGAAACTACCAACTATGTGATTACCTGCTCTCTATGTATTTCTAAAATACATAGAAGGAAATCTCTAAAAATGTCCTCATGATGCCAGCCCTAAATACGACAACTCCGACTTCTGGGACCCTCCCACATAACCTGCAGGAATTCAGAAATTAAATTATGACCTGCAAGTATCAACACACATCATTTCACTGCTGGAAGGTAAAGCACTGATGTGACAGCATGCAGAAAATGAGATGAGATACGTAAGGTCTGCACACTGTACCGTGAATGGTGTCTTGCAGGGAGGGCTTGGTCTGCAGTGGAATTTAGGCGTTTATTTTTGCCAATTCCTCCCCAAAGGATCACAGACTTTAGGAGTGGAAACATTCCTTCCATTTCCCCAGGCGCCTTGCTCACAAAGCAGCTGGCTACAAGGTTCACCACAACAGACAGACTGGAGGAGACAAGAGTGATACGGCTCCACAGGAAGCAGCACGGCACACTCAAACCATTTATAAATAAAGTTCAGCCCTTTGTGAAGGCAATACAGCTTCCATGCCCAGACTGACTGGTTTATAATAGCCATTGTGGTCACCAGTCCTTGCAGGACGCAGAAACATCATCATTATCTCCACAGCTGGGAATGGAGAATGTTCTTTTGGCTGCAGGATGCAGCAGCCTGTGATTCCAAACATGAATCCTGCACAAACTCCTGCCGTGTTGCATTTGAGATTTCAGCAGCTGTGATCACTTCAAGGGACCAGAGTGAAAGCACCTTCATTGCCCTCAGAGAGACAGTCATGGGAACATTTTGGGGTGGAAGAAGTATTTGGAAGGGCAGGAAAATACTTTGTGCTACAGCAGAGCAGCAGGACTCCACCCAGAGGTGGAGCTGCCCCAAAACAAGGATGGGACACAGAGATAGCATGCTTGGCAGGAGCTGCTTGTGCCCACTTTGGGCAGTCACACCAGGCTGGTTAAGCCACCTTCTCCAGCAGCCAGGCTCCCAGCCCAGCTGCAGCCTGTGTGGTGAAGAGCTGTGGGAGAACATTTCCAGTTCATTCTCCTTGCTGAGCAAAAAGCGCTTGGGAAAGGAACCAAAGAAGTCAAGGCAACATGTCTATTTTCTGACCCCTACCAATCAGAGAGAAATAAACCCACCTCCCTCAGGGGCATCCAAATGTTATTTGTGCCTCTACCATACAAACAATTTAAGGTAAATCTCTGATTTACACCACAAAGAGCTATAGCCCTTTCACAGAATGATAGAATCATAGAATGGTTTGGGCTGGAAACGGGCCTTGAAGATCATCCAGTTCCAAACGCCCCCACTAGGCAGGGACACCTTCAACTAGACCAGGTTGCTCAAAGCCCCATCCAACCTGGCCATCCTTTACCTTTCCTCAGGGACAAGGTGTTCACTTAGTCCAAAAAAACAATAAAACACACAAACTCATTAGGTTAAATTTTTTCTTTTGTGGGTATTTTTAAAGCACTATTTAATTTCAATCCACATTGCGGAACAAAAAAATCTAATTGTTAAAATTGGCCTCACACCTTATCAATGTATCAGCCACATAACAACTGTGTGACTTGGTCACGCTACAAAGCTCACTATGACTCAGTTTCCTCTTCAAAAAAAGGAGGATGTAAATGCAAACTTATCAAGCCAGAGTGTTCTGAGGTGTGACACATTTTTGAAGCCCTGTAAAAGGCAAATGATAGCACTGGTAATATTTCGCAAAGACAGCAATCATTGCAATTTGGTTCAATTCCAACCAGGAGGAAATTTACCCTCTGCTTTCAGAGTGGAAAGTTTCCTGAAACGTGCTTGTTCATTAGAGCTCATTACTTTCCTTCAGTGGAAAAAAACTTACCCCTGGTGGCCATTGGATTAGCCTTCTGCTCCTCGTCTGGTCACAAAAAGCAACAGAAGGGTAAAAATAACAGGTCCTTTGAAAATGTTTCTGTAAAGATGGCGCATCTTAGAATAAATTTCTACACAGTTGGACGAAGAAAAAAAATAGGGCAACACCATTTGCTTAAAAATTGACAGCCGCCTGCTATTTTGGAGATCTCTCCTCTAATTGCACGCACCTGCTGTGGCGTGGTGTATTCTAAAATACATCTCACCAGCAATGCTGCTTGGCAGCAGCCAGGGCCACCCAGGAGGGACCCTGCAGTCCCAGTCTTCACAGCTTCACAGGAACCAGGGTTTTCTTCCAAGGTAACATTTGAATGGAAATACAAATCAATTCACTGTGAGCCTCTCTCCCTGCTCACTTCTATCACATCACCTCTATCTCTCTTCCACCTTCCCTCCCTCCCCCTCTTAACTACTTTTTCCTGTTCCCTCTCCCCTCAGCATTCTTGACCCCTTGCTCTCTTGCAACACAAGATTTAGGCTTGATTTCTTCATCTGTTATGATTTCTTCATTTGTTATTTTCTTGGCTTCTAAAATATTTTTTCCCCTTCTCTCCCTGCTCTTGTTGTGCCTCTGTGTTTCCCATACTCTAAGCTCAGAAAACTGAGGTAACCCTTTCAGAACTGCAGGGCTTTGAGAGACACAAGGAGATCACCAAAATCCCCCCTCTGCACGTCCTGGTGTCTGTGCCAACCTCTCACCACCTGCAGCGGCTCCTCCCTCTGGCCTTTGTGCAGGTCACCATCCTCTCTGCCCTCTTTCTCCTTCACCCTTGCCCTGCTCCCTGAACACCTCCGGGGACGGTGACTCATGACGGGGACGGCAGCTCATTCCAATATCTAATCGGCCTTTCTGTGAAGAAATCCCTCTAAATGTCCCACCTGAACATCCCCGGCACAACTTGAGGCCGTGTCCCCTTGTCCTGTCAGTGGTTCCCTGGGAGATGAGGCCAAACCTCACCTGGCTCCTTCCAGGGAGTTGTAAAGGGTGATGAGGTCCCCCCTGAGCCTCCTGTTCTCCAGGCTGAGCACCCCCAGCTCCCTCACTGGCTTCTCATCGGACCTGTGCTCCAGACCCTTCCCTTCTCTGGACTCGCTCCAGCACCTCAGTGCCTTTCTTGAACTTAGGGGCCCAAAACTGGACACAGCATTCGAGGTGTGGCCTCATCAGCGCCGAGCACAGGGGGACAATCCCTGCCCTGCCCCTGCTGGACACAT
>NW_008237447.1:2185118-2227540 GCF_000691975.1 Corvus brachyrhynchos | reverse complement strand
GTGCTCCTGCCTTGCTGCCTGCAGCCTGATGGTTTGGCGTTTATGCTCCTTCCCGAGGCGATACCGAGAGTAATTCCCGAGGGGAAAGCGAGGGAATTTGGGAGCTTGCACCCCATGCCGCCTACGGGCTTGGGTAGTAGTGGATGGAAAGCTGCCCAGTGGAAAAAGGCCTGGGGGTGCTGGTCGACAGCGACTGAATGTGAGCCAGCGTGAGCCCGGGTGGCCAAGGACGCCAGTGGCATCCTGGCCTGGATCAGCAATAATGTGGCCAGCAGGACCAGGGCAGGGATCATCCCTGTCCAGTTCTGGGTCCCTCAATTCAGGAAGGGCATTGAGGGGTGGAGTGAGCCCAGAGAAAGGTCACGGACTTGGGGAAGGATCTGGAGCACAAGTGTTAGGAGAAGCCACTGAGGGAGCTGGGGGCGTTTCGTCTGGAAAAAAGGCTCAGGGGTGACCTTATCACTCGTCTACAACTTCTTGAAAGGGGCTTGTAGCCAGGTGGGGGTCAGGGTTTTCTCCCAGGGAACAAGTGACAGGATGAGAGGATACATCCTTTAATTTGTGCCACGGGAGGTTGAGGTTGGACATTCAGAGGAACTTCTTTACAGAAGGGGTGATTAGACATTGGAATGGGCTGCTCGGAGGTGTTTAAGGAAAGACTGGGCATGGCACTGTGGTCTGGGTGACACGGTGGTGTTCAGTCACAGGCTGGACTCCATGATCTCAGAGGTCTTTTCTAACCTAATTAATTCTGTGATTCTGTAAAGTAGAACGGCAATAGCACAATAGTGGGACAGGTGACAGCAGAGGGAACAATTGCTGCAACTGCAGGGAGCCCTCAGGGGTAGGATGCAGGGATGGGCATCCTGGGGCTGCTGTGCCCATGGACTTTGCACCAAGGCCAAGACTTTGCTCAGCACCTCGCAGCTGGTGCTCAGCTAACATATGGCTCCTGCCTCGCTGTTACCGTGTGTGATCTGGCTCCCCAGCTCAACCGAGGGGGCCTGGGGAGCCAGCAGGGGTTAGCTAAGGTAGTTTCCTACAGCAGCTTTTCGGTGTGTAACAAAGAGTAGCAATTGTGATTTCCTACAGATTCTTCTTCTGTAAGGGGAGGAAAGCAAGTACTGCATTTCCTGCACATCAGATCTGCAAAACCAGGGAGCAGCACTGTTCTCATTTCTCTATGAGCTGTGTGAAGAGATCTCTTTGTCTTCGTGTTGTGTTGTTGGCAAGGCAGCATGGTGTAATACTCCAGCTTTAGTTTAATGCTCTTAAAAGTCCTTGGTTTAATGCCCTTGAAAGTTTTCTGCTGAAACACTGTCTGTTTGTTTGTTTTGAAACAGGTGGAATGGCATCCCACTCTCTTAGATGTACCTGCTAAGACTAAGTTTGATTACGTGGTGACAGACCTAAATGGAGGACCCCAACCCCACTCACCCTTGGATGAGGAATACAAAAAGACTGTGTTCAAGGTGAGGCTGTATTTCCTGGTGGGTTCCTCATTCCTCTGTAGACTTTTTTATTTCCATGGTCCACTGGAGCCCTCTCCTTTTCTTTGCTCTCAGGGTGGTGTAGTCGCAGGACAGCTGACTACAGTGGGGATGGAGCAGACATTCGCCCTGGGGGAAAGGCTGAGGAGAAGCTTTGTGGAAGAAGCCAAGTTTCTTTCACCAACATTTAAGCCTGCTGAGGTCTTGTGAGTCTCTCAGGTCCCTCCTGGACCTTCCCTTTCTTCCTGCCCTGTCACAAGTAGCCTTGTGCTAGGGAAACTGACTAGCATACCCTTCTGCCTGGCTTCTGGGCCTTCATCTTTGCTCAGCCTGGCACTAGAACTCACTCGTGAAACAAAGCATCCAATTGCCTGGCAGTCCTGAGAGCGATGCCAGGGACAGATTCATCTCACCTAGGCTGAGCCATTGGCAGTGCTGCTATGCACTTCTGTGGTGAGCAAAGAGAAACAGGCGTTTCTGGAGCACACTTTAACTCACTGTAAACAGCTGAAGTTCAGTGAGATGAAGCAACCCCTGCTGCTCACATCAATAATGCTGAGAGCATCTGGCTTCAGAGAAAAAATCACACCAGAGAAGTGCCAGTTTGTTATCTCCACTATCTCTGATGAGCAGTTCAGATTACAGGTGTCTACCTTAGATATCTATAGTGACAAAAGATGAGTCCCACCACAGCTTTCCAAAGCCACAGTGGATGGAAGCAGAACCCTCAGCTCCAGCAAGACCTCCCCAGCTGCAGCCATGGTAACATGAAGGAGAAAGTGCTACCTCACAAACTGCCTTCTCTCTTTCAGCGTCCGTTCCACTAATATTTTCCGGAATCTGGAGTCCACACGGTGCCTGCTAGCTGGGCTGTACCAACAGCAGAAAGAAGGTTGGGGAGACTTCGGAATAGTGCCTGTCCTTGCTCAGTCTTCCCTAGATGCACCCAGCTTCCAGATCCTAACTCTCTCCAGCTCCTAGTTGTTACTTCTTCCCTGGTTCTATGCACTTGAGCCCCTTCCCCACTTCTCCTGGTCCTGCAGATTCTTTACCAGCTTGTCACTTGTTCCCTCTCTTTGTGTATCTTTCCGCTGCTCTTTCAGACCTGCTGAGGAGGTTAATGTTAACCCTCTTCAGAATCAAGAAAGCAAAAAGCTCACACATCTGAAAAAGGTTTCTCAGAGAAACCCAAGTAGTCTGGAGTAACTTTCACCTGTGTCCTGCAGTTGGTAACTACTTGTATGTTCCAAAAATATGCTTGCATTTTAAAGATCTCACATCTGCTCCTTCCATATTCAGTTCCACAAACAAGTAGAAGGGACTTGCCAGAGCTCCTTACACTTCATGACACACAGACTAATTTTTGGCACATACAAACCCTAAGAAAAATGAACACACAGCTAGGAAGCTTTACAAGGTGCACAGCAGGCATCCCCGTGAAAATAAATGCACAGAAACAAGTACAGTGGCTTGTGCTGCAGGCGATAGCTCGGGGGGAATTGGTAGTTGATAACACTGGACTTGAGCACAACGACTGTGGGAGTGATTAAAGCAGTCTAAAGAAACACAGATGCGCTACTGAGCACAGAAACTTCCTTCTTGTTCCACAGGATCTGTTGTCATTGTCACTGATGAAGCAAGCTCTGAAATGCTCTACCCCAATTACTACAACTGCCAGCGCCTGAAATGCTTGACCAGGTAATTGCCAGCAATATCTCCCCGTATAATTTCACTGCTGTTTCATTTCAGCAGTAGTAATTTACAACAGCACATTTTCTTCCCATTTCCCAATTTCTTCCCCTGCCACTTACTGTTCTCTGGAAATGGTTAGCTAGTTTTATAAAATACTTGGTAAGTGGAATTATACACTAGGCAGTGGCAGCAGAAGAAAATAAAATAGAGACTTTTCCTTGAAAGACGAATTTAATTTAGTCTGTGTCTAGCAAACACTCACTACTAGCTAATGTACAGCTAGTCTGTGGCATTGCTGCAGGGCAGAATTAATGTCATCTACATCCCTTAACAAGCCTTTCAAGTGTGAACATATTGGGCCTTCTTTTTATATTCAGCTTTTGGTTTGGGGGTTATTTCAACATTCCCGTCACATTCATACCTTTCAGAAGAAACTGAAATATACTCAGCCTTGGCACACTTAATGAAGACTAATGAAATAAAATAAGGAACATCCTACATAGAACACTCCTGTTTGCAGAGTCAAGTACTCTGAAATGCCTGTGCCAGGTTTGGGCACAGGGTGGAAAATGGAAAAGAGAGGCAGATATATTAGTTTGGCTGGATTGTACATTAGCATATTTTTGTCCAAAATTCAAGAGTTGTCAGAATTCACTTGGAAAAGCTCACTGTGTAATGCTCGACTCTGCAGGCAAATGATTGGTCTAGACAGTGGTGAGGTGACAGCCCCCTAGAAGGAGCATATTCAGCCTCCTTGAGTAATGTCACCTGTCCAAAAAGGGTCTTCTGCTCCCTGTCCCCCTCTGCCTACCAACTGCACCTTTTGTGACCATGTCAAGGTAGACTTTGAGCTGCAGTAAGCACTGCCTCAGCTTGCAGGCTACCTAGGAAGTACGTGGCCAGCATGAATATTCTCAGCTAAATTTTTAAAAATAAAATTTAAAGCAGCATGAAGATGCAAATGGCTTCTAACAAAACAAAAGGTGGATTTAAGCTACAAACGAGTAGCTAGGTGTTTCCCTTTTCCCACACCATATAGCAATCAGTTCAAAGCTGCCACCCTTTCTTCTTTCATGAGGCAGTTAAAGGCTACTCCCTGAAGACATAGACCTGTACTGTTCCAGTATGACCAGATCTGTTAGCTGATACACAGCCCTTGCTTATGGGAACCACTTTTGGGGTGTTCACATCTCATCCTAATTTTTCCTCCTGCCTCTGTTAGAGCAGAGAGCCAGCTTGAGCCTTGAGATCTGGATTCTGTGTCTGTCCTTTCTGCAGCTCAGACTCCCAACATCAGGAATTCCTCAGTATACTGCAGTGCTTCTCTTCTGCCCCTCACTGATGTGGGACAACTGGGCTGGGTCATGAGAAAAACAAAAGACAGAAAGCCTGGTGTGTGAAAAATTTTTGGTTTTCTTAATTCCTTTACAGGGATAGGATGCGGAATGCTATGCGTCAGCCAGGTATCTCTGATGACTTGAAAAAAATTAAGAAGAGGATAGGTATTGATGGTGATGAATCTGTGGATTTTTTAGTCCTCCTCGATAACATTTTTGCTGAGCAGGTGAGCTGAGCTGTTCTGTTGCACTGTCTCAGAAAGAAACATCCCCTTACCACACACATGGAGGAAGTCACAGAGTGCCAACACCCATAAATACTAATGTGTACTCAGTACCTTTCTATGCAACCCAGAATGTTTATAGAAATAGCATGGCCTTTTGAAAAAGCAAGACATGAGGTCAGCCTTGCTGTATGATGGATAAAGACTCATCTCCAGTATTTTTGTTCTTACCTTGTAATCCAATATTTCTTTCAAGTGTAACGAAGAGCTAAGAGAGGCGTTGGGCCTTGCTTACCCATTACAAAGTGCTTTCCCTATTTTGGCACTCAGCACCTAACAGTCATCTTAATCCCAGTTCCAGCAAGCTACCTGTGAGCCAGACTGCTTCTGCTACTGGAAGGAAGTTGGGCACATTTGTACCCCATCTTAGCACCCCCTTTTTGCTGGAGCTAATGATAACTGGTGTGTCTGTTGGCTGAATGGCTCAATGTGTTACACTCCCCATAGAACTGCATCCCAAAGAACATACAGCTATCCTTTTGGTACACAGAGCAAGTCTGTGTGTTTAAAACCATCCTAAAAATCCTCACATGAATGCCACAGTACAATGCTGTAGTACAAATGGTGTGACATGAGCAGCTGTTTTCTGTGGGCAGCCATCCATGTGTCTTCAGGCTGGGTTCAGAAAGGGTCAGACCCTACCACTCTGCTACATCTCCTTCCAGGTGCACAATTTGCCAAGCTGCCCTGTGCTGAAGAGCTTCCAGCAGACAGTGGAGCGCCGATCTGTTGACTCCATGCTTTTCCTTCTGGAAGACAGTTCCAGGTGATTGCCTGTGTCCATGCCTCTGGCTTCAGGGGCTGTCTTACCCAGGGTGGATGTGCTACACCAGCTTACTTCAGCAGACAGAAGTGCTTTCCCATCTGCTGCTGTCCTCCACCAGAGCCCACTCATGAGGTTTGTGCCTCAGCCATCTCAGTGTAAAGTTCAGTGCCTGGAGTCAGTACCATGAGCTAGGAAAAAGGAGTGCACACTGAGGAGACCAGGATGTGGGTTTGCCCCCTGTTTTGTTGATCCTCATGAAGAGGGTGGTCTCACAGGAGTAGAAGTAAGCCGCTGAGGTGGGCAGTGAAGGCTTCAGTTGCCACAGGGGTTTCAGTGAACCAGTGGCAAAAGCAGAAGAGATACTTCCAGCCCAAGCCCTGAGGCTGCCCTTGCAGTTGCACAAGTACAGTCCAAATTCCAGCCTGGGAAGTTTATCCCAGGGATGGCACCTGCACAGCTTGGCTGAGAAGTGCTGGTGCTAGCGGAAAAGGTGATGCCAGGTCCTGCACACGTGTAACTACTTGCAAAGAGAATCTGCTGCTACGTGCAGCTAATTACCTCCTCCACACTTGTATGTAAAGGCTGGCTGAGTTGCTAGCCTAGCAGTCATTTTCCTTTCAGATTTGTTTGCAGCTGCCACATTCACCAGTTCTTCTCAGGTGGTGGTATAGGGCTGTCTTTTCTTTACTAGGGATTAGAGATCTCAGGTAATGAAAGACTCATTTACCCCATTCCCACAACACCCAGCAGAGTTAGTCACACTCATCTTCCATTTCCACTGATGCATTCATTAGGTAGAGGGGCTTTCTTCCCACCAGATACTGTATGAAGATCATCTCTTTGTTCAGTAAAAGGATAAAAACTAATTTTTAAATAAAGCCATCACTTTCTTGAACCCTGACCCTCCTCACCAAAGACCCCAGCCACTTCAGCTGCTGTTTTGCAGCAGTCTTCTTCCCTAGCTGAAACCCATGCACTTAAAAATCATATTGGGGAAACAAAATAGCCCAGAGAACAATCAAAGAGTTTCTAGATTTTCATTTACATGGCCACACCTCATGAGACTGCTTGTTAACACCTCTCCCCTCCCAGTCTGCAATCACATTAGAGTGGTGACTACACAACAGCTGAACTAAAAACTGGCCATATTAATTGCATTTAATAGTTCTTAGCTACGTTCAGTGCAGGTTATCAAATCATAAGAGAAAAGCAGGTTCTCAGGCTTTCATGTGTAATTATTTGAAAGTTTTTTAAACCACTAAATTTATTTCTGCTTCTTTTCTAGAGAAGTTCTTCAGATGAATATTGGCCTCCTGTTCAATACCTTGCAGAAGAACATTAAAGCAGCAATAAATCCCTCAAATCCAGCTGAAAAGGCCCGGTACAGCACAGACCTCTTCCTCTGATAGTTATAAATTTTAACTTGATGTCAGTGTGAAAAACTGGTTCAGAAAGATACTGATTGTGTGGGATAAAAAGGAGTGCTCACCTGCTGGAAAAAGCATGAGTGCTACTGCCTATCCATGGAGGAACACAGCTGACATTCTAGGTCTGGTTTTGTTTTTCCCTTTTCTTTTCCAGGAAGCTCTTCCTCTATGCTTCTCATGACTCTACTCTTATTCCTCTCCTGCTGGCACTGGGCACCTTTGATCACAAGTGGCCACCTTATGCTGCAGATGTGATCCTGGAACTGTATCAGCACCGGCGCTCCAAGGAGTGGTTTGTGCGCGTGTCTTACCGTGGAGAGGTGAGATCCCGTGGGAAGTCCCGCCTACAAACCTTGGGCTTTTGGTTTCACCATGCAGCAAAAAAGGGCTTTGGCAGTGCACAATAGCTGTGATTTTGTCTCTTTGCCTTGCAGGAGCAAGTGGTGAAAGGCTGTAAAGCAGGTCTCTGTCCACTCGAACGATTTCTGGAAGTTCTTTCACAGTACTCAGTCAGTCCAGAAGAGTACAAGAACCTGTGCTCCCAAATGGACAGGAATCAGCAAACTAACTCATGATTATGCGGACTTAAATTAAAATTCGTTTATTGTCACAATCTTTGACTATTTTTCTTTATGTCCTTGCTAGCCTTCTCTGTTGCAAAGGTGTTTTAGATGAGCAGATATTTTCCTACCAGACACAGGGTGGCACAGTGTCACTTTACACTGTTAGCAGCAAGCTGAAAGAAGCCACGTGACAGAATGGCTCAAGTTTACTTCTGAGGTGGCCACACAAAAGCAAGCAGAGGCTGAAAACAGCAAGGGAGAGAACATACCATTTTAAATTGCCCCTCTGCATCAGGAATGCGAGACAAAACATTTCTCTTCCTCATATGCTGGGACTGTGGGATGAAGCCCAGCTCGCTCTGTGCTACCAGACCTGAAAGCTTTAACGTAGCATTGATTTTATGTTTGGTAATGGCAGAAGCCATTGTGCCTTTCCCTTTCTTTTGGCATGTTGGAGGGTTGCTCTCTGCAGACAGATGAGCCTCCCTAATAGTATAGCATTTAGCTACCCCATCTTCTTGAGGGCATTTTTGTGCACAGAAAACATCTCCAAAGAGACAGAAAGCCTCCAAACCTCTTCCCTGCATTTATCTAATTATGGAAATTCTGCTGTGAACATGCAGAACAACCACAGTGGGCCAAGTACAAGAACACACAGTCTTGGTGAACTCTGCTTTATGTGCTTTAAACAAGGAAGTTCGGGGAGCTGCGATCGACTTCAGCTTTGGACAGCAGTGATCTATTTTGCACTTGCTGAAAGAGGAATACAACACCAGCCAACAGCAGTGCTTCTGGCTGAGATTACAGTTTCTCCTGTAAGACAGCACTCGGAATCACTGCTGCCAAAGTCATAGAATCATAGAATGGTTTGGGTTGGAAGGGACCTTAAAGATCATATAGTTCCAACCCCCTGTCCAGGTCCTTCTGTTGTGTCAATTGCACCACCTGACTTCGTGTCCTCTGCAAAGTTGCTGAGGGTGAACTCAATCTCACTATTTCATTGAAAAAGATCTCCACTTTTCAGTCAGTAAATAAAACACGGTCCCTACTTTTTTTGGGATAGGCAAAGGTTAAAATAGGGGGACCATTTATTAAAATGGCCCTGCAATGTTGGTTCTGTGTTACCCCTTCTTGCATAGTGAAAAAATCACTTAATGTAAGCCATTGACAGATATGTGATGGAGGCACTACAGCACCTTTTCCCTGAGAAGAATGGGCTGGATTTACCTCCACTCTTTCATTAGCCTGCCCCCACCACAATTACATGTTGACACCACGCACAGCGAACAGAATAATTTCAGTACTAAATACATTGCTGGAGGTCTCACAGAATTGCTATTAGAAGCTGTCAAAAAAGCAAACAAAACATTGTTATTTTCCATCAAGTTTTTATACAGCCTAAAACCATAATGCCAGTATATAAAAATCAATGCCTACCCCTGCTTAAGAACAGTGTGTTCTACTCTAATCAAGCTTGCTCTCATACACAGTTTCAAGTATTCGGGGAACAGTGATGAAAATATTGGGTCTACAATTACAAGTTATTTGTGAGGCATGGACTGCTTGGAAAAAGGCATTGGAAGCTTTGGCCATAGAAAGGGGGAACTCACATACCTACTCTTAAATAATAACTAGGAGCATCCCCAACAAAACTGACCAGCAACCAGGTTAAAAATTGCAACACAGCCACAACCCAGAGCACTTGGCAGCACAAATTGTTGCAGAGCAGGTAAGATTGTTAAAGGGCACTGCTTTCACACAGTTAAAATCCTCCTATCACTCTAGGCGGAGTACTACACATTTCAGTAACAGCAGAAGACCTCAGAAAAGCAGGCCAGCTTCTTGGCAGGGGCTAGGAGGAAGGCACCGCTGGGAACAGGTTACTTCATTGTCTCTTACAGGGTTTCTGTAGTGCCCCCTCTGCCTTGTTCTAGCCTTTCCCTTCCCCTCAGTGTGGAAGTGGTTGGGCCATGCATTGGTCCATCCCACTGAGCACTTCCATGGTACCTGTGGCCCACAGGATGAAGAAGTTATTTCTGACCACAACTGGTGTAAATGATCATTTCAGAAGAGGATTGGTTGGACAGTGGAAGATTTTTTATACCAAAGGACACAGGAAAGTGGGAGCTACTGAATTGCAAACACAGCATGGAAGAGCTGAGACATTTCTGAGAATGTGGAATAAAAATTCTCAGAAATCAACAATTTCCCAGTATCCCAGACAAAACAGCATAACTTTTGGTCCTGTGTCATTAACCATTTTTAGGTTAATGAATTACAACCAATTGACACACTGGAGTACACTCTACTAAATACAGGCCTATATCAAACATGGATCAATTTTCTTCGAGAAGTGTTACATTAGGGAACATGTTTCAGCCCGCAGCCTGGCAAAGCTGCATGAGAAAAGCCTTCACCATTGTCAGTGCAGAAGGACACCACCAATAAAATGTAGCCTGTCCTGCCACCTGAGTGAAAACCAGCGTAGCAGAGAGCACACCAAGCACCACAAAACTAAGCCCTGCATATACCATATTTCTAATAGTCCTAACACTCTGGGGGGACAAAAAATGCTGCATTTCAACTTACCCTCAGGAAGATTTGGCCACCCACATCTACTTTGAGTCAGGATATATGTATTGTACCAGAAGCACTACCAGCATTCAAATCCCAACCAAGACTGGTGCAGATCAGATCTCCACACACGCTGGTCTGTCCTCCAAAATGCGACCCATTAGACACCACAAGGATGTCAGCACTAAATTCCTAAGGCTGGCTCCTTGCTGTCATCTTCTTTGGTACATTAGCTAGCCCATGATACAGGTACAAATCTTGAGTTTATTTGGACAGTGCTTAAAACTGCCACTGTACTTCACAGATGACCTGATTGCAAGTCTACTAATTTAAAACAAACAGATTTCAAATATTTTAAACTTTTGATTTAGCAGGCACATTACTTTGCGTTTCAGAAGTTCACCATCTGCTGGGTTTACCTTTTAAGTCTCTCCACACTCCGGCTGCGCAGCCATCTGGGATGAGATAATTTGAACAGCAGACGGTTTCCTCCCATGTTACTAGAGAGGAAGAGCAGCCAAGCATGTATGAATAAAGTCTATTTCATTCTTTCAAACAAAGGTGGAGGAGGATGATTTGAAAGCTTAAAAAAAAAAAAAGGGGGGGGGGGGGGGAAGAAAACTAAAAATGGCAACCCACTTTCCATCTTCAACTGCACCATGACTACCAAAGCTGAGTCACAGTTACTATTGATAAGCAGGAGGGAACAGAGCCTGATTTACAGATCCTCAGGTGAATCTGCAAGGCTGACAGCTGAAAGCTTTTCCATTTGCAAAGCAAAAAGGGAAGAAGTAGAATCAGAGTGAAACAAAAAAGTTAATCTATGTACATCTACGGAGTCATTTTCACGACGGAGGTTGCTAAGACCTTAGCAACTCTTGTCCATCTGCTGGTGCAATCTCTGAAGTTAAGTGTACCTGCATGGACTCAGGAGAATCCACATCGTCTGCATTTTCTGTAGAAATATCTCATTAAGATACCAAATGCCAGCATCGTAAGTTAGACACAGAAGGAACTTTAATTATACAGCACGTTTAAAATGTATCCTCTCGCTGTTCAGTGGCTTTGAAACAGTGAATCCCCTATGCTAATTTTCCTAGAATAGGTCACAGCCACCTCAAATCCTTTGCTATTCAAAATCTCAACAGGCATAGGAGGAACTGAGAAAGACAGTTTAAAAAAAAACCCAAAACCTCCAGCTTATTTCTATGTCTATCAAGAACTTTGCTTTGTTCAACATAGTAAAAACCTTCAGGAGTGATGGCAGAAGTGGCAACACTTAAAAAGGTTGCATTGTGACAATTCCCATGCAAGGTCCTCAAAAGGGAGCTGTGCAACCACTTAAAGAAGAGGTAATTCCGCTCTACAGAAATAACACTTACTGTGTCATTGTCAGCTCTTTCTAAAATCTTGACAAGCCCGTGCTTCAGGCACGATGCCTGTCTTGTCAGAGGGAAGCACCACAACAGACATCCTACACTTTGTCAAAAGAGTAATTCTCACCCAAAATCATTGTAAATTTGCATGACAACACAAAGGTGAATTTAGAAGCAGACAACAGAAGGCTCTGAGGCTTTCGTGCCTCCAATGGTGCATGGCTTCAGTCATTTTATAACACCAGCAACAAAAGTTTAGTAAATCAACCACCAAGTGGAATTCTTTTTCCACCGTTAAGGATCAGTTAACTCTAAAAAATTCTCACACACAAGCATGTTAAAAATACTCATTCTCCACATGAATTTTCACACTAATGGCCAGCCCTCTGAGGAAACTCCTCATTGAAATCATTTCAAGTAGCAGTAAGTGGAAGGAAGAACAGATTACACACTCCATATACAGTGCTGGGGGACCACAGAATAGCCAGCCACAGAGCCCACACCCTGGCCTGCAGATCCACATCTGGCTCGTGCTGGTATTCTCCAGGAGCAGGGCTCAACTCCCAATCCATGTTTTGTCATCCAGCCTTTCACTCCTCATAGGCAAGACCATAAAACCTCCTTGCTGAAATCCTCTCAAAAGGCAAGTTTGAAAAGACAGGGGATTAGGAAGCAATCGATGAGAACTGTGGCAAAGCAACAATTTACTCAGCAGGGTTGTCTTGATAAAAATCTGCTCACTGACAATTTCTCTCTCACCTTTGTTATTAAAGTTCATCTGTTCCCCACTATCTCAGGCTCTCAGCACGGGCAGTCAGAGACCTGACCCAATCCAAAGTCCCCAGAGAGGGACACAATCCCAGTGCCAGGGCAGACTGACACTGCTGCTCGGGGGGAGCTCAAACCCACGTACCTTGCAGTGTGCTGCAAACACTCTCCGGGAGGAAGTGACAGAGACAAGTTTCATCTGTTCCTTGACCCTCAACAAATTGAGGAAGTCTGTAAGAATCGTTCCTGGGGTGTTCTGAAATAAGACCTCCAAGGGAAAACAAGCTCAGTTCAGGATTAAGTTAACAGAATTGCCTCAAAAGGAGCACACAGCTGCCTATTGACCAGACTTTAAGGAGCTGTCAAAGTTTACCCCACCTGGCCTCTAGGCTGGCCATGATCACAAGGAAGAGAAAACAGTCATCTGGCCAGCTGTTTGATGTCCGCAGAAACAACTGGACTGGATAAAGAAGACAGTTCATTTTTGTAAGAAACAATATATTTTATTTTTCTGACACCACAGCCCTGGCGAGTGGTTTTGTACCAAATTTAATGGAGGTTACACAGAACGTTTTACGCTGGGGAGGAAAAAAAAATAACCACAAAAAAAAATCCTGGATAACTTTTAGTGTCTGTTCCACTCCCACATTAATAAAATCACTTGGGGTTTCTAAGAAAAGGAGAATAGGAAACAGTGAGAGAGACTACTGTAGGATGTAACAGTGTCCAAGTCCAGCCCCTTCCTAAAAGTGGGAAGAGTCCCCACGTGAGGAGAGGCTCTCCTAGATTTACTCCCCAAAATAACACAATGTATTGCAGCTGCCATAGGAGGAGACAGAAGGGGACGGAGAGAGAGAGAAGCCTATTTAATAAAGAGTGGGAGGGAGAGACAGAAGGTGCTGGACAGCACGCCATAATTTGAAAAATATGTCCTTAACTTATTATTTATTTCTTTTAAAAGATTCCCCTCACTGAACTTAAGTTCCTTTTTGTGCTTTTCATTAATACTCTGCTCTGAGGTCGTAGTTTGGTTTTTCTATACATTGGAGTTGAAGGAAAATAGTCCGAAGTTCTGAAGATGGATTCTCCACCTAAAGTAAACAGCCTAGAATCCCATTCTCCTCTCACCCCAAAGACTAAAGTCTCTGCTAAAATCCCTTTTACAATATAGTACAGTACACAAAAAACCCCAAAAATAACCGAGAGTCCTGGGAGAAGCCAGTCCAAAGGACGTAAACATACAGAGAATGGTGCAACTTGTGACAAATGGCAATTCTCAAAATACAGCTACAGATTCTCAAAGCAGGTGCCGTCACGGGATACCCAAGTCCACAAAAATAATTTTTAAAAAATAAATCTTAAAAAAAAAACAACCTGTTAAAATGAATATTTTTTTTTTTTCAGGTAATTCCATACATTCGAGATTTCCCAAAGCGTCCTCTGGTCTCTTTTCACCTATTGCATGGCCAAACTGTACTCCTGAAGCTCCCAAAAAAGCCCTCAGGACGTGGAATCTCATCTTGACAAGGATCACAACATCCAGTCTTATGGTAGCAGCTTAAAACATCATGTTCCCTGGGTTTCCAGGGCCTTGGCTAAATCCTCCCATGCCAACATCAGCAGCCATACCTCGGGGCCTCATCTGGGGGGGAATCATGATGTTTTGTTGGGGTCCCATCATGCCCTGCATTGACATCATCATCCCGGGTGACCCCACAGGGCCCGGGTGGCTGTACAGCCCGGCAGGGGCTCGGTCCTTGCCCGGGATCATGCCCACGGCGGCCACGGGGTTGCTCATGAGCGCGGGCTGGCCGGGCATGGCGGGCTGTGCTGGTGACATCATGCGGTGGTGCGGCCCCATCATGCCCTGCTGCAGGAAGGCCGGCGGCCTCATCGGGTTGTGACCGGGCATGGACGGAGCCGTGCCAAGAGGGATATCTGGAGTTCCCACCGGCCCAGGGCCCCCCATGCCGGGCAATGTTAGTCCCATCCTCGGGGTCTGCTCTCCTATCATCCCCTGCATGTGGGAGAAGCCAGGCCCGGGACCCTGCGGCTGCTTGCGGCCTGGCACCTCCCCACGAGGGAAATACTGTAGTGTCTGGCTAGGCTTCTCTGATGGGATAATCCTGGACAGGTCAAACTCAGGTATTCCCGTGGCTCCAGGACGGATCACCTCCTGCAGCTCTGGATCGGTGAAAACCGAAGGCATGTTGTTTCCAAGAACAGTGAAGGAGTCTGGACCGCCAGGGCCTCCAGTCTTGCAAAGTGCTGGATCTGTCGAACTTTGAGGCAGGTTGGTAGGACGCCCCAGAGGTCCTTCTCCGTGGAAGCCCATTCCCGCTGGGAAGTTGCCTTGTCCACCACTGGGCCCGTTGTGTGGAAATGGCACCTGCTGTGGAGGGGACTGTACGGGAGGGAACCCCTGCGGGAAGCCCAGGCGTCCTTGAGGTACCATTGGAGACTCCTGGGAACCATGCCCCATCATTGGGTTGTGTGACATCAGGCCGGGTCCCACGGGGACCCCATGAGGAGGTATATTGGGTCCCATAGCATTTGGAGAGGGCATCTGGTTGTTATGGGAAAGAGGTTGGGTCATTCCCATTGGGCTAAGGGTTGGCATTGGACCCACTGGGTTTGGACCTGAAATTCGAGGATTCTGAGAATTAATGCCCATTCCTAGGGAAGAAATAAGGAATCACATTTAGACAACAGCAGTAATAATCAATAAAGCTATCAGAGAGCTTTCTGCAAGGTTACCAAGTCTGTACACACACACACACAAAAAAGCAGTGCTAGAAAAAAAACCATCAGCAGTGGCTCTGAAAAGTGTTATTTTAACCAGAAATTTGATGTCACCTGAAGAGCAGACTCCCTAAGCTTGTCACTGCCCTATGAAGCAGTGACTAAAGCCTGCTCCATAAGTAGGATCTCAGTCCAAACCACACTTTTACTATGTCTCTGGCAGTAACAAACATGTCTGTGACAGATTATCAGCATATGGACACTTGTCCACTGGGAAGTGACCGGAACTCCTTTCAATGCTCAGCAGTGATAAATCAGGTAACCCTTGCAAGACTAAGAGGCAGCGATCAATGAGGTTAATGAGTTACCATCATGAACTTATTCAATTAGCCAGCTTCCCCCAGATATATTCAGCCCCTCTGATCATTACTGTGTGAAACACACAGCAAAGCTACAGGTAAACTCATTAAGAATTCATTACCAATTGCCACTCTCATGAAACATCCACTCATCCCCTTTTTTAACTATTAATTCGATAGGGTGGAGGTACTACAGCCCACTTTTGCATTTTTGATGATTCAGTGTCAAAAAAACCCCCAAACAAACCCCCTAAAAACAGTGAAGCTTCTATGGCACTGCCTTAAGGCAGGGGAGGTAAAGTTTCTTTTGGATAACACATAGTACGTCTGACCCTTAATCCCATGACCAGCCTTCAGTCACACAAATAATTCCAGTATACCTGAAGGGAAATCTCTCCCATGCACAAATGTTTTCCATGTTAAACACTTTCTGAAGAATTCACACTTTCTGGACAGAAAAGCAAAGTTGCGAGGAGAATTACCATCTCTACATTTCAGAGAATTGCAACTGCTTCCTCAAAAACAACCCATGGCTACATATTCCAAGTTTTTTCCCATCTCACTGTCTTCATTGGATGAGGCTTCCATCAAATCACCCTCACTGTATTGCCTGATACCTTGTGCTTATCTTCCTTTGATTTTCTTACCTGGTACACTGTTCATAGGTGGCAAGTTTGGGGAGCGTGCTGGAGGGGAGTCGTCGTCCGAGCTGGCCACAGTTTTGATGGCATCATGATAGAGCGGTGTAGAGCTGGGCATGGCAAATTTGGACATCCTGGACATCATAATGGAGAGGGGATTCTGGGAGAGGGTTGGCTCTGGAGGCATTGTGTAAGGACTGCTAGAGGGAAGATTTCCAGGGAGAGTCACAGGAGCAGACTGGCTGACTGTGGAAGGAGGTGGACCACCTTAGGAAAAAAAAAAGAAAAGAAAAAGAGAGAGCTTAATTTTTTCTCCTTCTTACTGTTTTCCTTAAATCCAATTCTTTTCCCCTAGAAATCTCAAAAACTAGAAATCTTTTTTATTGCAAGACTTTACATGACTAGTGCAGTCAATGGCTATGAAAGGTAACCAGAAAAATAAGCCTACTGGTCAAGTTCATTAACATCTGTTATCCTACTGGATAACACTTCTAACTAGAACTATCTTGAGCCTCCACAAATGCACATGAAGAATTACCAGTTTAGTCTGAAAATCTTATTATTCAATTTCCATACACTGAAGACAGACTTAGAGGTAGCCATAAAAATCAAAATCTATAATCAAAAAAGACACAGACAGCACAAGTAATGCTGTAGCAGATTTTATGCTGAGACATGCGAGAACATTTCTGACAAGCTACATCAGGAGCTACAAGTAAAACTCCCTGTTTATATTTCATTTCATGTTTCATATAGAGATATTAGCTGCTTATTCCACTGAAAGAAGCATTCTCTGCACCTATTAGCTTAATGTCACCCTTTGCTCTCACAAAATTAGAGGCAACTTAACTGCACCTCCAATCTCCTTTGTTCTTCACTGATGAATTTTATGCCACCCAGACCAATGTGAAGGAAAGATGCTTAACCAAAGCTGCACTCTCACTGAAAATTCACTGCACGTTCCTCAGCCCCTCCCAACCAAAAGAGGAAAGGAGAATAGGGAATATAAAATCCTGCAATGCCGAAAGATCCGTGCTTTGGAAGAGCCGCATGTAAAAGCATTCATTAAGCACTACGTAAGGCATAGACTAAAGCACTGAGGTGCCTTCCTGAGCCGCCGACCCCATAGGCACACCCCTGTCCCCAGTCCCCGCTGTTACTCGCGGTAGCACTAGAGGGCAACGTGGGCAAAGGGCTCCTCTTTCCCAGCCAGAATTTCCCGGGCAGAAAGGTCGGTCGCCCAGAGCTGTGGAAGCCTGGACTGAAGGGCGGGTGAGCTTTGGGAAGGTGAGGGCAGAGGTGTGCCAGCACCTGAACCCCGAGGTCCCAGGCACAGCACGGCTCAGCACGCAACCAAGTGTTATGTACAGTGGTGGTTAGATCACTCCAAAATGCTCAAAACCTGAACAACTGGATCACAACTTCCCGTCTGCAGTGTAAACCTAGAAAGGACCAACCATTCCTGACCCATGCCTAGACACAGGGCTGGTTAAGTGCTCAGCATGTCTTTGTAGGAACCTTTCATATCAAAGTGCTTTAAAAACATCAACGGGATCTTCTCGACTGAGCTACAGGGACCATGAGCTATGGAAGAACAGCCACAGACCCCTCCAAGGAGAGATTTCTCCCATCAACCTTCCACATCCTTTCAGCGACCAGCCCTCAGCTCCGTACATGGGAGGCAGGGTGAAAACCCACAAATACAACAGGAGGAGGAAAAGCCCTCACCCTGCACTGGCACAGCCCACTTGAATGGGGAAAGGGCCATCCAGCTCCTGTCCTGCTGCGAGAGCACTCCTCCCTCCCCTTGCTGCACATCTTGGATGACCTGACACAAACCAAAGCGCCAAATCTGGCTAGCAGAGGCAGCACTCACCCGACTCCACGTTCCCCAGCATGGCTGGAGAAGACATGGTTAGAGACGCCTTATGGTTCGGGGGAATCCCAGGGCTCTGCAAAGGAGGCTTTGGAGATGAAGTCCATCCAGGAGAAGGTGCGGGGAGAGACGGAGACTTGAGGTGGACAGGAGAAGCAGCAGCAGACCCCAAGACAGGCGGGGACTTAATGGAGGCAGCAGCAGCTGCGGCAGTGGGGCCCGCGTTGCGGCGCCGTGGGGCCCCGCGAGCATCCCTGCCAGCTGGGAGGGCGTCTGAGGGGACTTGAGGTTCCCCGAGGGAGACCCCATCATGGGAGACTGGACCTGGCGCATCGTGGGGGACTTCAGGGGGTTGATTCCTGGCGAATGCACCTGACCAGCTGCAGAGATATCCAAGGGCTTGCGGCCAAGGCTGCGCTGCGCAGGGGGAGCAGTGTTGAGGCTATTCGGGTTACTGGTGGGATTGAGAGGTAGTGGCGGCATGTGGCTGAGCCGGTTGTTAGTCCTTTGGTCAGGCCCGATCTGTTCTCTGAGATTCCGGAGACCGACTCCTGGGCCCTGAGACATGGGAAGGAAAGGCCTGGGACCCATGCCATACTCCTGCTGCGGGTGCTCCCCGAACGGCAGCGGCACCATTTTCTGCTGAGAGGAGAGCATCTCCGAGACACCAGGGCGCAGCTTCATCATCTCTTCCGGCCCAACTCCTGCCTCCCTCAGCTTCTGAGGGACCAGGGGTGGGTTGGAGCCCATGCTGACATTCATGCCCATGTCCCCCTTCATGCTGCCAGGGCCCATCCCAAACTCCAGCTCCCTGCTAGAAGCCATTTGTGGGGGTATTCCTTTTGGGAAGTCCCCCCTAGAGGGGCTCATCGGTCCTTCTACCGGCATGCGAGGGAAGATGGGGTTGTTCCCAGGCTCCATGTGTCTCTGGGAAGGCATCATTCTGTTGATCTCCATGCCAGGCCTGATGCCTTCCATGTTCAGACCAGGAGGGAGGCCCATCTGTTTCTCAGCCAGCTGCTGCTGATAGAGCTCTTCGGGCAGGCCCTGCGGATTGGGGAACCGCTCCCCTCGGCCAGGGCCACTGAAGACACCCTGACCAGGAGGGAAGTTTCGGCCATCTGGGATTTTTGGCACATCATCTGGCCAACTAACTCCTGAAAGCCCAGGCCGTGAGGTGGGATTCGGGACATTGGGGCCTTCCATGTCAGGGTTCATCATACCTGCAAAACCAGGCAGGCGCATCTGGCTCCCGGGCACGTTGGGATGAGGGGCCATGCCCCTGGGGGGCAGAGAGTGTGACATGTTCATGCCTTCAGGGAAGGGCTCTGGACCCCCAGGTCCCCACCCTTCACCAGGGGTCATCTGGTAGGGAGGGGGAGGACCTCGGACCACCCCACGAGGCCCGTGCTGGTGGACCATCATGTCCTGCAGGGAACACTGCTGCACAACCACCTGCTCTTGCTTCCTTCTCTTCTCCTCGTAAAACTCCTGCTGCAGCTTGAGCCAAGCCACCTGCTCAGGAGTCATATGGTCCAGGTGGTCTGGGCCTATGGCTCCTGACTGGGAGTTCATTGGTGGTGGCCCCATTTCATCTGGGGAAAAAGGCATGTCCCTGTGTCCTTGAGGGCCAAATGGAGCCCCTCCATCTGTCCGAGACCCCGACCCTTTACCTAAACTTTGGGATTGAGCCATCATAGCCTGTATTGGCCCTTCAGGTTTCTTTTGGGGACCATCCAGCACCCCAGCATTTGGGGGTGGCCCCCCACTTTGCCCTCCCGCAAACTCCTTCTCATCAGGGAAGAGCATGCGCTGGATGTCTCTCAGGGTCTGCAACGAGCGCTCTCGGTGCTCCAGCTGCTCCTGTGACAGTCCATCAGGATTCTCACCCAAACTGGATGGGTCCCCACCAGACACCTGCTGGGGAGGACCTTTGGGGTCCGCAGCAGAGCTATTGCTACCTTGGGAAACCGGGCTAACTGCTCGATTATTGGGGGTTGAACTCTGCCCAAATCCTTCTGTCTGCAATGGGGTAGAGTTGGCAGGGCTGCCCACAGACATCACTTTGCTTTCCACGCTGGGACTGTCTTGATCTATGGGACACGGGGGGCCAGTGGGTTTGGATACTGGCGCTGACACAGGTGGAGTCGGCTGCATTTTGGCGTTCTGGGGAGGGTTCTGGTCCTGGGCAGCAGGGGGCTGGGGCTGCGGCAGAGGTTTGGGTTCAGTCCGAAGTGCAGTGATCTGGGGGTTCTGCAAGAAAAAGGCACACTCGGTCACTTGCTCTTCTTACAGCCATATCTCATAAGCAGCAGTGCAAACAAAATCCCCAGTCTCAACCCCACCAGCCCAAACTTTGCAGGCAAGGGTAGCCTTCATGCAGCAATTACACAGCAGCCTCTTGGCAATGCAGAAACCTACTTTGCTCAAGGCATTACTGCAGGGACCCCTTTCTTCTGTGCTAGCTCTGCGTGAGCAATGAGTTGGAAACATACTACCCAAATATTGCAAGACTAGGTTATGTGCAGAAAGTTTGAACAACAACTGCCTGACTTCCTAAAACTTATTTCAGAGTGTAAATAACCATCCGACTCTCGGAGTCACACACAGGCACATTTACCATTTTCCCTTCCCATCCCCATGCAGGTATTCCCTACCAAAGGTACAGTGTTTCGTTCCGCCTTGCTGTTTGAGATGTTCTGGATATGAAAAGACACGATGGTTTCCACCTGTCCCTTCAGCACAGCTTCTGCAGCCCTGCAAAGACAGACAGGCAGATGCACATATCCAGTTGAAGCTAAAAATCAATTTTTCTTAACTGGCCTCCCTTCTATCTTTCAGCTGGAAGAAGGGAGAAAGACTTAACCACACATTTCACTCTAGATAAGTAGCAAAAGAAAATGCTTACATCTACAAACTCATCAGCATTCAGGGTTCATGTCTCAATTTAAGCCATCCTGGCTGCTATTCATTGCATGGATTGCAAAACAATAGCTATCAGCATTTGCAAAAAAAAAAAATATCCCCATACCTCAGAGAAGTAAACAGTTACTTCTCAGAGGAAAAAAGGTAGGGATATTCTCCACTCCAGCCTCTTCAGCATCCCTAAAACAAGTAACGACTTTTTGCTACTTGATGCAGAAAGTGCCCTTGATAATCTCTTAAAAGATGAGCACAAATACAATTCCTGCTCCCAGAAGACATTCAAGCATCTACCTACTTACTTGTTGGCCATCTCAGTAGAAAAGACGTAAACCACTTTGGATGGAGTCTTCTGCCCGCTTGCTGGCTCCAAAGTGGCAGTCAGACCATGGGAAGGTGTGGAAGACCTTGGGGCTGAAGCATTTGAAGGAGTCATGGAGTGTGGTGTGTGCTGAGACTCCTGGGACTTCACATGATCAGCAGAATTGCAGTCTGGAAAGCGACATAGGGGAAAAGAAGGGAATCATTATCTTGGGAGCTCTTTGGAAATCATTTCAGACAACTGATCAGAGCTTTTCCTCCTCTGGAATTTCCTGCTTCTTCGTCCAGTACCACTAAAGGCAATTCTTCTATTACACCACACATCTTTCCTCTAAAGCCATGGTGTCATTCAAGTAACATTGGGAGAAAGCTCATTTTGTCTCTTTCCATGGAAAGTGGCAGTTCCCAGAACTGATCTCTTTCAATTCTCTAATGACCGCAAAGAAAAGCAGAAAAGCTACACTTTAATGTAGGAACAAACACAAATGTCTGCCTCAAGAAAACACTCCTGCAAAATTCACTTTTTTTTTTGCTCAGCCACCTTAGCTAGGTGACCTAGAAAATGGACAACAAAGATGGACAACTGAACATGTAGTCTGGTTTTGCACTGCCTCACGGAGCCAGTGTTGGAGCTAGGAACAGAACACAGAAATCCCAGCTCTCTGGCTTGTGTTAGCAGTCAGGGTGCTACGGGTTATGTACCTGTGTTTACAAAACAGACTTGAATATTGTTTAAAACCCCAGTTACAACAGAACAGTTCCTGAAAGGCCAAAGGCCAGAAGGAGACCAACAGGTTGCATTTGTACTTTTAAATCCTCTGGGGGAGTTCAAGAGTTACAAAGGAACTTTCCCACCAGAGTCAGGTCTGGACTCTAACCGAGCGTGAACAAGACATTTACCAATGCCAGCTATGACAACCTCTCCTCTTCGCCTGCTTTCAAGACCTTTAGACTTCATTGGCTGGAACTTACAGAAGCCCAGACAAACAAATGTTTCACTAATACTTGCATAGCAATTCTCCATCTCACAGAGGATTCAGACTGATTGTCTGCACTTGCACATGAATCCTAGCAAACATACCTTTGATTTCCGGGTCATCATTAGGAGTCCCAGCTTCCCTCTGTTCAAAGGAGTCTGCCGAAATGCTCCTCTCTCTCTTCCCCTTCCCCTTGGCACCATTTCCAGCCCCATTCTTCAGCCCCATACTCCCACCCGGGCCAGGGAGCACTTTGGGGGTGTGACCTCCACTTTTGGGGTCACAGGGGGAGGGCTGGGATTGGCTGGTGGAGCCCCCTTGTTTGCCTTGGTTGGAAAATTTGGAATCCAGCTGAGGGTTGCCAGACGGGGACATCACTGTAGGGGGACGGACCATCACCTCCTGCTTTGATTTGGGGCTACTGGGGAGAGAGAAAAAATAAAAGAAAGAAAAGGAAAAAGTGACAAATCACACCATTGATTAATTCAGCCCTGTAGGAACAGATTGGAGTGAAGCAGAAACAACCACTGTCACCTTTGCAAGCTAAGACAATTGCTGACAAATAAAAAATGCCTGCAAGCTTAGAGTCATGCAGGTGCTTTTTTGAACATGCCCTGAAAGGGTTATTATCCAAGATGGGATCTCATTGCTCAAGAAGGCACCAGGGCAAACCACAGACCTGCCAGATCCCAGAAACTGCTGTCACATGAGGACCCACCTCTGGTGCTTCTGTCAATAAAGACAACGGTTTCTATGTGCACAGAGAAGCACCTCACACCAAGACCAGCTCAGAGTAAACAAACAAGGCACAATAAAGTTCACCTCACCATTCTCCTGGACCCCACCATGCTGCAGCTCTGCTCAGAGCAGACCCCCCCACACCCCCTCCCTTGTACCTCCCTATCCAGTTCTACAGGGAGCACAAGGAAAACCCAGCATTACTGCAGCATTCGTCATACATTGGGGCGAGCTGCCAGAGAAACACAAACCTCTGACCGTGAAAACAATTAAACCAGCTACAACCTGCCCCTGAATAAGGAAAGAGAAGGATACCATCTCCAAGAACACTCCTGCAAAATGGGGCAGTGAAGCTTCCTCAACTTGCCAAAGGAGACTCAGAGTCTTTCATTCCTCTTCCATCCAGCAAATTGTATCCTAAAAATATTTTGCTCCTCTGGGTTCTACAGATATTAGGCACCCCTTCCCTCCTCACCCTCCACTTACTCCATTGTTATCAGATCTTCTGCATTGTGTTTTCCCATCATCACTATCACTTCCAAAAGGCAGTACTTGCTAGCATCCTCACTGTGGGACTCACACAAGCTGTTCCTTCCTTTGGACAGACATCTGACTCAGAAGCATTCCCTCAGAAATACTATTAAGCTCCAGATGACCTCTAGGAGTAAATAATCCAACTCAAGAATGCTGTCAATCAGAACCACCCTAAGTCCCTGGACACTGCTTTGCTTCCCTATTCTTCCCCTTCCAAATAAGGGGGGAAGAAATGCTGACCTGCTGCACTGGCAGGTGAGTGACGCAGAGGATCTCAGTGCTCAGCTGATCAGTTCTCCAGGCTGTTCAAGCCAATAATATGGAGAAAGCATTCTGTGTGAAAGTACAGACAGAGAGACCTTCTGCTGCCCAACTACCCCTCGGGAAACAGATAATTAGAAAAGGAGGAAGGGAAAAAAAACCAAGATAGAAACAGCATGTTTACTCTCCTACAGCCTATCCAGGCACCTGGAGGAAGGGAGGAAAGCACAAGGAATGGAGAATCCACACCTCATGGCTTTACAGCTTTCAGCTCATCCTGAGCCTTGCAAACATGGAGACCATCAGCACCGTGCAGCCACTGCTCAGGCACTTAGTGGGTCCGATGGGAGCACAGAGGGACCAGGAAGCCACACAGCCCCAGTCCTTGGGCTAATCCAGCAGCAGAGCAGGGATGGCAACATGCACCAACCAGAGCAGCTGACTGCAGACTCTTCTCCTTACCTCTGTGTGTTGCCTGACGGGGAGTTCCTCACTTTGGGGTTACTGGAATGCATTGACAGAAATCCTGAGCTCACAGTCTCACACACACGCAGATGGGCTCTTGTCAAGTTCCTCTGGGGAGCGTGCCGCCAGAGGCAGCGTTGAAGCACTTTCTGCCACCCGCTTCTCTCAGTGCTGGCTGCCTGCTTGCCTTTTTTCTCTTTGCTCCTCGCTGCTTTTGCACTGGGCACTTCCCTCCTGCAGCTCCAGCATTCTCTAGACGCGTGCCTCCTGCTGCCCAGGGGAAGTCTCGCATCTCCAGGGCACACTGCAAACCACCCCCCGAGGAGAGAACAGAAAACCAGTGAGGAACTTCCCAAGCAGATGTGTCTGGTGTGAAGCAATGCATGGCAATTCTTCCCCCATCCCCAAGAAGACACAGGAGAAGAGCTTTCAGACAGATGTGTATTTCAGACCAGAGGCAGCCCTGGTTCAGTTTACAGGAAGTGAGGCCATCTTTCCTTTGTCCAAAGCAAATAATTCTGGAGTCAATAAAAGAGGGAAGCACCTTGTATCTGAACACTTTGATTCCAAATCCGTGCTCAGCTTAAAGACACCTCACAGCAAGTGAGCAGGAAACCAAAATTACAAATCCCCACCATGACTTAGCTATCCAGAATTCCCCTGTGAATGGCCGTAATCTGATATTTCTTAAGAACATAAACTCTGCCTAAATCTTTTGTCTCTTTGGTCCAATATACCTAGACATATGTTCAATGATGTGTGCTAAGGGTTACACAAAGGGAGAAAAATAAAATAAAATGCCTTCCTGACCACCTGTAAGCTACCAGCTATGTGTGATTACTCTGAAAACACCAGGGGTTAGTCACTCATCGTATCTATTAGAAAGGCCAAAAAAGCACTGGAGTAGTACCCATCTAAATTTGCTCAGCAACACTCCACAGATTGAGGCTTTAAAAAAAAAGGGCACAAAAAAAGCAGCAGCTTTTTCAGCTTCTTTCTAAGAAACAATATGCATGACGCAGGCAATAAGGCACATAAAGCTGTTTCTGGAGGCGGAAACTATTGAACATTACTGTTTACCTGCTTTGGGCTAATTATTTTGGAACAAATGTCTGTCTTGTTTATGTTTCAACAAAATCTCTCCTGTTCATCTCACCTACTCAGATGCAAATCTACTTAATTTAGAATCTAACCAAGATTTATTGTTAATGTATTAGGCATTGCTAGTTAAATATTATTCAAATGTAAATATTCCCAATATTCCTTCTCAGCACCAAAGAAGTCGTTTCTTCCTATGTATACCAAATGAAACAAATCTTACTAGGATGGGAGTGTCTTGAATTTTATGAAGAAACTACTGTTCAAACTGCATTTCAAAACAAAAAATTGGCTTATGTGCTGATGACACCAGAGGATTAAAAGACATGGGCGCTCTGACCACCTCTGGCCAAGGAGAGCTATCAGCAGCTCGTAGTATTGAGCACCATGGTTTTCCAGTTCCCCAAATTTGTACAGTTGTGAGGTTGTGCTGTTACACATTTTAGTGACTTTGCACTGCTCTACTTTAACATGATAGTGATCCACACTGCAGTAGTTGTGTGAAGTTCTGCATCACCTCCAAAAATTCTCCTCTCTACCACACACCTCCTTCATGAGCCAGAGAAGTCATCCTACTCCCTATTCTCACCTCCACTGTGCTGTGCAAACCTATTAATGTGGGGAATGTTTCTGCAACAAATGTCTCATTTTAAAGGCTTCTTATCAGGCATAATCAGATGAACTCTAGTCTGATCCACACACTCCAGAGGACCCACATGCCTCTCTGGGGCTATTAGCTGGTTATCCCACTGATTTTGGGAACAATGTTGGAGTTACCCTATCACTATTGTTACTCCTATCATGTTGCAATTAGAGCTGGTCCTATACATATACATTAAAGAGGAGAGAGAACCTCTTCACACATACCTAAATTGTATCATCTTTACATGAAAATTTGGCTCCTATGTCTGTTTTGTTCAACAAAACTGTAACACTATCAACAGCACCCAACTCTGCTTTCCAAGAGATTGATACATCTGTAAAAGTCAGCGGAACTCCAGGAAATTTCAGCATCCTCACTTAAGGTGAAGGTGTGACTGAATATACAGTGAATTCCAGGTTTAAAAAAAAAGAATGAAAAAAGGAGTAACAGCGTAAAAGTGAGCAGAGCTTGATGCTTACAGCAGGACGTAGATGCCTGCATGATGACTTAAGTATTCTCGTTGTTTCATCCTCCACTTTTCCACTTGAATATTTATGCATTATGTTACCTTCTATTACAAGATGAGAATTGTCTCAGAGTCCCAGTCTTGCACAGTGCAATGAGAAAACATGAAGAGAAGAATCACAATCACACTGGCTACATAGTATTCCTGACATCACCAAACTTTCAAGTACTTCACCCAGGGGTGGGAGGGGAACCCTCCAATTTTTTAACCCTTCTTTTTTATTATTCTATATACACACATCTTCCATATATTAGAACTGATGCACTCTGCAAGGGAACTGTGTTTTCCAATTTCAGTTTAAATTTATTCTTACCAGAGAGAGCTATAAAGGATACATCAATATATTCATTGGAGGAACAACAGCAACTCAACTTCCTCAGCTTCTTATTTCTGCACACGGGGAATGTACCATCTTTTATAATGTGAAATCGAATGTCTCATGATTTTTCTCAATGCACTTCTAACATATGTATGTCTGGGAATCTAGGGTTCAATAATGGAAAAGCTCTAGAGAAATGTAGTTTTGCAGCTGGAGTCTGCCTGCCATAGCAAAGCCTGTATCATTGCTTTAAAATTAGAGGTAGGATCTAATTTTAGGTAGTGACGGTGAATGGTCAAACCACTTCTCAAGACATTTTGGAAAGCTACATCCAAGGCTGTATTTTCAGGATAGGTTTAAGGTATGCCAGGCAAAGGTTGCAGAGAAAAGGGGTGGTTCAGCTGGCTACTCATTCTCACCACCTCTCCTCACATCAGGGAAAGATCTGAATGGGAACTAACCCAAGGAAAACAACAGAAATTTCTATTCAGCTGGATTTGCCCCCTGATCTGGTTGATCATGTAACCACATCACTGCCACTGCAAGCTAAAAAGAGGAGGTGAGAACAGGTGAAAATGTAGCCCCACCCCACTTGGTTGCAAGCCTACAATTTCAATGGTTTAAAATTAATTCAAACTTCAACTGCAGAGACAAAAGAGATGGATTTGCGTTGGTGGAGATATGATAGGTCCTTGCTTTTCTAGCAAGTAGCTTACCAAGACCCCTGGTGTCACGACACTGCAGTATTCATCGTGGAGGCCATGAGTTGCAAACCACTTGTCTCACAAAAAACAGTCACCTAGAAAAAGGAGATGAAAAGTTTCACCAACAAGAACTCACAGCCAAGCTGTACACCTCTTTCTTCCATGCATTCAAACACAGAAGCAGAGAAATCAAAACTTGCTCTGAACCACCAACAAGGGAAGCTTCTGCTCAGCCTGGAAAGATTTATCAGCACCCAAGAAGCCACCATCAGAATGGAAGACTCTGAATATCCATGCTGCCCATGGAGGAAAAATAGGGCAGATCTGCTTTATCACTCCCACGTTTAGCCAACTGGATACCTATGAGCTCATCTGTGCTTAGAGAAGCTGGCATGAAGCTCGGACATGTCACCTTCCCTTCTCTGCACCCATCTCTCTTCAAAGGCTCACCTTCCCCACACAATGTGCCCAGCAACACCTGCCAAACCCTTGTGCTTCATATACCCAACCTCCTCCACAGCCAGACAATGTATAAACAGAAACATGAAGTATCAGGTAAAGCCAGGCAATCACATCTAGGGGAAAACCAGGCAGGTTTTAGAAGGAGGAAGCACTGTCTACTGCTCTGGCAGCTCCTACTTCACATCGTTGCATACCCTACAGGAAGAAGGGAATCCAAAGCAAGTTTAAGTGCCTGAAAGTTCAGCAATATAAGGAAACACAGGCTCTGAGGAATGGCTTACTGGTAAATTTGAGGTTAATAAAAATGAGCAGTGACCTGCCAGCTTCTCCCTCACCCGCTGTGAAAACTGTAGTGGCTGCAAGAACAGTATGAATCCAGACAACACTCACACTGTCAGGGCCAGCGTGGTCTCTCAGAGCACTCTCAGCTATTTACACAGCATGGACAGCCTTGCAGCTAAAGTACAACTGCAAACTGAAATCACTACCAAAGTTTTTCTGTGTAATCCCAATGCATTCTGCTGACCAGATCTCCCAATAGAAACACAGGAGCTGGAGGCTCAATTAGTTACACATTGTGAAAGCCTGCGCATATTCTCTTCCCTCCAACATTCTCCAACTATTATCTACTGCAGCTTCACCTTAATAATGTAGCAATGTGCTGCCATGCAATCCACTTCACAAAACCAAACTACAAAGCTAGTCCCAAACAATGCAGCTACATTCTCCACCCAGTCCAGCCAAATCAAACAATGAAATCATCAACGTGATAGACCATCCTTATCTAGCCAGGTCACACCTGCAGACAGAAGCTGAAACAAACACCTATCGCAACAAGCTGCTTCATCCAGTAAAACTCACCACAGCAGCATAATCATCCCTGAATCCAATTACCCAGTTATATCTCCTCTCCCCTTTCCCCCACCCCACCCAATGAAACAATACAGGCTAAGCCATGCCAGTGCCAATACTGACACACCTCTACAAAAGCAGGGACAGAAATCACCTTTTCCCTTCAAGAGGAAAGCATGTGAATACCAGCACACATCAGGATGGAGAGAACCTATCACAAACATTGGTCAGAGCTCTATTCCTTGCAACATTCAATCCTAGCTTGGCAGAAAAGGGCAGCCTTGCAGACCATAGCTCAGGACTGCAAGAAGAGCACCATCCATCTTTTAGGCTACCCAGTTACTGCACTGTAACTCCATTCCCTAGTGTCCCATCTCTGCTGCTCACCTGCATGGTCTTAGCCCTGTCAGCACAAGACAGTTTGTTTCACAGTGAATTTAAGAGCAAAAGGCTGAGAGCATGCACACAAGCAGCTACCACAGAGTAACTAACAAGATGCAAAGGCACATCATAGTTTACCTTTCAGTTAAGTGTTTGAAGTATTTAAGTATATCTGTACTTCTACAAACCAGCCACTGTATTACTGTACTGCAAATAGAAGGTTAAAAAAAATTCAAACTAGCTAATTCCTACTTTGTGGCATTAAGCTGAAGAAGCTTGATGGTGACAAGTGGTCAATTACTTGGAGGTGTACAGCATTATGGCTATTCCAGCAGCAATAGCTGCAGTTATCACTGATTCAGTTTAGTCTTTTCTCCCTCTTTGAGAAGGAGAATGTGGAGAGATGAAATAAAGGCATACCAAGTAGATAAAAGTACCAGACTTGTGGCCTGACTGTGACATGAAGCATTAAAGGCAAGAAACCTTTCTCTGCGTACAAGAAAGAGCACACTGCTATTTTCCCCGTGGCCTTTCTGAGACTGTCAGTCTGTGCTGGACTGAGGGTGGTGAGAGCTCAAAATCAGCATAGAAAAAGAAAAAAGGCTGGAGACCTGCTGCTGCAGAAAACAAATGATGACTTTGAATGCAAGCTGAGCCTGCACCCCGAATTGTATCTGTGACAGTGGAGTGGGTAAGGAAGAAGAGAGAATGGAGAAGAGACTGCTCAGGAAAGAACAGAAGCTTTAGGAGGAACCAAGAACAGCGGGAGGTATTTGAGCAACTGCTGATCCTGACAGCCACCAGGAAGCAAACTTCTGCAAGTGCATCCACCAGTGGATTCCCTGTGTGACCTGAGAGGTGGGGCAAGGCAATGAATCAGCCAACGCGCTCCTTCAGCACAATTTTACTGGGAAGGGCACCTCCAATTTCTCTGACCCTCATTCAACCACATGAGAGGAAGAACAGCTGCACTGGCAAAAGGTGACTACACTACACCCAAGAGCTACCACTGGTTTTCATCACGTGCTGCACTTACCAGTTTTGTTGAGCATTTGATTATTTCACACACTTGCAGCTGAGCTGCACGTTACTTTTTAATAAGCTGCTGTTTAATAAAGTACTTGATTACACACCTCATTGATAAGGAGAGTGACTGGGAAACAAGGAGGACACAGGAAGTATTATTCAATGCTTTTATTGAGCTGCCAGACTTCCTTAAGATATGTAAAAGCAAATAGATAAAATGACATGAGTATTCTACACCCCATACATCTCCCTACGACACTCGAGGATATAGGGACACAAGACACTTCAATCCCTTGAACCAGTCCAAATTTCTAGATAGGGCTCCCTACCAAGGGCTATTAAATACACTTTTAAAATCTGCCTCTACCTCCTAGCAAAGGCTGTCCTCCTCATCCTTTCCCAGGAATGGATAAAGCACATGCTTGTAACACAACTGGGATCAAACCCATCAGCATTCAAGTAGGTCTGTCAAAAATGCAACCTTATCTTCTGCACACCTGCTCTGTGCTGGACCCAGGAAAGCAACTTCAACCAGCCTAAACATATCCAACTCTATCCCTTCCAGCACTTGTGACACAGCTGAAAACTAACTTTAGATAAGATACGAATAATATTCAGGAGACAACTTTCCTGTTTCATCCCACCAGATGTCCGTGTGTTCACTGGCACTGGCACAACGGAGGCAGCACTGACTGATGGCAAAGGCATGGATAGACTTGTGCTTGTTGAAATATATTTGTGCCCATCTTCTGCCAGGTACCTCTGCCCTTTTTCTTAAACAAAGGCAGAAAATACCTCAGGTACCTTCGGATAGGTAACTTGGATACCTAAGGGTAGGCAGAAATAACTTGTTCATCTAAGCTGATTAGATAGCAAGTCACAGCCAGTCATCAGTTTCTAGAGGGTCCTAACTTGTCCTGAAACAGTATGGACTTTCCTATGTTTATGTCTTGACAATAAAAAATTATACACAAAGTCCTCACAGTCTCCCAAAGGTTTCCATCTTACCCACATCAGAGAAATCACTGCTACTCCAAAGTCTGCACAGCATTACCTCTCTGTTCAGAGTTTAATGCCAGAAATTACTCTCAATAAACAGAATAATTGAGAACTCATAGCAAAATAGGTTTAGGTGGCATGAATGTGGGGGCTACACAATCTCCACCAAGCAGCATTGCAACCTCCACAGGGAAAATACCTTCTCCTGTACACGTGGTGTGTAAGCACCTCACTGTTAAACTCTAAATGAGTAGGTTATTGCCCACAACTACCTCCAGCCCTGAAGCACAGAGAAAGGGGCTAAGCAAAGACAGACTCACTTAAAATTAGCACCTTGAAGACCTACAGACATAGACATGGAAAGGGCATGCAAGATTCTATGCCATTACATGGAGGGAAGTTCCTTTGAGTTGCTTCATTTAATGTAAGAATTTAGGGCCACAGGATAAGCCTCCCAGAAACTATAAGAATATATTTAATCACACCCATGCAAATGCAGTACCTGTGGTCACACAACACAGCTCTGTTGAGCCTACCTGTGCCTGCCCATCCATCTCTCAAATAAGACAGTACAGACATCCTTCCTCCCGTACTTCCTCCCAACCCCTATCACCACACATGCGGACCTTTCCCCAAAAACAAATCTCTCCTGAAGTCCATTCAAAACAACAAAGGCCACAGAAAATCCAACCTTTTGCTCTACATACTTAAAGTGTGCGGTGAAGACAATCACTGACAAAGCACAAAACAAACCCAAAGGCTCAGAGAATTAAGTGTTTTATGAGTTTCTCATGTCACTATCCCCTTTTCTGAGAAAATGGTATCTCTAGCAACTATTCTCTTCCTTCTGACAAGCACATGGATAACCAACAGTAGCCATGATATAAAGGCCGTATAAGCAATCAGTCTTTTTAGGTACTTTAAAAAATCATTCTAAAAGAGTCTTTTGTAACAGACACGCTGCCCGCTACTCTCACAGGCACAACTTTTAGGAGTTGTGAATAACACTAACACTTCTTGTCAAACAGAAAACTATACACCCGTTAAACTTCATTTTCAATGTATCTAACAACACTTCAGTGAATTATTAATCCAGTGGGGATGAATGGCTGTCCTAGACAGCTTCTGACTCTGTACAACTCCTTCCCCAAAGTAATGGAGGAGACAGACACTTATGGACACAGGTGATCAAATTCAAGGTATACACAGACAAACACGGAGAGCTTTTCAATTTCCCATCTGCTATTATGTAAAAAACACTTGAACTACTTGGTTCACTTGGGACTGGAACAAGCTCTTGGCAGATTCTGACACAGTTCCAGAAATCAGTCTGGGGAAAAAGCCAAAAGAAAAATTCTTCTAAAAACCCCTCAAAGCCTAAGCTGCAACTATCTGCTTCTGTACAGGAACATTATGAATGCTTCCCCTCAGTGTTCCTGCCACTTCAGCTTCACCAGCAGTAGTGGTATTGGCAGGTGCAGGTCAGCCAGGCCGCTGCCGGGACGTTGGGGACACCGTCGCGCACCGTCACGACATCGCACTGACCTCAGCTCAGCCCTGGCGCACTCCAGTGCAGCTGCCAACATCACTTCAGCTCCACCTCTGTTAGCAGTGCTGGGAGCAGTCTATGTACTTTACAAGTGGAGTTTGGAGCACCTTACGTGGAGCGTCACTTACCTGAGCAGCAGCCCGGCTGCCATGGAGTTCCAGCTATTGTTAACACCAATAAAGATCAAATGCTCAAGCAATAAGGGATTTTTCAAGAAGCATTTTAACAGTATTTCTCTAATACATGACAGGCTTTTGCAGCTTTCCATATCATGTTAGCAGTTAATAGCCTCAGCAGTCAGCATTGCACACAGGAGTCTAGTGGGTAATGATAGTTTTCCATGGGCTGCTTTCATAGCTTTGGCTTCTGTCAAAACTTCATTTACTTTTCAGGAGTTAGGAAAAGCCACAGGCAATCTCTTTCCCCTTACTTCTCTGGGTTTACTTTTTCAAAAACTTAAGTAAGGACATCAGCATGAACACCCACAGGTAAAAGACACCTGTATCGAGCTTGCCAGCAGCCCATTCCCTAGAAACTGATCTGTTGAAAGGGGCTGGGGGAAAATATGCTGAAATACTGGATGGGGAGACAGGACCAAGGAGACAGCAGTTTGTTTTCAAATATTAACACCACACTGCTTAAAGAAAAGGCTTGGGAGAAACAAGTCACCTATCAGTTCAGCACAGAAAAAAAAACCCAAGTGCTTTTTCCTTCCCTTTCAGCATCCCTTCAACAGGCTTCCAGAATGAAAGATAAGAAGCAATCCTCAGGCGTAACTCCTTGGGCTGCAATCTTGTCAGTTTTCATAAGCTAAGTGGGCCTGGGATGGGTCAATACAGGACAGAGCTCCTCTGAGGAAAACCCAGCGCTACAGCAAGCAGTAATTCCCCACTCTGCTGCAAGGGGACGCGACACAGGATGCCAGTCGGAATTGCTGGGGGCGAGCCATACCTTCCTTCACGTTAACCTTCACCTTTACAGCTCCCTGGTCTCTCTCATCCCAAATGAGCACTTTTCCAAGGCTCCCCTGAGCATCACTACCTTCCAGCAGTGTCTGCCAGACCAGTTTTCATTCAGGACTGTCACCACCAGCCATCCCTCTGCTTTGCTCTTTTACACAAGCCCTCCTGCTGTTCTCAAGCACCTGGGGAGCACAACACCAGAAAGCTGCCATTCCCACGGGAGCAGAGCTGAAGAGTTACTACATCCCCTGCAGCTTACTGCTGGGTGAAACGTGTGCCAGGGCGTGCTTGTTCCTGGTACACTGAACCTCTCATTTCTTTGCTTTTAGAACCACATTAGGCACGTGAGATGCAGCATGACCCTTGGTGACACAGTGCAGTGATTCCATACTGGCTTCCCAGTCATTAAATGTAGGCTCTTCCACACAGCAATGACTCTTCCAAGGAGTAAGGCACTTCAAAGAACTCCAGCGAGCAAAAACTGCGTGTACACAGTACTCCACGATGCTACATGATTATATCAAAGCTGCTAGGATGAAAAACTGACATTTGATAAATAACATGAGGTCACCTCAAAGATCTCAGAACACTGCATGTAAAAGTGTTATTTTGACAAGAAATTAAGCAATTGTATAATCAGGTCTATTATCAAATCTACTGCTTTGACACGATCTTATAAAAGTACGAGGAGCATGCAATTCCAATTGCTGCAGGATCCTCCCTCACTCAACACAAGATGTAGGCATTTAATATTCCTGTAGTTAGCCACGCATGTACAGCACAGCCTAACGCACTTCAAAGTATTTACTGTGCTGTATAAACACAGCACTATTTTCAAAGCCTCATAACTGTCAAATCAAAGCTGGCTTTCACTAAAGCATTCAGAAGCATTTCTGCTGGATCGTGGCTATTTGCCTGAAAGTTTCAGCCTTCTATCCACCAACCACAAGAAGGTTAAATTTTTTTTTTGTAAATATGCATATATATATAAAATTATTATTTTGAAGAGGTAGAATAAAGAATTTTCTTGCTAACAAGCTGTCAAATCATTTTGACCTGAGGTTCTTTACTCCTTTCTCATGCATACATATAAAATGTGGAAGAAAAACTTCCATTCCACTAGCAGAAGTCCTGAAAAGAGTTTCTCCATACATAGGACTGCCTCAACTGTCCATTGTACCAGCTCTCTCTGTGGAGGCTGTGGCTGCTCACCTCAACAGGCTACAGCTTGGTTTCGTATTACACTGCAAATACATTTCTAATCAATCCTCAAACAAATCCAGATTGGTACATAGATGAAACACTGCCATTTCACAGGCAGTGGAACAGTGATATCAAGACACCTGAAGAAGTCAGTTTAGCAAAATGCAGAAAGCAGAGCTCTGAGCAACATGAAAAATGGTCTGCACTGCTTGATCTTACCCAGTGTTTTTATCAGTGAACCACTAAACCAGAATTTTTGTTCAGGTCTTCACAACTCTGTACACACTGCAAAGGTGGCAAAGATAGCTTGACACAACATACACAGGCAGACTCACAGACTTAAAGCAATTTGTAAAGCGTAAGTAACGCGGTCGAGTAGATAAATCACAGGCACGTTAAGAGCCAAGCTCTGTTCTGAAGTTTGCCACCAAATCCAAGCAACCCCAGTTTTAAAAGAGCCCTTGGGCCCCAGCCACCCCTCTGATAAGGTAAAACACCCTTCGTTCAGAAGGCAGAGAGGACAACCACAGGCACACGGAGACCATCCAGTGACAAGGTGGGTCAGTAATTTAAAGCTCTCTTGCTCTGCTACTATGCAGACAGAGCCCCTCCAGAAAGCAAAGAAGGAAAAACACAGTGGCACTGCTTTCTTAAGAGGCCAAACAGCTATGAAAACAAGACACCCAGCTCAGAGCAATTGCTAATGCTAGGAGTTGAACAGGCAGCTGTGTGGCTATCTGTGCCTGAACAACAACTGCTCTGAACTCAATACAGAAAACAGCAAGCTCTCCCTCAATTCCATATGCAGCTAAATTATTGTGTATATCATCCACTCTTTATGCCATCGACTGTACCACTAAGGAGCACTTAAAACCAGCATTGTTTTCAAGACTACAGCACCCAATTTTCAGTGAAATCTCAGAGCTCCATCTTTCTTTGTTGAAAGAAATCATGTCAGTGGTAAAAGGCACTTTCCTTTTTCCTTCCTTCAAAAGGATTTCATTGATTCTGCCTCTGCTTTAAAAAACAAACAGGCCAACCACCTTACAGTTCCACTGTCCATCTCCCTTCCCTATTCACAAGCATCTTCTTGGAGGCCAAACAAGGAAAATCTCACTTCTGCTTTTAGGTCTGTCTGAAAAAAAGGGATCTCTCTAAAGAGATAACATTCATTCTTCAGATATAGTTAACTGCAATTTCATAACAGTATTTAAAATAAATTCAATTAGTGTTGTCAAAGTAGATCAAAATCAGAGCGCTCAGATTCAACTCTGCAAAAGAGTAGGTAAGAACAACCCACAGAAGTAGGAATAAAGAAAATGTAAAAAGTTGTGAAGCAGCAGTTCACTTCACAGTAGCCATAGTTTAGGAACTCAGACCAGATTTCAGGATGGTTCACCAGGATCCAACTAGAAGCCTATGGCACATCTCATACATTGGGGTTCTCAATCAAGTTTCCAGAGAGGAGTGTGAGAACCCTGCAGCCAACCCAGGCACAACAGGCTATTCCATCCCTCCCTTTCCCAATATAGAGGCACAACTGCTCGAGCAGAATAAAAAAGAAGGTTTAGACCACAGGCTTAATACCTCTTCCAAAATTTCTACTGTCACTGATTACGATAATTGAATATTCTTCATATTCTTAAAGACATCTGATGCTTTTTAACTCTTGTTGAATTCTTGCTCCTCAGCAAGATTCTCACAGCATGAGTTTCACTGCTTAATTGCAACCATACTAAATAGTCTATCGTCAATTTACAGTACATGTTCTGTATCATCAGAAAGTCTTGAAGCAGCAGAAACTCTTCCATAGCTAAACCACCACACTCTTCTGTTGGCCCTGCTTAAAGCTTCTTAAAGAGGGCTTCTCTTTTGATACCTTGCATATATGTTCAGAGATGATTTTTGGCAAAAAGAACAAGGTAAGCTGGAGGAACTGTTCTCAGGCAAGGGAAGCTGTAACAAACAGGTGTAAAAAACATTTAGCAAGTTTAGCAGACTCTTTGGGGTATAGTTAGATGAGCATTCCTTTTGGCAGCAATGCCAGCTCAAAGAACTGCTGCTACCAATATTTACTCCCACCCCTGCACCACACTGTCTGATGTGCCCGTGGCCAAACAGTGAACCAATTTGGCAAACTGATGCAGGCTAAGTATCATCATTTCTTTGCCAGGCTATTTCTAATCCAGATCAGCTCCCTGATCCATTCCAGCATCCAGCTGCTCCAACAGCAGCACCAGCACACACAGCGGGGTGGTGCAGAGTCAAAACAGATGAGCACCAAGGACTCCTCAAAACCCAGCTCTAGCACTGAAGGAAGTGCTCACAGGAATAGGAACAGAGGGCAGCTCGGCCCGCAGGTAAGGGTGCAGTGACAAAGCACACCCCTGCTTCTTCAAAAATATAAATCAAAAGTCAACACTGGAACAGCTCACTTGGATTCAGCACATTAAAATGTCACCTATTGTTGCTAACCAGCGTTTGTGAGCCTGCATGATCTTAAAGGCAACCCTTCAGAAATTTCCCAACAGATCGATTGTTTTTTGTTCAAGTTCTTCAAGATTATCTGGACTTCCTAATTACGAATAAAGTTCCTGTTCCTCTGGACTTGTATAGTCCCTACTACAAAGGAGGTCAAGCTCCAAAACAAACTTTTAAAGCAGTAAAAAAAGCCCCTAACAGACAAGTAAGGGTACATAGGGGAAAGCTCTTTTAAATTCAATAGGCAGAGCAGTGCTTGAACAAAAATTCAGCAATGAAATCTCCTTCCATTCACAAATTGCTCTGAAAACCTGAGTTAACACCTTTATTTTGCCAGCAGGAAGACTAGAGGGACTCCAGCAGAGCTTGTAAGCAGGAAATCCAAGCCCACGGCAAAACTTGCTGGGTTAAAGGACTTCATATCTATGTAAACAGACCACAGACCTCAGTGAGGCACAGAGATTTCTGTGAAGTCCAAGGCCATGCAAACTAGTTAGAAGGATTTTATGAAGGCTGCCTGCATTGCTGTGAAGAAATTCTGACAAACTTCTACAAAGCAGAAGAGATGAAGCCCTGCAAGGTAGCACAGCTCACATTTAAGATAGGAATTAGTTTGAATACTCACTTGAGTGTAATTGCTTCACAGGATAAAGTTGTTGCTTTTTGGGGTTTGGGTATTTTTCCTATTGAATTTATAAAAGACCAGCAAAATTCCTAAGCCATAGGCACAGTTTGTAAGGCAAGGGAATTGACACAGCATGTCAAGAACTCAAGAGGAAAAAACAACATCTAGAAAGAAATATGTAGAAACAGGTATGGGAAGTCAGTGTGCTGCAGAGTAGCAACTCTTTGAATAGCGGGGAAATATGGATCAAAGGTACTCCATTCTTATCCACATCAAACATATAAACTGCTCAGAAAAGCTGTCGTATACGAATATTTTAGCCTTGTGGCTTATAGTTGCCTCGGTTTCTGTATTTGGATATCTGGATATTTGGTGACAAATGCAGTTTCTCTGGCTGTGGACTAACCCTAACTGAAAACAATCCAAGCACATGAACTGTAAAGATGAAATGCAAGATGGGGGGAAGGAGGGGAAAATCACAGGGAAGAAAGAGTCCACACCCTTTGTATTCATAATATACAGAAGAGATCTACAAAGTTTCTGGTTGTATGAACAGAAACCTATTTATTTTCTTTCACATTAAAATTCAGGTCCTGCCTAGCTTAGAAGATTGTGTTGACCAATAAACAAATTAACTGATCACAAGAGAGAAAAGCAAAATACCTCCCCAAAACAAACAAGAAAAAAAAAAAACCCTAGCCTACAAAAAGATGGTCACAACAGTACCATCATAGTCCAGCTACTCCCCCACACCAGAGCAAATCACAATTTCTCCCAGAACATCTTTAGATATCTAGGAGCTAAATAATCTGTATTGGGAAAACTACGCCGGGAAGTCATAAACAGACATTTACCAAACATTGCAAAAACCAAGTGCACAGACACAAAATACGTCCCCAAAAGAATTTATCACGTTAACCTGACCAAAGATGAGCAGCTGAATGGGAGGGGGACTTACACAAAAACTTGTTTAGGGTGGGGTTTTTTTTTTGCTTGGTTTTGTTCACACTTATTTAACGTCAATGATTGATTAACATTTTGGATAAAGGAGGTCTTTGTTAGTGATTCAGCATCTCCACCCCTTCAATTAAGGTGTTAAGAGTTCACACAAGTGCAGTGAGACCCAAGATCCCCAGACCCTTCTCCACAATAAAATCCCGACCCAAAAAAAACAGATTTTAAAAAAACCCCATAAAACAAAAAACCAAAACAAAACCGCACTCGTCCCACTGAGAAAATTCCAAAATCCCAAAACTAACATCGTTGCTAACTCCAAGTCAAGAAAAGAAAGATGCCTTTCTTTTGTTGTTTGAGGAGAGGCCAGCAAGGGAGACAGGGAAAGAATATGAGCCCCTGAGCCATTTTTATGCACTGAGTAAGAAAAAAAGGACACATTCATTAAAAATAATCTCTTTGGAGATCACTGTTAAAAGAAAAAAATCCACACCATCATGCCAGCTTGTCCAAAATGGCTATAAAACCTCAGGAAAACAACCCCCGTAGTTCAGGTAAGAAAGCAGATCCCTGTCCCATGGGATGCAGGCGTGAGCACTCCTGCAAGCACAGCTCCTCTGCAGTAGGACGGACACAAAACCACTCTGTGTGTGCCCCTGTTCAATTTCCCCAGTTCCACACCTGTAACACCCCACTTCAGCCAGAAATTGGCCATTACAGACCTCATAGGAAGAAGCAGGAGAGAGGTAAACAAAAAGAAGTGGGAATAAAGCTGTTTAGGTATGTTAATTCTTTCATTCCATACCCTTTTATTTGATTTCATATAATGCCTTGCCTAGCTTTCCAACGTTTGTATCTGTAATATCTCAAGCAATCACTGATCAAATAATCCAATGAAACAGAAGAAAAAAATCTACATCACTTTTTTTTCCTCATTCTTTTAAAGCTTGATACATTTAAGGATGCTTCAGAGCATCCTATGTCTGTGCGGGCTTTTCATAGAGAAATCAAGGACAAAATACTTTCAAAGAAAATAAAAATGTTACTGGAACCCCTAAAAACTGAGAGAGCTGTCTCCCCCGCTTCCTCCAACTGTGTTTTGACACAGCAACCAGTCACCAACAGGGAGGCTTAAGGAGACACACTTGACTTGGCACAAGCCTTTCTTCCCTGCCCAGACCAAGGAGAAGGTGTTACTTTAAACAGGTAAGGGCTACCAGACTTGATGTTCCTCTCACAAAAGTGAGGTTCATGGTTATTTCCAGACCAACTTCAGAGTCCATGTTAGGTTTGGCATCTGAAGAATAAAAGCATCTTCCCTTTCACCTTGGTGGCCTTTGAATCACTCCACAACCAGCTCCCAGCTGACACTCATTTCATTCTTTCTTACTTTCTCTGCTGCATGACAATTTTTTTATTTCTCATGTAGTTTACTATTAAACCACTAATCATGTAATCATCCCACCTTAATATTTTACACCCAAATAGCAACCCACAATGGACTGTCACATCAGATTCTTCCCATCTGTCTCCTCATGCTTTGTCTACTCTCCCTGAGTAACATCCACCTTCCACATCCCAAATCCTCCATCTTCAGAGACCTTTTTAGACCCATCACCTACACAGAGAACTTGGGGACAGGAAGCTGGACAACACAGAAAAACAGGGTTCTCTCTCTCACCCTAGAAGTGGAGCCTTGCTGCCTGCATGCATCCACCTTGTCCCACCATTTCCCTAAGCATTTGGGGTCTCCACTGTTCATTTTTTTTCTCATCATCCAATCCTTAACCTCATGAAATTTGCAGTGTTTCTACAGATTTAGCCTCTCATCCCCCTTTGCAGTCAGCCAGAGCACAGACTCCTTCTCATGCATACACACACAGAGCCTCTCCTCTACCTAGTAGGAATCCTTCCAAATAAACTGCCTTGTCAGATACTGTTCTTCCCCAAAATCCCTATATACGAGATCCCCTCCCACACTCTTAGTATCCCACAAACTCCTCTTGCACAACTATCCCACCTACCAGTTTGATACTACAGGCTTAGCTTCCCTGGATTCCTGCTCCCCTGATCTATCTACACTGCTTCCCAGCTCTGGAGCCCTACGATTTCCCTCATGACCGTGTGCACCACCTCCCTCATGCTGAAAGCACTTCCTACCCCATATTCCGGCTCCCAATGCTTCCCCACACCACAATCCCACTCCCATATCTCTTTCTTACAATGACTCAAGTTGCAACTCCTCACATGCTTCCCTCCATGTATCATTCTCCCCAGCAAACCTCATCCTCATTTCTTCACCCAGCTCTTCACATTTTTCCTGCAGACACACATATTTCAGTACTTCCTGCACCACAGCCCCCCATCCTTTCCTCACAGCATGTCCCAGGTGATCTAACATCCTATACACCACCTCCCACCCTCTCACTTCATGTTTCACCTTGTATCCCACTCCCTGCATCCCTGCTGTGGATCTCTGTGCCCCAGCCCCTCACTTCAGCTCAACCAGAGTTCACACATGCAGCTCCCACCCCACTTTCACACCAGCTTCTTTCTCCTAGGACAGTCTTCACTCCCAACCCAACAGCTCCTCCCATCCTATGTCCCAGCCCCTCACTGAGATCGGAATCTCATAACCACCTCTTTAGTCCACCCAGCACTGTCCTCTTCCACAGCACTTCCGAAGGCACTTCCACACACCTCAGGGCAGCACAGATCACCACAGTGCTGCACCCCACAGCCCTCGACACAGCACAGACCCAGTGCCCCCAGCACAACCCAGAGTACCCCACACACGCCTTCCCACAGCAGAGAGCCCCAGCGCATCCCCCGCACCACCAAGCATCCCACACATCCCTCCACCAAGCACAGCTCTTGGAGCATCCCATGCACCACGCTGAGACCCAGGACAGCCCACACATCCCTCCTCCCAGCACATCCCCTATGGCATCCCATACATTCCTCCATATATCACAGCCCCCGGGGCATCCCGTGCACCACAACGCGAGGCAAAGCATTCCATGTGCCGCTCCATACAGCACAACCTCCAGGGCTCCCAGTGCACCCCAAAGCACCCCAGGCATCCCAAGGAGCACGGCTCCCAGAGTATCCCCCATGCCCCACACATCCCTCGATGGAGCACAGCTCCCGGAGCATCCCCGGCTCCCCACACAGCCCTCCGTGGAGCACATCCCCTGCTATCCACACAGCCCTCCATGGAGCACAGCTCCTGGAGCATCCCCTGCTCCCAACACATTCCTCCATGGAGCACATCCCCCAGGCATCCCCTGCTCCCCACACATTCCATGGAGCACAGCTCCCGGAGCATCCCCTACTCCCCACACATCCCTCCACGGATCACAGCCCCCCAGGCACCCCCTGCAACCCCTGAGCTCCCCTCGCCGCCCCCTTCGGGGCACCCCGGGGCCCCCCCAACTCCAGAACTTGGGGCGGGCGGTGCGAGTGCCGGTGCCCGGTGCCCGCCCCGCACTCACCGCGCTCAGCCCGGGGCCGGCGGGGGCGGCG
>NW_008237447.1:2166803-2183709 GCF_000691975.1 Corvus brachyrhynchos | reverse complement strand
ACCGCGGGGGCGAGCCGTGGGACTATCGGGGAGTGGCTCGGGCCGCTGGCACATGTCCCTTCCACATGTTTCTGAGGAAGGCGGGATGAGAGCGGGGGAGATCTTGTGGAGGAGGAGCGCGTCCCTCCTCCCCGGGGGCTGAGCACCCCGACTGCCCTCCCGCCGAGTGACCTGAGGGCTTTCTTCGGGTGGGAGAAAGCGCCGGGATAAGCAGCAGCTTGGAACTGAACAGGGAGGGACCAGGCAGTAATGGCAAACAGACACAACCTATCAACTCCTAAAAATGCCCAAGGGCCCCATCCTGGACAAATACTCCGTATTTGGGGGATTAGACATCAATGTAGTTTGGTTTCAAACTGGCAGTGAAGAGTTTTGAAGATTTGTGGCAATCCCCCGCCCTATTCAGTCTGAGACTTACTCTGAGAAAAGACGGCTTTCAACATCCACTAATCCTCCTCCTTCACCTCCACAAAATGTTCTTAAAATGGGCGATCTCGTGGCTGTGAGGAAGAGGTTTCCAAACCACCGGTGGCACATCGATGCAGCCGAACAGAGAAAGTCAGCGGATCAGTTTTGCTTATCCGCGCTGCCTGAATAACCTGTTTAGCCAATACAACATCAGTGAACAGAAATGCAGTGTCCTCCCTCCCCCTTTATCCTCAAACGACCCATTCTTTGTCCAACTCCCATCTTGTCCAACTCCCACTTTTAAGTAACTCAAGTCTTTGGAAGAAGACCCTTTTAGCGCAACATTCATGCTGGGCGTTGCTCTTGGCAGATAAAACCACCTCCTCTCTTTGCTCAGCCCTCAATCCCTTTTTCTCCTTTTGTCCCTCTCTTCTCCTCCCCTTGTCCCTGCCCACTTGCAAACACTGTTAAAGAACTCTTTACAGTTTCCTGAGCACTGCAACAGTAGCTAATTATCACCTCTTACCCCAAATAGATACTGTTCCTTCAGGGAGATACTTCTTAACAGTGGGGTTTCAGTCCCTTCTGATTTGCAGACCAGAGACCCGAAGCGGTTCCCGCTGGACAGACTTTCAGCCCACTGACACCCTTTCCTGACAAGTCCCTGGGGCTACAAGCTCCCAGGATACACGACCCGAAGGTGAAAATCTCTGGTCTCTGACAAGTCTTTCCACCCACTGGCACCAGCCCCACCTGCATCTTTCCAGTGATCGCGGCCAGCACCTTCTACGGCTGAAGTGTCGGTGGAACTGGAACCACCACCTTTGCTGCCGTCGGTTCCACACGCTCCTTTACCTGATGTTTAAACCTTGCCCATTTTTACATTGATGCGGGTCTTTTTTAATGCAACACCTACAATTCCCCCTGTCCTTCAAGCATCCCCCACCATGCTGGCCAGGCAGCCCAGCACGGTGTAAGGAAGAGAATGTACTTCACAATGCTTCCGACAGAAGACCCAGTCCCACTCTCACCTACCCCAGGAACCCATCGTGGTTTGCTTAAAAGGAAGTTGTTTGCCCTGGGCAGTAGAGGCTGTGGTTTTTCTGTGGAGCCTAAGGAAGCCAGGCACTCAGCATCCGTTTTCCAAAGGTACCTCTGAAAATCCCACCCTGTGCCTCAATCCCGACACATGCAACAGCAGCGAAAAAATACGAGGTAGTGAACTGCCTTTTTGTTCTCCCCCCTCCTCTGACCCAGTACTTCGTTGTCTTGTCCCTTTAGGAGTCAGACCGGGGAAAACAAGCACAAAATGCTACGAGTTTGCAGATGCTGTGGTTCCTCCGACTCCTCTCCCATCCCCCCGACCCCATCCCCCCACATTTCAAACAGTTATAAATGACTGTGCAACTCTGCAGGCAGCGGTCTCAAATAACCACACCAAGCCTCTCCCCTCCAACGGCTTTAAGTCTCTTCCTTCCTCTCTTTGGGGCTCCGGAGAGAAGCGATCAAGGTGCTTTGCTTCACTCTCAAGAGTTAAGTTGCTACTTCACCCACCACCTTTGGGAATCCACCACAGCAGTGAATTCCCAAGGCTGTCCTTGAAGGGTTTTACCATGGGAACTGACAACAGGCTCCAAAACGATCCTAGCTGCGAAGACAGGTTGTAAGCCAGGATTTCAGGTAGCAGAGCCCCAGATAGTGGGACCGTCACCACCAGCCTCGAGAACAGCCCCCTGTGTTGCGGCCTTGCCCTCCCTTGGCCAAGCTCATAAAAGCTGCCCCAGAGAAGCCCACTGTCCCGGCTCTTTAGAGCACTCTGGCAATTCCAAGAACATCTTGGAAGCATTACAGCTCTCACCACACTGTGTACGCTTTCCTCACAACTCCCTGTCTGCAGCGAGGGCAGGAGATCAGCCTGTCTATTCAAAAGCAGGGCTCTCTTCCATTAGAGCAAACCAAGCCTAAGGAAAGTTGCCACGGGAGCTCTGGCTCTTCGGAGCAGACAGATCAGACAAGATAGCCCAGCCAGCAAAATACATTTGCATGACACTTTCTGTACATGGTTCAGAGCATGGCACACCCTGATCGTGGCTTTTATTCTCTTTAAGGGCCTGGCCCTGCAAACACTTAATTTTACATGTGTAAGTAGAGTCCCACTGAAGCACAATGGAGCTACTCATGCAAATAACATTGAGAGCGTGTAGGGCTGTGGCTCTGTTTCACTGTTCCATCTGCAGCAGACCCAGTTTTAGAGGATCCTGCCATGCTCTCTCAGTTATTGCCGCTCACTTGTGCCAGTTAAACTATTTATGTAGCTACACTCATAGGTGAGCTGTTTAAACGATCCAACTTTCTTTTTTTTAAAGCCCTACCAACAAGAACAAATCCTTAACACCAGACTAGTTCTGATGTAGATTTCATCCCCACAAGTGGCTGAACTGGCACAACCGGAGGAGGTGGAAATATCTGAGAAACGGGAACTTTTGAAGATGGGACTGAGGGAAGATGAAGTGGAGACATGGATCCTTAGCATGTGAAGGCTGGAGACATTACCCTCTTCTGAAGTCACACCCTGCTCCTGACCATCGACTCTCTGAAGTGGAGCCTTCTCCAACCACACAGTCGTTCCACATGAAACAGTTTCACCTCAAATGCAACAGCAGATTGGGCCTTTTCAGTCAATAATGCTTAAAAACCTTGCCTCAAGGAAAGCTGTCAGCAGTAAGGAGAATCGGCCAACAGTCCCTACACCCAGGATCGGGGGCACACATTTCTCCTTGCACGTAAAGGATGCCAACACCATGCACCCTGTAGCCAGTACACCGCTGCTTCTGCGGTCATGGGATCCCCTTCTATTAGCTTTGATATGGCACATTTGGGCCATGCAAAGTGTTCCCTACAATTTATTTATTTTTTCAGTTTACAGCTATTCTATCTCTAGCAACTCTGTCCTGAAATTGCATCACATATTTCCTGTCTGCCGAGGCAAGATTTCCCTCTTTCAGTGCGATTATAACCTTCCAGCAGGGAAGCTCCACTAACTCCTTAAGAGCTTTGCTCTCTACACTGCTTCCCGACCTGCATTCGTGTACACCTGCACAAAGTGGGTGTAAAACACCATCACAGTTGGAAATGAAGAAGACACACCATTAGGAGGATGTTTTGCTTTGTTTGTTTGCCTTAGGTTTGGGGTTTTTTTGCCCTCTTTTGTGCTCCAGTGTAAATGATCAGAGGAGCTGTGGGACAAGAGAGATCAGGCTCTATGAAACCATTTTCTTACAAGCTTTGAGTTTTACACTGCTGCATGCTCTAATGAGCCTTCTCGAAAGGAAACAACCCATTTCTGTAAGGAATCCAGGTGATTATGGTTTGCATACCGCCGTGATCTCTCTGCATGGGCACAGGGGAGTTGCCTTCATGAATCTTCCTGCAGGATGAAGTCTAAAGCTGGACAGTGTGAAAGAAATGGGAAAGGACCACAGGGAGGGGTAGTTTGACATCCATTGTTAACTTGGAAAAAAAAACCTTCTCTCAGAAAGTCTTTTATTTATTGTAAATCATTCCTAAAAGATTAGGAAATCAGGCCTGGGGGAGGGGGAGAGATTGTTGTGGCTTTCTTTCTTGTTCAGCGTCTTTTAGTATTAGACATTAACCCTAGTCTCCTCAGTTTTGCTGAGCCTCTGTCCTGCAAACCACGAGAGAACATTTTTAACATGCTTTGGGTGAACAGTCCCTCTGCACCCCATCGTGGGTGGGACTTCACAGCCTCCCAGAGGAGGGAAATGCCTCTCTATCCTTATCAATGTCAATATCCACATACAGTCACACACATGCCCCCAAAACACACACATATACAAACCCCACCTCTGTCCCCACTGCTGGTGAAAAACGACCAGTAGGTCACCTACAGCAATGACTACTGCCCGCCTGGCTGCACAGGGCACGGAGCTGGGCTGGGAAGGAGACTGGCTGATGGATCGGACCAGCACAGGCTGCACATCACCCCAAGGCAACAGTGTGCAGATGATGGCAAATTCATCTGGGCAAGAAAGGCCCTGCTCTCACTTTCCTGTCTGCACTGAAAAGAGAGAAACAGTTGATGTCGTGTTTTCCTGTTCACATGAACACCCAAACAATCTGAGCCTTAATCAGGTTTGGGCTGGAACATGGGACAGTGCCTGTGGTTCAAATATTCTTCCGGACATCCAGAGAGACTTACAGTTGATCTGCCCCACTTGAAGACATTATCTCACATCAAAAACTCTGTTGTGATGAACAAATTCCATGTACTAAACATTCCAGTTGCAGGAAGCTCTTGCCCTATTTAGAAAGCCATCTCTCAAGTCAGTAAGCAGGTATGAGGCAAATATCATGCAGCCATAGTGATAAATGCTCAGCTCTATCTCCCATGATTAAAAAAAAAAAAAAAAACAGGGAGAAGAAAAAGCAGGAGAGAACAGATACTGATTCAGAAGGGAAATCAGGTAAACAGAATCTGGGGAAGCATATGCTCATGAAACACATGAAAAATATGAATTCATACCAAACAAAGGTGGGAAATTTTGGCATAGAGGAGACTTCAGAACCAATGATTGCCCAGGAATACTGCTTCCACCACACTGTCCCCATGCTTTACAGGGAACTGCTAACACACACTGAGTGCTGTGGTGCTGCCAGGAGAATTTGTCTGTGGAATTGTCTGACCCTTGAGACTTTTAGGATTCTCAGTCATGACTTTACATTCCCTTTGTATGTGTATGACTATCTTTGACATCAATGAGAACAGACATGGCAGCAGCTCACAAATTCCCAACCTCACCTCCTGCTTCCCTTCAGCAACCTGCTGAGCCTGGTGCAAGGCACCAAGCCCCCTTGCACAGCCTCACAGGCACGTTCTCTGTGCTGCCTGCCCACAGCACTGGGGCATATGTGTGCACCTTCATGGTGTAAAACCAAGCAAACAAAATTTCATTCCCAAAGCAACATTTCTGAGAAAGCCATGAGCAGATGAAGAAAGCACCTCTCATTAGAAGCATCCTTCTCACAGGATAAATAGGAGGCTAAGCCTGCCCTCAGACAGACAGAAGAAGTCATCTGTCGCCAACACATACAACAGCTCTCTTGGCATAACGGGCTTTTTGTGCCTTCCAGCGCTGCTCCTCCGGCATCCAGCTGCTCAGGGTACCCGCCTGCTGCACAAAAGGCCAGCAACATGGACAGATTCCACTCATGCTGCCCCTACAGTCAGCACAGAGTTATTTGAGGGTGACATTTTGCTCATGTCTCTCCTTCAAGGCTACCAAAAAATAAAAACAACTTCAGCATGAATTCCCCTCTGGACTGTGCACAAAGAAACCAAGCCCTCACTGTGCCGCAGACTGGCCCATTAAAGCGAATGGTTAAATTCTTGCTATGAAAAAGTAGGCGTTGTTGTCTGTTTTGCGAGGCAGAAATCAATATTCCCGCCTCCTCTCCTTCTGTTATTTCACCTTGAGATACTCATGCTCAGTTAGATGAGATCTGAGTCTTACTCACTGTTACTGCAACTTTTCTCTCTCCAGCGTTTCACAGGGTCACGGATGTTCTTGGAGTTCTAACCTGCCTGTAATTTACTACTCAGCTCCCTAAACTAATCGCCACTGGTGACTGAAGTAGTGACTGATTTTCCTTCCAAATCACACCACTGCAGCCATTTCCAACTATTTCTCTACACCCTCTATCTCCGTGACTTTGCTCCCTGTGTCCTCCAATAACAACCCTCTTTCTGCCACAGCCTCTCACTGCTCCGGCCCCCTATAATTCACTCCCTGGTGCCAGCCTCTCCCATACTGTGGCCATCTTGTAGAAATTACGTTTTATTGTGAAATGCCCCTTCTGCTCTCACTCTCCCTTTAATCTAACTGTGGGGGGTAGCTTGGTTAAGTCTGTAAATTTGGGGAGTGGGGGGTGGGGCAAGGGAGGAAAGACCTGGGTGACTGATCCTCAGCCCAGGCAAGCCTGCAGCAATGTTGGCTGGGGAGAGACAGGCAGGGGAAGATAAGCCAGTGCCGTACCTCAACAGCTGCTCCTTCAACCAGGTTTCCCTGCGGCAGTTCAGATCCAGGGCCTGGACCGATTCCCATAGATCAGGTAGCAATAATGCCAGGCTGACTGGGTTGTTCTGATGAGTCCTCTTGGATGCAGCTCTGCCTACAATCATGCCTGCCTCTGTCACCTAAGGATTAGACAACTGCAATATGGTCTGTTTGGCACCATGCTTTAAATCCATTCATAAACTGAAGGCAGTGCAGAATTCAGCACTCAGTTAGATAAGCCATGTCTCTCACCCACGATCATTCTCACATTTGTGCTCCATTTTTATGCCATCTGACCACTGGCTCCCAGACAGATTTTAACATGTTCCTGTTGACCTCTAGTGCCTCTCATCACAGAACCTTTCCCAGCTGACAAATCACCTCTTATATTTCCTAGAAGCAGAAAAGACACCACGTACTCTAGCACAGCTACCTAGGAGAGTAGAGTTGAGGGTTGTTCAGTCTTTAGTTTGCCATTGTTTGCTGGTGACAGTCTGATGAAATTACTTGAGTTATAATGAAGACAGTTTTCATTATCTGTCATTTAAAAATGTCAGGGGAGCTTAGACTGAATGGATAGGTGCAACCTGTTGTTTCAAATAGCTTTTGATGAAAGAAATACATTTCAAAAGTACCAGTCACTGATTTACAGGTGTTGTACCAAAATTACATAAAATAGAGAGATACCTCCAAAGAAAACAAGCAGATTTCCCCACTTGCTGTTTAGATTAGACATTGGCTTACCATTAGTATGGTGCTAACTTTCTTTTACAGTAATCATCAGCTTTCAGATCTGCAAGGCCTTAGATGATGGAGGACAACACCAACAAAACCAGGACACTTCATTATTAGAGGGCACTTGGGAGTTTTGGCTTAGCTATATAAACACTTCACTCTTGTTCTTCTCCATTTTTACTTATGCACTTCTATGGTGCAAACGGTGGACCACTTTAGCAACAGATGTCACGACTGGACATACTTCTGCCCAAACATTTTGCTAGTCCCTCTCCGCTAATGGTGCTGGCCTCTCACAGCCGAACTGCAATAACAGACTGTATGAATGTTCCCAGTCCATCTGAGCACAAAATCTGCCAGCTTATTTTAAATCATGCTGGGCTATTCCCTAGCAGGAATACATCTGCTGACAATAGCTGCCTTGCAGGTTCTGAGAGACACCTAGGATAGCATGCTTCTTTCCATCTATATCTTTTTATTTCAGAGCATTCATTTAACATGTGAGCCGGTGCTGCACAAGGGACCTGCCTTGGTAAGGTAACTCTGATGGGACACTCCCTGTGCCTTGACTTGCTTACAACACGGGCTGTTCCTACACACTGCCTGCATCTTTTGCCTGCCCTCTCTGTCAAACCAAGACAAAATGAATGCCAGCAGTCCATCCAGCATGCAAGAAATGCAGGTAATACTGTGTACAGTGTCCTTAGAAGTCACTTGTATTTTCAGTAATTGCTTTTATATGAGTATCCAGCATCAAAGAGTGTAGCAAGAATCTCCTGTAAACATTTAAATGCTGAAGCACAGATACCTTCCACTTTAGCATCTGATAACAGATTGCTGCTGCTTTGTCCAGTGACACAACTTCAGCCTGCCTGGATCCCACACAAGTCAACTGGCTTCCTCTTCCAAGTTCCTATTTCCCCCGTGTGCAGAGACTGATGTGTCCCTCATGGTGTTCCTGCTCTTGGTGGTGTATATGACGTTCAAAACTAAGATGATAATGAGGAAGGAAGAAGGACTGAGCCTTAGGATGGTGGATTCTGAAAGCCACAGGTGTGGGGAAGAAATAAGAGTTGTTCTGAGACCTGATCACTTAAACGTCTTGTTTCTATTAGGACAATGTTTCCCGGGCATTTACTTGAGTCATCCTTACAAAGCATCTCCCAAAGAAAAGGGTTTATGCTCCTGGCAACACGTTCCAAAAAAATGCGTCCCCAGCTCCCTGCTGCCATAAGCAAGCACAACTCCAATGATTTCAATAAAGCTGCACTTTCTGTGGCCCTAAGGCTATAACACTACAGTAAACAAAGCCAAATTCCATAAGCCAGATGCTTTAAGGTCTGAATCCAAGTTTTCAACATCTTACAGATATGATCCACCAAAAGATGGCTGAACCACACCAAGAGCTGGCTGTCACTGAGCTGTTTCAGCCACCAGCAGCGCAGGGACCCCAGGGCCTCATCCTAGGGCACAGAAATGGCTGGTGGTCATCAGCCTGCTCTTTGAAAGGGCAGTCGTACCTCTCTCCTCTAGGATCTCAGCCTCCCTGCTGAGTCCTCTGCCCTCTCCAAAAAGAAATCCCCATTCCCCACTCTAGTGGCCACAAGGATGAGTTTGAGAAATGAAATGCTGACACCAAAACCAATTGACCTTAGAATAGCAGCTGCTTACCACTCCGGTTTCTTCATCTCCCCGTAGTACAGCTTGTTTTCCCTTTACATCAGAAACATCCAAACAAACATCTCTCAGTCCAAGGAGGGGCCAGCCCAAGGCTCTTGCCAGATTAGGTGTGGGATCCTCTGGCATACAGTGAAAGCAGACCCATGGCTTAGTTAGATGACAGCATACATCCTGGAGTAATAAGGATGTAATGCTGGACAGTTACTCAGGACTGAGTGAACACAGCAAATGAATGGTCTTTCCAGCTTCAGAAGTGGTCCCTGAAGAGCAGCAGTAAGGGACTCTGGCTTGATAGTATAGTCTGGGGAATGTACTGCACACAGCTCCAGTGAGTAATGCTGAAAATCCATAGGCAAAGGAAACGTTTTAAAACAGAAGAAAATCTACTTGAAATCAATACCGTGAAGGTCTCTAAGAGGAAACACTCTGCAAAAAAGGACACATTTGCCACATATAAATCTTTAATAATATCTTGTAGTTTTAACAAAGCATTAAAAAACCCAAACAAACAAAAAAAGAAACCCCAGTTGCTGTAACACACCTGAGAGACCAATCATCCTCACATGGCAAAATATGATTTTCACACCTGGTAAATGAAATAACTCTGCTGCATCCCAAGGCCAGGGTTAGGGTCTGAGGTGAGCTGTTAATGGAAGGTTAGAGACCACAGAACGGCTCTTCAGGGAGCACCTTTCAGATGCTCTTTTCATGTACAGCAGTGCACAGTAATCAGAAGGCACTGGCAGCACATACTAAAGTCACTGTCACTGACAGTGGTTCTAACTGTGCAGTCACCAGTTGATAGCTCGGCTTAAGACAGCCGGCTTGCGTGCTCCTCTGACTCAGGAGAAGGCTCACACTCTGGTAAGAGCAATTCTGTATTCTTTCATCTCCCTCCTAGCGTGCCTTCTGCAGCACACCAGGGTTAACCACTCACTCTCTTCTCACACATGAAGAGTGGAGCTGCAGAGCTGAGACAACAAACTTTACAACTGCATACAGCTGAAGCCTCTGCACTATTAAAAGTAAAGCAAGCACAGAATATCAAGGAAAATCCTGATCACAGGCCATGTTGGTAGGAACCCAATGACATTCGGAATCTATCCTGTATCGGCATGCTAGACTGCTAGATCCAGGCAGGATGGCTACACAATTTGCCAATCATTCAGGAACATGAGAGGAGTGAGGCCTGTGGGGAGCCAACAGGCCCTGGAGGTACATACAGATATTTACAAGAAAAATTCCAAGTGGAATCAGCAAGAGGAAGAAGCACAGAGAAAAACACTACATGATCTAGCACCAAACAAGACACATGGCTTAACAAGACACTTTAAAATATCTGGCTCCATAAATTAGACTGTGATTCCCAGATCTTTAGCTCCCAGCTCCTGCTGATTTCTGAGTATAAAGGGGATGTTTGTCACTCCCAAGATCAGACGCCAGCTCGAATGCCTTTCAAGAAGTACACAGATGAGTATGTTCCTAGGGAAGGATGAGCTAGAGCTAAGCCTTCAAACGAGCACAAGGAGAACCTCCTGCCCACAGACAGGAAAGTGGTAACCTCCTTCACTTCCTTTGTGGCTTTAACCTAAACCACAACTCCTCCCTTTGGGTTAGAAGTCTCTTCCACTCATTCAGATGTTTGTCAGCTTGTCTCTCTAATACCCAGCATTCGTCACTGCCACATAGGGAAAAAAACAGCTCTCTTCTTTTTTCCTCTCTCCCACACCCCTTTTGCAGTTTCTTCCCTAGACAAGAATGGCTTCAATGCATGGGAAAGCAAGTCTAAACTACAGCTCTTCAGGCACAGGCACAGAAATTAGCAATTGCAACATGAGGGGGCAGGGAGAAAGGAGACGTTGGCATACAGGCTACACCAACATTTGGGAATGCTGGCAGTGAGGAAACATTGCTGCCAGCAGGAAGAGTGATGCCAAAATAACTCACAGGGCTTTTCCATGAGTGCAAGCACTCCTTCCCAGCTCAGGGTGCAAGGTCCCTCCTGCTTCCCCAGAGAGCTTCAGAGCCTGGATGAAGTACTGGAAGCGAAGGGCAGAGCCGGATGAGCACAGGGAAGAGCTGTGGTGCCACTCGGGAGGCCCTCCCTTTGTCCGTGCACAGGGAGGTGAGAAGGACAGGTCCCATTATCCCCAGTGTGGGGCAGGGAGAGGCGGCAGCTCCCCCTCAGAGATCCCATCATCTGCTGAATGGAGGTTTAACGATGTGAGAAACAGTGGCTCCCACCCAAAACACTCCCGGTCCAAAGGCTTAACCTTATGATATCCAGGTGATACTGGGGGTTTTTAGAGACAGTTGAGCCTCGTGAAAGATTGGAACAGTTTTTTGAGCAGGCATATTTTGCTACGTGCCTTTACCAGGTAGTCAGAGAGGTACTCAGTGGCAAACCTCTCCCACTGCTTCCATTGCAACACACAACAGGGCAGCCACACACGGTGCTGGGTGATGCAGTCCCCCCCTTGCCCCCTGCCACTCCCAGGACAGTTCTGGCTCACGTAGTGTGAAAGAACAAGCCTTTTATTCCTTCAAGATTTTCAGAAATTTCAAATAACTGTTCTACCTCTGATTAGGTTAAAAAAAAAACCAAAAAAAAAACCGAAAAAGCAGTTTTCAAAATTTCTACCTAGAAACTATGACTAAATGAACTTAATGCAAGGTTTCATTTTACCTTCTTGAAATGCTTCATTCTGACAGCTTTAAAATTTTTCTCCATTTTTTTTTCCAAGATGAAACACAAAACTGGAGTCAACTTTTCCTGAAAATAGCAACAATTCTGGCAAATCAGCAATTCTCTAAGAAAAATTATCTCTGGAGAAAAATCCTAGCAAAACCTAGTTCTGTTATTTCCTCCCAACACCACACAAGAATATGCCTCCATGGTGTAATTCACCCTTAAGTTTCATAGCAACTCTGATGCAGACATATTGCACACACAGATATTAGAATATGCCTTTGACATCACCAGCACAATGCAAAACAGTGTATATACAATATGGCCAAGCAACGCTGCTATGGAAACCTTGCTTTGAATTCCCGTGTACAGGGTGTTTAAATTCTTATCCCTAATACTGCTTTAACAGAATTCTGTGTACTTTATTTCCTTGCTCAAGTCATCTCCTTCTTTCTGGGAGGGCTCTCCCTCCAGGAAAATAAAGATGTTTTTGTGAGTGAAGCAGAAGGTGATGAGACCTGCACTGCATTCCGGGTGCTGCCATGTACACCACCTCCATGAGCTGCAGCAAGAGAAGTAACTGATCTGTGCCTCAGTTTCTGCAGCTTTAAAATGGAAATGAGATGATGCTTTACTTCGGATATGACTCGAATGTGCTTCGAAATCCTTTGTGACAGCCAGAGGATACATGCATTCCTATTTGTTACTTTCTGTAGGCGAGGAGTTACTGTCCTCTACAGACCTATGCTGATGATCTCTCTATGTTGGAGAACCAAATCAGGAAGTACAGTCGCCCACTCATGTAGCGAACAGATAAGTAATAAAGCAGCACACTTGCCAACTCCTAAGGAGGTGGTTTCTTAAAAAGACATAGGAAGCTTTCGTGTTTTGATGCTGACTAATTTCAGAAAGTTCCCATTTCACTCTCTTCATTTTAAACTTCTTCAAAAAACATGTTTACCTGATATTCTGAAGGCTCTTCTGCTAGGGAGGATCAGACTGGCCAGACTGAAGGTAACACTGCTGGAAGAAAAGAGGGCTCTTTATCTGTCCATCTCCTCCAGTTGCCAGGTGCTCCTGGTGGCCCTAGCGGTACCTTCCAGGTCTCACCCCGGCAAGGAGAGGACACTGCAGCCAGCAGTGGCAATCTGAAACAATGCCAGCTGCATCCCGGGACGTACGGCAACACCTCCCACAAAATCTGAGCAGAATGTGCAACCTAATAACCCAGCAGCCAAACTCACCCCTGCAATCCAGTGATCGCAAATGCAGATTAACTCACTTGCATTTGTCTGATGGTGTAATTGCCAGACTGCACATTCAAATGAGTATTTGTTTAACTGTGTGATACACAGATAGAGCTTATACACTTGAGGCCAAATTTACCCCTGTTGTAATTTCCCTAACTCCAGTAGCAATTACTCAAAGGACTAATTTGGCCCACAGTGTTTCCTAGTACATGTGATTCATCATTTCTTTCCTATAACAAAGAATAATACACTGTTTCAATCAGTGGTGATGTCCTGGCCTCCTTGAGGCTGCCGGACTCCCTGCTTAATCAGACATAAAACAAATCACTTGCAGAGGCAGAGGCGTACAAGCATGCTTTAATTACAATATTGTAACACCAATTAGAGATCTATCTAATCGAGGACTCAGTACTTCCTACTCGAGTATTACTCCCATGTTGGGATAATTACTGCTAATTAAGCTTGGAACTAATTAGGCCAAATGATCTCATTTATACCAACATAGATGACTTCTAGGAGTTCACACACACACAAAAAAAGTCCAAGGGTGATTTTATCATTCCTGGACTCACCAGCACTTCACTTCCAAAACGGACTGTCTTTTCCGAATGGATAATCCCTGCTAGAACTCAAGTTGCGGTCTCAGATGATCACACATTCTCCCAAGGTGGAGAAACACTCTCTGAAGGCATTTCAGCTGGTTGGCCCAAGTCACCTTCTATTCTAATTGACATAGTGGATTAACAGAATTGTGTCCCATCATGGCCTGGTTAATTCCAAACCTCCAGGCCACTCTCACACCGTTATTGTTACAGCTCTCAGTGCACTTAGCACTACCCACACCCCCAGGATTGCTGCACACAATAAGGAGGTTTGTCGAAGGGTACAGTGCAGTGTTAAAACAATAACTGAAAAAAAAAACCAAAACAACTCTCAAACACACCAACTATTGCAGGTACTCATTGAATGATTTGCATCAATCCTGCTTAAAATTAGAACTAGCATCCCAACACCACCAGTAATGGTAGCCCAGCTGTGATGGCTGAGGGCAGGGGCTGACTCTCGCCGATGGAGCTACTGTCTGTGCTACAGGACTCCCCATGTTCATGGTGTGACTGTATCTAACAAAGTAGGCTTCATACTGCAGGCAGAAAAAGAAAGGACAGCCCATGAAGCTGTGTTTATGTTGCGGTTTCTCCTCCTCCCCCCCAGCCCCAAAATTCTGCACCAGCTCAGCACTGAGATTCTCAGGTTGAAGTGTCACCAAGGCAACTTCCATTTAGACCTGCTCTTGGCTCATGGTAACAAGTCACAAGCAGTAGGGAGGGTGTTCCCCGCCCAATGGTTGAACGTGGTGGGGTAAAACAAACCTTAAAAATAAAACCTTTACATTTTGTCTGGGTATTTTGGGGACTATGAGTTAGCTTCTCACCCAAAGACAGTTTGCACCAGTGGCATGATTTCCTCCTCCAGTATTGGCTGATTTCAGATTCATGGCTGAGTGAAAGAAGAATGCCACCTACCAGAATACCAGTCCCACCTCTCCAAGTGACTGGACGTCTTGCAAATGAAAGGAAGGACCAGTATCCAAGAACTGGCTGGGGGCATCCATGCTGGCACCCATCTGTCTGCACTCCAAACTTCACAAACCTACACATTCTCCTGTCCCTGGGTACCTCAACACCTCTGCTTTGCCTGTTGTGTCTGCAGAGGCTGCAAACCAGCATGTCTGTGCTAAGAGACACTACAGGTAACTCAGGAAGGGTTCATTCAGTCACTGCACAGGCTACCTCTTTCTGCACATCCATTCTTTCAACCCCTGCCTCAAAATCAAGCCTTACAGGACCCACTTCAAGGTGCAGCATTGCTTTCTCCTTACTTCTGCCTTTCTCTCACCAGCTGCCTTTATTACTCCTAAAGCTTCCTTCTAAACACTTCATTTTCTCATGCTTTCTTCTACTTCAGGCTGGAATCCTGAAGCCGCTGAACCCAGGAATTCACCATTGTCTCCAGGTCTTCTTCCAGCCTGCCCCTTTATCCTCACAGCGATCATTGTTCCCTGGTGAGTCACAGACACTTCCCCCTCCCTTCTCCCCTCCAAATGCCTCCTGAACAATCTTCTCTTTTCCAAAGCCTGTCAAAACTGAGCCCAGCAGGATTCCCTACATTTCCCTACACCAACCTGACCTGGTTACAATACCTCCTGGAACTGATCCTCCAGCTGTCTGTGAAATTTCTGTAGAAGTGCCACTTCTTTATGCAGTACCATTAGCAGAAGACTAATAAATAATGCACAGGAATAACACAATCCCCAATAAACAATGTACTGCTTCTTCTCCTATTTTCTTAAGTGAGCAACATGGATCCTAAATCTGATCTCCCCCTCCAGTTGTTACCCAATCCTCATCTCAGCTACCAAACTCTCTCCTCCCTCCCCTAGAAAGCCTGTCATTCCTTTCTTCCCAGCTGCCAGAGCCTTTGCTGCTACCTCCTCCAGCCCAAATACACTGGCAGACACGAATGCAAGCGTCCACACAACACAAATGCAAACATCCAGGCACGTATCAGGTTGCATGTTGAAAATGCACGTTTCCGTGTACTGCAACAGCGTGTGCAAACACGTGCACAGCCCACTGAATATCATATTTATTTGGGTATCTGCTGGAACCCCTGAAGGAAGAGGTGAGTTGGAGGAGATCTTCTAATGAAAACAAAACCACTGAACCCGAAGTCTGGGCAAGACAGTGGTAGATATATGATCAGGGCAGTCTTCAGCAGAAGCACACATTGGGCCCAGGGGGCCTCTGAATGGCTTCTTTAGCGTTAAAAGGGAGGAATTCAGGAGCTTTAGATCAGAAGTACATCCCAAACGGGCATTAGACTCTAATAAATAAGGTGCTTTACACTGACAGAGTGCCAGAAACCTCCCAGCATCCTCCCCACAGTCTGCATACAGGCATCTCTTCAGTTGCTGGTGGTTTGGATGGCAGAAACCAAGCAAACAATCTCCCCACGTCACAGAGGAGGGAAGGGAAGCAACATCCTGCCGAAGGAACATCAAGTCACAGCCACTACAGAAAGCACGAAGAATGTTCTAATTTGGGATTGCAGTAAGTCCTTCAGGACAGGGACTATCTCTTTCCAGAGTCTGGACAGCACACTGCACAATGGGACTCCAGCCCCATATCAGCACTTCAGCATGCAGTGTACAAATATTTACTGTCACCAGCGGCCTGCAGAGAGAGGCTGTCTCAGATGGACCTCCCCAGGGGCATCTGCGGAGATGATGGAAGTCTGAGTCAGTGACCTAAGACCCAGACCTGGGGAGCTCACTGCAAGCCACAGTTCAGCATGTCCTCCTTCTAGACAGGTTCCCTTTTTTTTAAACACTCACTGATTTGGAGGTTTTAACACTTTTTTTCCTGAGCAAATCCCATAATCTTATCCATGGTCTGCATACATGCATAGGTCTAGTTGGTGGCCAGCCCGGTATGGCCCTAAATGGTCAACCCTGTATTTGAAAACAAGACGCAAAATGTGCAAAGAAACACACGCAGGCAAGAAATAAACAAATTCTCATTTTCCCAGTACACTAGCTATGGGAAAACATGCAGGGTCCCAGCAGAAAGATGGCAGGAGTGTGGGGATGTTGGCCCTGTCCCCTGACATCCTGAATATCTGGACTGGTTCCAGCTTCATTTACTAAAGGAAAGCAAAGGGGCTGCTGCTTACTGCAGGCAGCTACCAGGTTCGTAACCTCAGCCCTCCCAGGGGCTCAGGCTCTTGTTGAATAAGGCAGGGACATATCCCTAAGTCTGAGGTTTAGAAACGAGATGTATTTATTTGTTATTATTTTCTGTTATCTGAGTGCGGTAAAGGTCAGAACACTTATCTTCTGGGGTTGGTTCCTGCTCCCACTCATGTGGTTCAAAACCAATTGAATGACTTTCTGCATACTTCTCAGGCAGAAAAAAAATCCAGGGGGAATGAAACCTGATACAGGGCATTTTCTAAAGAGGATCTGTGGGAAACAAGGATCCACCGCAATGGGAGGAAGGGCTTGTGGGCAT
>NW_008237447.1:2160698-2166491 GCF_000691975.1 Corvus brachyrhynchos | reverse complement strand
CTGGGTACCTCCTCCCCATTCCCTGTTTCACAATGAAACATGAATAAAGATGACTGAGGAGGCCACAGCTTTTTACCTACATTTTAGCCTAAGCTGATATCAGGGACTGGAGTGGACAGTATCACCTATGTGATACTCCCAGAGCTGCATTTTGGGTGACAAGATTCAAGGACATAGCTGCATATCCTGTGGCCTGTGCACCGGCTGCTCCATAATCTCCAAGATTAATTTATGCAAAACATGGGAAGATGTGCTTTTTCCTTTTGCAGTGAATGACTTCATTAACCTTTCAGGAGCTTGCCAATAGTGAAGTAGAAGCAATGGGAAAATCACACTTCTGGGAAAAGGGAACTTCTGCCATGTAGCTAAGAGCACATACCTGGCAGAGGCCAAAGGCACCAGCAAATGATGGACCCTGGTTTAGGAATCCGCCTTCCTGCTCTGCTCTCCCTGACACCCTCCAGTCTCTGCCCTGCTCTTGCAATGGTCCTCCCCTGGGTGCTGACAGCTCACGGCATGACCAGAGAGACAAGGAAGCCAGATGGGAAGGCAAATGAGGCAGAGGGTTTTAGACAGAGTCTGGAGAGAGACCTAGCCCAGAGGCAGAGCAGGAGAGAAAAAGCAGGTAAAACAGGTGAAGCAGGTATGGAGAGGGAGAAAAACGGCTGTGGGAAAAACGGGAAAAGGTGCACAGCACCTCGCATGGAGCATGAGGGAGATCATCTCGCTAAGGAAGGGTCAGAGTGTTGCAGAGACAGAAGGGAGAAGTCAGGAACTGTCTGGTCAGGGGAGCTGAGGCTCACTGACGTTAATGAGCCTGGGACTGAGTGACATCTGGCAGGGGGAAATGTGGTGCTACCCAGGAATAGAGCTAAACTCCACTGGAGGCCAAAAAGTCACCATGCCCTGTCCTGTAGGACACTGGATGAACTTCAGCACAAGGCCATCTGCTTGATCTCTTTGTGCCTTGCCGTCAGGAACACCTCATGAGCCCTGATTTGGATGTCTCTCCCATCAGCCTAGATGCAGCCACCTCTCCCTGCCCTGAGAAAGGGACTTCTCCATGCCACATGTTCCCTATGTGGGAAGAAAACAGAATCCATGAGGGGATATAAAAAAACCACCACTTTTCAATTGCTGCTGCTGGACATGATCCTTACAGCCAAAATCCTGTCCCTGAAGAGAGGTGGTTAAATACACCGCAACCACTCTGGCTGACTTGGAGGAAACTCTATCCCACATCAGATAGTGGGACAGCCTCCTTGTGGGATCAGGTGGCTCTCTCAGGCAGATGGGAGAGGGGTTCTCCCTACTGCAGTGACCCTGTTGATCCTGTCCTCTTCCAACAGCAGGACACTAAGCACAGGTCTGCCAGGAACATAGCACAGCTGTCCTGACCTGTTGGGTACTGCCTTGTGGGCTCAATGCAACTCTCCATCAAGATGCAGAGGGCTTCCCAAACCTTTGGTGCTCATCCTCTGCCTCCTCCATCATGGCTTTCCCTGGCACAGCATGGGGTCCTGAACTCAGCTGGAAGTGGCACAGTGAGACAGTCATCCTCTCAACAACCAGAGATGTCAACACACAGCCAGACACAGCACAATCCATGTTTTCAGGACAGAGTGTCTAGAGCCAGAGGGAAGTCAGGGGAATGGGAACAAGACAATAGGTCAAGACCAGAGTAAGTCACAAGGTCATGTCCAAGGAGGTAAGGTGACGTCAGGAAACAACATTTGAGACTGGAGACTTCATCAAGCTTCCAGGCAGAAACAAAGTACTCAGACATTAAAGTGACAACTGTGCTGCAGCTCAGAACGAGACTCCAGGCAGCTCCATCCAGAGCCGGCGGCACACACATGGAGGGAGTCTCACCTTGCTCCCTCAGAGGGCAACCCCCATCCTGCCTGGCTGGCCACGGCTGCAGCACGGGGGTGGCCCGCGCTGGCCACGGCTGCAGCAGGGGGCTGTCCAGCTGATCCCATGCCCTGTCCTTCTCCCTCAGGCCTGGCCAGCCCACCCCTCTGGCAGCTTCCAGGCAGCCAGGCCACAGGGACAGGCAGCTGGCAACAACAAAAAGGGGTCCACCGTGGAGACACACACATAAGGGAGGAATTTGGAGGATAAACTAGAGGGAAGAGATAGGAGTGTGCGGCGCATGAATAGTGGGGGAGGGTAGAAGATACAGGGTGAGAGAAGAAAATGACATGAACAGAAGGAAGAGAGCTGCAAATAGAAGGGGATATGGAAACAGCAGAGAGAGACAGATTGCAAGAGCAGTGGAAGTAGAGGAGACCTAAAGGGACAGAATATAATAATAACAACTCTTAAAATGAGAGGAAAAGGAGAGAGAAGAGAGGAGAGAGGAAAAAAGGTGGAAAGGAGAAGGGAGAGGGGTGAGGGGAGAGGGGAGGGATTTATGATTTCCTGGAGAGGGAAGACAAATGCCCTGCATGTTTTTCTCCTTAGTTTTCAAAGGTTTTGTGGAAGCAGAGTGAAGACTTGGCATCCTCATTTGAAGAAGGGAGGAACTACGGCACAGAGACAGAGAGGCAGTGAATGAGTGAGGTGGTAGAAAGAGGCTTAGCTCCCTATGAGTTTTCCATCAAAGACACAGGTGAAGAACAGTCTAGACTTTTCTCTCCTGAGCACACCACAGAGAATCCACTACTCAAAGATGGTAGGAAGAGAGCCTGCTAGAAGAGCGAGAGATAACCCAAAGTAATGTAAGAAAAAGAGGGGGACCTGGGTTTTTTTGCCAGCATCACCAACGTCCCTGGAGATGTGTGTTTAGATGTATTCAGAGTAAATTAACCTAGAACACACCAAAACGAGCGCTGTCTGAGTGCTTACGTGGGGAAGTGCCCACGGGGAGAAGATGTTGCAGTGTGGGTTCCGGTACTTGCCGACCCCACCAGCCCACAGCCAGCTGCAAGGAAAATGGAAGGGGGGTGCACAGGAGGCTGCACGACGGGGGCTCTGCTCCTGCAGTGCTCACTGATGTCTTGTGTTTGCAGCTCTTTTTTTGGGTGTCTAAAATTTATCCAGTTTAATTTGTACTACCTTTGGGTCTCAGCTGCCACTATGGACAACAAGCTTTTTGTTGTTTGACAAACAAACACCAAGCCCCCAAGCACACGTACACCCAAGCCAAACACCATTTGTAAGAGCCTTGAATAAACCAAATACCTGGTGCCTGCTTGAACTCCTGCACGCACTTGGGCAAACAGAGCTTCCCAGTTACTCCCTGCACACAGGAACCCAAAGGATCCAACATTTTCCTAATCTCAGACAGCACTACTTTATGGCGTGCTAGCACAAGAATTGTCTAGAATTCCCTCATCAATGAGTGACGAAGGTCTCTCTGCTATAAATTGATGTTAATGGCAGGTTGTGCACCTTGTTTGTTTATTGCCAAGGAGGAATGTTTGCCATGGCTGTCAAGTTTATAAAAATATTTCCATGACTTCAGACAGCTTGGCATTTTTACATGCAGCTGAGAGAGTGGGAGAATGTACAGATGAAAAATTGAAGAAACATTATTGAGGTTGGAAAAATAGTATCTCCTAGCACCACCGAGGTGGCTTAGAAAGGCCAGGGAGGTCAGCAATATTTCTGAATAAAATGCAGTTTTTTCCCACCATGGGTTTCTGAAGAGCTGGCAATAATTAAGCATTACAACACCTTTCTGAAGTAGATAACCCAGCTGAGGCCATCTGAGGTTAAAGGACTTGCCTGTGATCACACAAAGCAAATCAGTGGCAGAGAGGAGAATTAAACCCAACAGGCTTAGCTTCTATGACCCAAGTCCTACACACCTGGCTGGCATCCAGATGGAAGGATGGGAGCTGTACCAGCTGTGGACCTGACTGTCAAGCACAGGTCTTCCCAGGCAGTCTAGCAACTGGGCAAAGAGCTGAGCGACAGGCCACCCCAACTTCAGGCAGTAATTGTGAAAACAAGTGACAGAAGGCTGGGAAGCAGTGCCTAGTTACCAGCCACGGTGCCAAGTGGATTAAATATACATCGATAGATTCAATTACAAAGAGCAGCATGCAAAATGGAAGTGATTGCAGTCAAGGACCCAGGATGGCAAGAAATAACCTCAAAATAAAATCACAGGCTTCAGTAAGAAGAAATTCATGCTTCCAAAACTCGTGGAGAAAGTTCAGCCTTCAGTCCCCAGGGGTACTGTCCCAGACCACCCCAGGATGGGAGGGTACAATGACACCCAAGCCCCAAGGGCTAGTGAGAAGCCTGCAGGACTCAAGTTTAGTGGGTTGAGAGAGATCCATATCACCTAATGCTGAGCAGCCCTTTGTTATCACTGTCACCAGAGAAGCTGGAGAGTGAAGCACAAGAGAAAGTGAGCTGTTCTCCTGTGTGTGTCCCCCCCGCCCCCACCATCTGCCTGCATCTCACCGGGGCAGGGCTGAGACACATCACTGAATGAGGAGGAGAAGACCTGTTTCACACTTTGGGGGTCCTGGGCTGGAATATCCAAGGACAGCCTTCCCAGCGTGGATATTCAGCCCTGCGTCCACCTGTGCCCACATGCACATTCTGTTCTGGGGGGCCCTGGAAGTACTGGGATTGGCAGAAGGCAAGGCCAGATCCTGACAGCACTGACAAACTCAGCAGTTCAATACTCCTCATCTGTAGGGGGAACAGAAGCTCACTCTGCTCTCCTTCTCCACCCGTGCATTTCCCCAGGATTTCAAAGCATTACAGAATTTCATTGCAACCCCCCAGCCACCTCCATCCTGGACTTATCACAACACGTGCACTGCCATGATCACTAGTAAAGATTTAATTTCCTTCTTCTTGGAGCAAAAATAGAAAGGATAATCATTCAGCACTCCATACACACAGCTGTCACCTGAAAAATGCAGGTGAGCACAGTTAAATGGAAAGGCAAGTACAATCTCAGACCATTTTTTGGTACCTGGAGAACTAGACCAGCAGTATTTTGCATGCAAGATTACAGGTCTGTGTGTAGTTGCATTTTCACATTCTATCACTGCAATTGCACACAGCCAGCTACGTGCCTTAGCAGCAGCTTACAAAAGCAGTTGCTGCTAAACATACAAAATCCAGCCCCCAGATGCACAGGCGCAAGACTAAAAAACTGGTCCTTATTTTTCTGCCACAGAAAAGATGTGTATTTGCTGGCTGCGCCTGCTCCCTGGGCAAACGCCACACCAGCATATTTCCTTGCATTTGTATGTTGAGCCACATATTCATTCAAGCTTTGCAATAACCTAAAATGTATACAGCATTTTGCGATTAGAAGCATCCCAAAAATGCAAAAAAAGCCCCAGTTTTTGCATAAAAAAAATCTTCTCCCAGCAAGCAACTGTAACCACCTCTCCAGCCGGAATGTACTGTCTGTTTAAGGCTCCAGAGAACGCAGTGCTTACCCTTTAAGACAGTAAGAGATGAATACTTTTTTTTTTTTTTCATTTAAACTATGGGGAGTTTTACCTAGATAGACTGCAATTTCCTGAGCTCGAATCTGGCAAAGTGCCCAGGGCTAAGACCACTCCCCCTTCTTCTTTTGGCAAAAATTACCATGGCGTCTTTAATAGTCAGAAGTAGTTTTTAGGGTTTTGTTTCCACAAAAGATGCTGAGGAAAAACCCAGTTGTGCAAGCAAGCAAGCCCGGGTACTGCAGAACTTCTAAGAACTAGACTGATGTTCAACATCTGAAGAGTACTATCCCCAAATACTCTACCGAGGGATAGTTCAGTTCTGAGTCACAGGGAAGTGGTCTGAATCACGAATAGCCATTCCTGC
>NW_008237447.1:2156649-2160674 GCF_000691975.1 Corvus brachyrhynchos | reverse complement strand
CTTACAATCCAAGCAGTGACCAGGTTGAGGTTAGCTTGGGAAAGCTGATGAGATCACAGTCTGGGGAGATACAGCCTCAGACAGCCTCAAGTTTTTGTTAACCGGCTCCTTGTTCTGCGTGGAGACACGGACAGCAGTTGTTACACCAGGTTTACCATATGTTTGTAATATTGTTGTTATGGGAATACATGTCCAGTCCATGTCACTGGCAAGTTGTGCTGTTTTCTGCTGGAAGGACAAAACAGAATTCACTGTCCAACAGAGCACCGAGTGTGCGCATACTTCGAGCAAAATTTATCGTCGCATGAGTCACGCTCGGTGCAAAACCACACGCTTTGTCCATGGGCTGGCGTGTGAGCCCGCCGTGGTGTCTGCACAGGCACACACAACCCTTGGGCTGCTGCTCCTACCTGGGAGGTGGGCAAGCATTACCCCATCTCACAGACTGCAGCAAGAAGGTCCACACAAGCTTTAAGGCAATTTCCCTAAGGCTGCCCATCAGATCAGTGCCAGGATCTCGAGTTCTGTGAGACCTCTTTGTCCGATGGCCATTTCTCAAGCAGGACAAATGAAGGATAAAGCAGGGCCAATGTTAAGTCAGTTAGGGTCATAACTCTGCATCACATAGCAAAAACATTTGCTTCCCCATGTGTCCCAAAATGGTGTGCAGGGCAGTGAGTTGGCTTATGGGACACAGGAGTTACATGTTTGTGTGTGAGAGACTGTTGTCAAAACTAAAGTGCCTGGGCTGCCTGCATCCTCAGTGCCTGCATCCTCGGTGCATCCCATCTCCAGTGGGCAGAAGCAATGTCAGTGGCTCAAGTGGCTCTGCCATGCAGAAGCAGCACTGAATAACTAACTGCTGAGGAGAAATCCTCTTGTCTGACAGCCCCCAGCAAAATTCAGGCTGAAGGAGTGAAATACATTTTGTTTACTGCGAGCCCCACCAACTCTTGAGCTGCCACTGAAGACCTCTGAAGAAAGAGCAGCTGACTGGAACACCACACCACCAGTTCAAAGGAAAACCAATTTACCCACTTAGTCTCCTTCCAGACATCAGCAAACAGCAGAAGAAATGGCCAACTCCCCTCCCCGCCTCCACCCCCCCAGCCCTGACACGTTGCCATTTTCTGTCCCCGTCTCCATGCAGCTCGTCACATCCCATGCCGTAGTTGAGGAACGCTGTGCAGGGTTTAATTGTGCACACGTTCTCCGGGGAAGGGCGGCATGGGATGTCCACAAAGGAGCGGAGGCAGGAGGCCAAGGCTGGTTATTGGCCTCGAGTCATACTTGCTGATTGGCGCGTCAAGGATTTTAAAGTGCATAGCTGATCAGATCAGCAGCTTGTCCTAGAAGGAGAAAAGTGACATAAAATATGCACAAGCCTTCCTTCTGTCCTGACAGCAGGTTGAGTTTTCAGATGATGTGGAAACAGCAGCCTGCTCTCCTCCCCCCAACATGGTCTCCTCTCGTGCCTTTGCTGCAGTGCTGCCGTCTTGTTCCCGACTCCAGAGGCTCTGCTCCCTCCCCAGCCTTCATTCCAAGGCTCAGACTCTGGCCAAGGGGCTCCATGCCACTGTTTTTATGCCCACTCAGCCCTTGGCCTTTCTTCTCAGCATGCCAAGCAGGGGCTCATTAGTGTTCCCTGTTGTTAAGCTTTTGTGGCTCAAGCCCGTCCAGTGCCAAGCTGGAAAAGAAAGGCCATCAAATCCCCATCCAGGAGGGTGCAAAACTTCCCTGTGCTGCCAGCCCAGCTGGAATTCAAACAGGTGATCCTGGAGAGGAGAGGTGTAACGTGCATGCGTGTGATCTGTGTGTGTGGGAGCAGCGTGTGAGCTCTGCCTGCAACGAGCTGGTGCTGCTTCAGCTTCTTCTCAAAGAGAGTGACTTGGAGTACATTTGACCTGAGACCTGTCCTCTGCATCTGCATGTGTGTTAACACTTTATTTGTGCATGTGAGATGCCTGTGGTGTGTCCCTGCTCCATCATGGGAATGCTGCCATGAGTGGAAAAGCTAAAACATGTCACATACTGGTTTCAAGCCTCAGCCACCTCACATGCAGTTTGTGCTAACACAAAGTCAGCTGTCAAATACTACTGCTACCAGGCTGATGGAATAAGCTATTCTGTAAACTGAGGAAAACACAAGAGCTGGGCCATGTCTGTGCAGGAACCATGCTCACAACGTGAGCGTGTTGGCCCTCAAGAGGAAGGATGTGCGACACAAGCAGGTGTGTTTGCACAAACTTGCTGTTTCCATGTGTGTGGAGGTGCTAGGTGCATGGAAACATCAGTAAAGTGGTAAAGCTTTATTTCATCCCCACACTTACTTTCACAAGGGACAGTTGATTTTCTCCTTGCTATTGACAGAGTCCAGCAAAATTAACAGAAATTTACAGACATTTTAACAGAAGGCCCCTCTACCAGAGAAGCCACCTATGCAAAAGGCAAGCCACATGCTCTCTCCTCAATCCTCTCAGCTGCAATCCTTGCACAAGTCACAATCACCCCGGCTACAAAAATCTCTTCCCCTTACCAAATGCCCCAAACTCCACCAAGTCAGAAAACTCAGCCTCTGTGTTCTTCCATACTGAGAAGTCCTGCTACATCACACTTAGCTTAGCTGTGCTTTAGCCTTGCTCGTGCCCTGATTCAGTTCAAAATCTCCCCTCTTTTTAAAGCCCTCCAAGGAGACGGTCCAAGGTCTTCCTTAGACATCCTTCCTGCCCGCTCCCCCATCTGTCTACATCCCCTCTCCACAGATTTTCCACCCAGCTTCAGAACCGTAGGTGCTGGAGCCACCTCCTTCTTCTCCCCAGGTCCAGCTGCCTAGAACAGGCATTTTTCCTCCCTACCTCATTGCCTGACAAGTCTCCTTTCAAACATGATCTGATACTTCTCCCCCTCCTGTGACGATAAACCTCAGAGTCTCTCTCCCTGCTTCTCACATACCTCCATCACTGGACTGACTGTAAGGCATGTGGGATAAAGGTATCATGGAAAACGTTACAGCAAATCACAGGGTTTTGCTTTGATTCTTTTTCTGCTTATTTATTTATTTTTTTGAAGGGAGGTAACAAGTCAGAGAGAAGCTGGCTGAGATTTCTGCCGTACATTTTTTTGCAGCAGCAAGATCCTCCATCTTCCTTGCTGGATTGAATAGGGTCTCAGGACAATTTAGACTCCCTCCCCCATCTCCCATTCTTGCTCATATTCTTCAACACATGATGCTCTCCTCCCAGCCTTGACTGGGAAAGCACATATCCTCACTCTCTCCCCCTCTTCCAGCTCCTGCCTCGCATAGGTTGTGTCAGGACATTAGGATGACGAACATTTGTGCAGCTCAGATTCTTGTAGGTTATTTTTTAACAAAACAACTAGAATCAATGAAACCTGAATGATGGCACACGACAAACTTAAAAGACCTCGTGAGGATGCACCTAGCATTTCAGGAGGCTTTCTGTGTCTCATGGCAAAAGGAAAAATTAACCCTCCAAATTTAACCAAACCCAGTACCGATACTGTGATAAGCCCGGGTGTGAGGAGCAGGGATTCTCTCCCCTTTGCCTTTTTTTTGGGGGTTGGTTTGTTGTTTTTTTGTTTTTTTTTTTTTTTTGGCTCTTGCACATTATCACCTCACCAACAGTAGGATAACAGCTAGTGTGAGGAGCCGGGATGCTCTCCCCTTTGCCTTTTTTTGGGGGTTGGTTTTTTGTTTTTTTGGTTTTTTTTTTTTTTTGGCTCTTGCACATTATCACCTCACCAACAGTAGGATAACAGCTACAAAACCTCCGGCAAGAGAGCAAGCAAGCAGGCTTCATATTGCTGCTCTCACGCCGAGCTCGGTATTTACTTGCTGATAAACGGCAACTGTAAATACATCTCATCTAATCTCCCGACATCCAGGAGGGAAAAACGTCTCCCATCCCCGCGGCGATCTGCCTGCCTCCGGAGGCAGCGGGATGGAGGGCTGACAAAAGACCCCGGCTTCCACCCTCCCCCGCGGGGCTTCTCCCCGGCGCGGG
>NW_008237447.1:2143322-2156010 GCF_000691975.1 Corvus brachyrhynchos | reverse complement strand
CGGGGGGAGGGAAGGGGCCCCCCCGCCGCGTCCCCGCGAACATGGCAGGCTCCCGCTTTCCCCCTCGCCGGGAGGGATCGGAGGATTCCAGGCTCCCTCCGGCAGGAAAGCCAGCGCTAAACCCGCCGAGTAAAGAGCACAGGTCCGCCGCGTCCCACCCTCGCCAGCGCCGCCACGAACCATGGCTCCCAGCGCTCCTCGAGGATCAGCCGAGGAGCCGGCCAGGAATTCGCCCCGTTTCCCCCCTTCCAAGGTCGTGCAAATAGCCGGGCACGCCAAACGGCGGAGACCCAACGCCAAGGGCCTCGGGGTCAATTTTATCCCGCAGCAACACGGTGGCGGGAGGCAAGGGGAAAAGGCGAGGGAGAAATCACAAAAAAACAAGCCCTCATGGACTCCCCAAAATTTTTGCAGTCTCCCATTACTCCCATAACAGAGGGAGAGTGCAGTTGTCCAATGGGAAAGTCTAGGTGTGCCTCGGCATGGCCAGCTCTTAGAACCCAAGACACCCAAAAAGGGCCTGGCCCGACAGCGGGGCCATGCTGGGTCCAGGCTTGCAGAGATTTGAGCTAAGTTTTTTCAGTGACTCCAACCAAGAGGGTTCCCTGGCCGTGCAGGTTTGCACAGCCTCCGTCCGGCAAAAGCCAAACCAAAACACAGCCCCTGTGAATCATTAAACTCTGCTGCCTTGCGTACGGATTCAGCAGGGTTCAGTCGGCCCAGAAAGCAAACCACATGACCGACTGTCATACGTTTCGTAACAAAACCACAAAACTCAATCTCAAAAAACACATCCCTGTCCAGGGATAACAAAAGATTTTTTTTCTCCGAGTCTCGGCTGTAAAGGCCTGTGGAGCCCAGAAGACTGTTGCACAAGAATCAGCTGGTTTCATTTAATAAAGGTAATTATAATAATCATAATAATCACCAGTTGGATAGCTTTTGTTGTTCGATGATCTCAAAGACATTTTCAGCAGGGTTCAGCCAGCCCAGAAAGCAAACCACATGACCGACTGTCATACGTTTCGTAACAAAACCACAAAACTCAATCTCAAAAAACACATCCCTGTCCAGGGATAACAAAAGATTTTTTTTCTCCGAGTCTCGGCTGTAAAGGCCTGTGGAGCCCAGAAGACTGTTGCACAAGAATCAGCTGGTTTCATTTAATAAAGGTAATTATAATAATCATAATAATCACCAGTTGGATAGCTTTTGTTGTTCGATGATCTCAAAGACATTTTACTAACCCAGACAAGTATTTTTATCTAAATTTAACAAGTGGTAAAACATTTGGGCAGATGAAGTGACATACTCAAGGTCATCTTCTGAACCTGTAACAGAAGGGACTACACATTTTTGAACTCAAGTGCTCAACAGAAAAGCCACTTCTCAAAAATAGAGCTCCTACAATTCCCCCAAAACTCGAAAGTTTTATTCAAGTCGCAGTTTTGCTGAAAGAAATTTTAACCAGGTCTAATTTGTAGCTTGGATACTAGGACAGATGCAAATGAGGCTCTTCCCAGGAAAGAGAAATAGAGGTCAAGTGGAGAAGGAAGACTACAACTAAGGTTGACTGGGAAGAAAGAAGAAGGGGAAGAGCAAAGGCAGGAGAGAAGGCTGGAAAATCAGAGACACACCTACAAATTTCCCAGCTGGAAGAGCAGGATAGCTCCAAGAGATCTGGCTGAAAGTTTTGAAGGCTATGTGAAGAATATAGAAAGGTGGAAGAACGTAGTCTGGAATTTCACCTGCAGGAAAATCCAATCAACCACTTGCAGTTAGGCACTTGAGAGCTGATAAGGCGCACTCGCAGCAAAGCTTTGGCCACGGTGTCAGTGAACCCCCCAAACAGGCTGCTCAAGCACTCTCGCCTCGGCAGGCACTGGGAGCTGGCACTACAGGTCCTCCAGAGAGGATGACTGCCACACTCAGCCTCTTGGAAGCAGAGCCAGATTATGGACAGAGCAGTCATCATGTCCAGCTTCATCTCCCACAGAGTCTACAACATGAGACAGGGCAGCAGCTGTGCCCACTGGTGCACAGGATTCTGCAGAGCCTGACATTCAGCTCCAGGTTTTGGCGTCTTTAAGGGGAGAAAAGCCTCCCTGTATTGTCACAGGTTGAATTTCAAGTATCCACATTCTGCTAATGGGGTGAAACAACTTAAGCTAAGCTTACCTTCTCTGGGAACAGCTGTGCCCAGTGGATAGCCTTTCTCCTCTGCTCCAAATCTCACTCTTTTCAGTCACTTCTCAACCTTCATGAAGATGACTTGGTCTTCCTTTCCAGTCTCTGGACTTCCTAATGCCTAATCAGCTCTGGTTGAGGCCATATCTTCTTGTAACTGCTGAGAGCTGCTGCTCTTGGCAGAGTGGATTTTACCTCTTCCTTCATTTCCATAACGTTTCCCTTCTGTTTACTTTCCCATTGCTCTCCTCATGGCCCCAATTCAGGACAGCATGTAAGCACATGTTTAATCTCATTGATCTCGTGGCACTCCATGTACGAGGGAAAACGTGGGTCCCTTTGCCCAGCTCCTGCTTATGAATTTTATGTTAAAGGGACATGAGGTAAAAAGTCAGAAGTGGTCACCCAAGGGTGGACTGGAGCATGGGCTTCCCCCTCCTCTCTGCCAAAACCTCAAACAGCCAGGCTGCTCATTCCTGCAGATGCTTCCTCTCCCGGGTGTGTGTGTGCCCAGGGAAGCCACAACGCTTTTAAGAAAACCATACTGCCTGTGGCAGAAGAGGTGAGCATGCCTTCTCTCTCCAAAACAGCCAGCACCTTGGGAGCTGGAGCACATCCATGGGAGATGCAGACAGGCACGCCCTGCAGGAGAGGAGGAAGCGCAGGCTGGGTCCTCCATAAGTCCTCTGTGGGGGCTTTAACCCCTTTGGACACTGCACCCTAAAAAGAAGGGTTACCCTCTCTGGGGGCTCAGAGAAAGCCCATCCTGGAGTTATGCTCCCCTAAGCAAAGAGGAATTTCATGTCTGGCCTCTCCTACTGCTGCTGTTGTGCTTAGCCTTGTTAGGTGTGAGGCTTTCCCAGGTAGGTGAGGAGCAGAGAGACGCTGAAGCCGTGGGGTATCATTGTCAAATCTGGTGGGCCTAAGGGGTCTGGGCACCCCCAGCACAAGACATGACCTAAACAAGAATTTGCAGGATCATATTTCACACTCAGGTGTCTAAATTCCACCTGGGTCCTGCTTTAGGAGACTAGGAGCTTCCTTTTATTTGGCTCATCTCTCAAGTAAGAATTGTGATGCCCCTTTCTTGCACTTGTATTAGTTTAGATCACGGTGGAAGATTTAGGGGGCAGCAGGAAAAATAACACCCTTTCACTTTGTGCATGTACAATGTCTTAAATAACAGGACCCCAATCCCAGTCCTGTATAGGTGACTGCTGTAAAACAAGCAGCATGGGATAGGAGAGTCTGGCCCCCATACACAGGAAATATACCTAAATTTCCTTGCCTGCTGCACCAAAGCCTTCAGCTGTTCCCTCTTCTACAAATACATCAAGAATGTGTAAAAAACCCCCTATGTTAGTCCTCTTTTCCAAGTGGGAATGCATACACCTGCACTGTGTAGATGTTCTGTGAGTACAGGGGAGACCAGACACCTTCAGAGCACACTGGGTAAACTGTACATATGCAGATCATCTGCACAGCATATGCACAGCAGGTCTGACAATTTTTGGATTCATTAGACATAGTGTGTGAATGCTATACAGTTCACCTCCCAAGTGTGCAGTCAACTTATCCTGAATTTCTGGATGTTCAGCGGCCCAACTATCTGAAAGGCCTGATGGGCATGTGGAAATTCTGGATAAGCATATGCAAAATTGAGATTTCATCCCAACCAACTTCCCAGGTGGAGAAAGATGAGATGTCCAGGGAAATAGGCACACTTGGAAGCTCACGATGCTGGAAAAGAAGGGGTGGTTCACCTGTACCTGTGCAGCAGCCATCCCTATCCCTTCTGATCTAGGCTGCTCTGCCTTGCCCAGCACTTTTCTTCTCATTGAGTGCCCAGGCTGTTCCAAAAGCTGCAGTTTTGTGTGTGCTTTGCTACCCTGAACTTGCACAGCCCTCTGTGGCTGCCTGAGCACACATATCCTGTCTCTTAATGTGTAGACTGGTTGTATTTGCTGCCTGTCCCTCTGTCCCGTGGAGTAAATATCCTGAAATGGTCGTGTTTTGCAGTGCTCCGAGGAGCCTTTTGCTCAACCCCATCAGTATTTCCCCTTGTCAATACAGACCATCTAATTCCACTGCTAGAGCTCTTTCATTCCTGGTCAGACCTCAGACAAAATATAGTCAAGAAAATCTCAGGAATCCCATTATTGCCAATTTTCAAGCCATCTGTTACTTTTCTTGAAGTCCCTGGTCTTCAATTCATGGGCTTATGCAAGAAGACCAGCCTTCACTAAAAGTAACTTTTGTAGCTCGTGAAAGGCTCTGACATTGGAATTGCAGGAAAGGACCCTAAAGTGATTGTGTGTGTGTGTTTTCAAGCCAGGTTTCTGAGCTGATGCCCTGATTTTCAGGTCCTGGCTCTCAGCGCTGCTCTCTGGGGGTGACACTGCACCGCTCGGCCGGGTTTAGCCCGTTCTGCTGGGGGCAGAGGAGTGTGGTAAGAGGAGGAGAAGGGTGGCTGCGGAGCGGTGCAGCAGAGGTATCCGGACCGTCCTGAGCCGGAGGGGGCTGTTCCCTGGCAGTGCATTGTTTCCCGGTGGTGTCATGCCGTGAGGTGGTGCCGGCTGTGGTTGTAACCAGCAGGCGGAGCTGGGCTGGATAAACAAGCGAGAGCTATTCATAGCCATGAGGAGGGCAGAGCGCTCCTCTCCTAGCAACACAGCCAGGAGAAGAGCAGGAGAGCTCTGCCCAACTGGTGGAGAGATGTGTGTGCGAAATGTTGGTGTTCTTCCCTTCCCGAGCAGTTGCCGCTCCATCGCTGTGCAATGCCTGGAGCCCTCTCACCTGCCGCGCTCCCTCACTCTGAAACCTCCGTTTAATCTCAGTGATGTGCTCGTGTGGGTGGTGGCCGGCTCTGTTTCCTGGGGTTTGATCAGTGAAAATGTCCTTGCCTGGTTTAAACAACCAAGAGACGAGAGTTAAAAGGTGGGGTGCAAACCTGAGCCCTTGGGCTGCGGCAGCCGGGACCTCCTGACAAGGGCTTGAGCAGGGACACCACTGCCCTGCTGCCTGTCCCAGGGTGGGTGCAGGACCATCCTTGATCCAGCACACCCATAAATACCCACAAACAGCTGGAGGGCTGCTGCACTATGCCATTTCACTGTTCACTTCTTACCAGAAGGCCAGTTACATCAAAACCTGCAGGTAGGGTCTGAGTTGTTTACTTGGACGTGTGGAGTGAGGCTGGTGAGGCACCGGAACAGATTGTCCAAAGCAATTGTGGATGCCCCATCCCTGGAAGTGTTCAAGGCCAGGTTGCATGGGACTCTGAGCAATCTGGTCTAGTGGAAGTTGTCCCTACCCACAGCGGGAGGGTTTGGAACTGGATGATCTTTAAGGTCCCTTCCAACCCAAACCATTCTTTGTTTCTGTGAAATCTTAGGGCATAGCTCTGGAAGCTTTGGGTGCAGGTATGTGATAAAGCCATGGCAGGGGAATTCTACCAGGGAAGTGTGCAGGGACAGCTTGCAAAGGAAGCTAGCACACCCAGCCGTTTGAAAAATTAGGCATGTAGTAGCAAGGTACTGACAAGTGTTCCACACACCTGTAACACTGCCAGTAAATCAAGCAAAGGCATTTGTCAGCTTGTCATTAGGAGAGTAATGAGGTAAGTACAACAGAATTTAGGGCGAGCAATGAGGCCAGCATCCCTCTGCAGTAGATTCGGCCAGAGACAAAGAAGAGTCAAAGTTTAAAAGCAAACAAGACTCCAAGCAGAGGGAGCTCAGTTCCTAATGAAGAGCATCCCTTGCTCTGACCTCTGCGTGGTGCAGACTGAGTCAGATCTCTGGGAAGGACCAAGGCTGCCTTCACCCTGCTCCTGCCACATAATGAGAGGTGCAGACACCTCAGGACCCCACACCTCTGATTTCACTGGTCCATACTCATAACAGATGCCCTCAAATCAGCACACAGGTATTTTGATCTCTGGCAGACCACAGTGAGCAGATTATTGACATACATAATAATTTTCCAGCAAGGTTTCAATGTGCGAATTTAATTAATTGTTGGGAACAAAAAAAGGAGGGGAAAAAATCAGAAGCTCAATTACAATGTCTATCTGAAAGCTGCATACTTAGGCCTCCACATCTCTCACAAAACATGCCACCACTTGAACTCCGGGAGTAATTAAATTTTATGAAGTTTGGCGAGAAGAGAGGGCCTCAACTCATAGTTTACCATTTGATTACAAACTACTTGCTAAATAGCAGGAGAATTATCAAGTCCAGGAATACTGGGTTCTGCCCCTAGCTATAGGAGCTAGAGGTTAAAACAGTAAAGGGGTCAACCACCGAGTCATGTAATTTGGCCCATCCAGATGAAAGGCAGAGTATCTGAAGGAGTAAGAGAAATGTATTCTGGTCTCAATCATTGCCATAATGTGCAGCTTTTTTCTTTAGTTTTGCATTGCAGGAGGTTTAGGTGTGCAAGAGGTCACAGACCGAAGCCTTGGCCAGTAAAGTTAGGAAGTGCCTTGTCATGTAGACAAAATAGGAGTAGGGGAAAGCCAGGGATATAAGGTGTGCTTCCTCAGGGCAGCCTCCCAGAGTCTGCAGGAAATTCAGCCCGGGACTCTCACTTAATGATCTCACTGATTCAGCTAAAAAAGCAAAAGCCCAGTACAGCTAAGAGTACGTGATAGAAACAATGATAAGGCAAGAGGGAGGGAAGAAAAAAGAACAATTGATTTAATGCCTTCTTCATTTGTATTTAAATAAATAAAGATGCCAGTAGAAGGCTCTAGGCACCTTACCACACAATTAACACAACCAAAGAGAAACCAAACTATGCACCACTCCCAAGCAGCATGAAATGATTATCCAGAATGTGCTATGCCACCTCCCAAAGGAAAAAACTCGCCCCAGCCCTCACAGCCTCTCTCTCCAAAGGGTGACATTTGCAATGTGCTTGCCTTGCAGGCATCTGCTGGGAAAGGGGGACATTGCATCCCTGAGAGCCTCTGCTGCCCTGCCAGGGACACCCCTGCACCTCTGCCGGCCCACAGCCTCAGGAGACATGAAGTGCTCACTAGCACACTGGAAAGGGATACAACATACTGCTCTTCTTCCTTAGCAGAAAAAAAGTTGGCTCACCCAAGCCCCTTGTTGACGCTGAAGAATACTGCTGGCCCTGGTATAACGAGCTGGAAAACTTCTGTGTCCTAATGAAAAAAAGGAAAGGAAAAAAACCGTAATTTCACCGGCAGTTGTTTCACTAGCGGGACTGTAACAAGCTCCAAGCCATAATGCTGTTAGTGTTTCTCCCACCACCAGGCACTTTGAATTGTTTCTGTTTCCCATTAGCATCTCTTGCCCAATGCTGCAGCTGCACACACACCCACCCACCCCTGTAGCTGCCGGTGGAGCCAGGGCTGGAGCTGACAGTGCTCCAGCTCCCGGCCCTCGGCTCCGGGGACACAGCCTTCCCCTGCCTGCACCCAGCATGGACACAGTGCCTGAGCCCGGCTCTGCCAGGCAGGGGCAACCCAGGGGTGTCAGGTGTGGTGCCTGGGTTCTTGCAGCATGCCAGTTGCTCTTCCTGCACAGCAGTAGTTTTTTGCTTGGGTTCATGTGGATGAACCTCGATTACACCTGGTGAGCAGAGACTACTTTTGTGGCAGTCATGCTCAAGTGCTAAGGCAGTCACTCTCAGAGCTGGGGCAGGGTGCTCCAAAGTCACCTGTGAGTGAATGCTTGATGCTGTAGAAGGATCCCTCCTGTCCTCTCTGGCTTGTCCCAGTGATCCCCAGCCCCACCTTTCACACAGAAGCCCCCAAGAAGCTACAGTGCTGCAGAGCAAGCTCAAGGGCACACAACAAGCCAGCAAAACAGATCAGGGACTGAGATGAGGCAGGGGAAGGGTAGTACCTGTGTGTGTTGGTCCAAAGAAACCTAGCAAAGATGGGGCATTCAGATAGGACCCAGAGTCAGAGGGCAGAGAGGCTGGGTACCATGAGTGGGGACAGTGGGGGAATCAAAACTTCATCGAATCATAGAATCAAAGAATCACAGAAAATGCTGGGTTGAAAGGCACCCCTCAGGCTCATCAAATCCAACTCCTGGCCCTAGGCAGGATACCCCAAGAGTCACACCATGTGCCTGAGAGCATTGTCCAAACACTTCTTGAACTCTGTCAGGTTGCTGCTGTGACCCCTTCCCTGGGGAGCCTGTTCAGTGCCCAGTCACCCTCCAGGTGAAAAACATTTTCCTGATATCCAACCTAAACCTCCCCTGACTCATCTTCACGTCATTCCCTTGGGTCCTGTCACTGGTAACTGAGTGAAGAGATCGGTACCTGCCCCTCTGCTTCCCCTCATGAGGATGTTGAAGACAACAGTGGGGTCTCCTCTCAGCCTCCTCTTCTCCAGGCTGAACAGACCAAGTGACCTCAGCCATTTTCCATAAGGCTTCCCCTCCAGACCCTTCACCATCCTCGTGGCCTCCTTCGGACACTCTCTAATAGCTTCAAGTCTTTTTTACATTGTGACACCCAAAGCTGCCCCCAGGACTGGAGATGAGGCTGCCCCAGCCCAGAGCAGAGTGGGACAATCCCTCCCTTGCCCAGCTGGCAATGCTGGGCCTGGTGCCCCCAGGACAGGGATGTCCTTCCTGGCTGCCAGGGCACTGCTGACTCATATCCAATTCGCCATCAACCAGGACCCCCAGGGCCCTTTCCATGGCACTGCTGTGCAGCCTCGCATTCCCCAGGCTATACACACAGCCAGGGTTGTCCTGTCCCAGGTGCACAGTCCAGCACTTGCTCTTGTAAGTCTTCATCCAGTTGGTGATCACCCACCTCTAATTTGTCCAGGTTTCTCTGCAGGCCCTGTCTGCCTGCCCCCCAGGGAATCAACAGCTCCGCCCAATTAAGTCTTGTCAGTGAATTTACTTAGTATTCCTGCCAGTCCTGTGTTCAGGTTGTTAATGACAATGTTGAAGATCACTGGGACTAGGATGGAACCAGCCTGATGTCCCCCCCATTCACCATAACTCTTTGTGCCCGACCTGTAAGCCAGATGCTCACCCTCTGTGTAACACAGGTACTCTGTGTCCCGGATGCTTTGTCCAGAGGGGTTCTGTGAGAAACAGTATTGAGAGCTTTGCTGAAGTCCAAAAAAGTTACATGTGCTGGTTTTCCTGCTAATTGGTGTTTGATTGCTGACTTTTTCCTGCCCAAGTAACTGTTGCTGTTATCAGGGAAATTAACAGCTGCAGTTGCTGGAAAAAACTCTCTGCTGCAGTAAAGGCTCTCTGCTGTTGTTCTCCTGAACTACCTGCTCCAGACTGAGCATGAGCTGTATCCAAACCATCTGGGTGACTGCAGAGGTGCTGTGGGGCAAGCTCAGACTGGCATAATGCACAGTTCTGAGCACTGGTCAAAAGAAAGAGCTTGCCTGACTGGGCACGGGAAGGACCAGTGCGTGGCTGGTTCTCCAGACCTCTGGAAGACCCGGTGTGCAGAAGAGAGCAGCCTCCAAGTCATGTGCCAGCCAAGTATGGGAGTCAGACATCACCTCCAGCCTTGGTAGCCTGGCAGAACTAGAAAACACAAGTCTTGAACCACAGATCGTGGTTTTGCCAGGTTAATCCTTACATCTCCTCAGCTCTGGCTCTGCCCTCACAGTTGACATCTGACCATCTGCTCTGTCAAAACCCTAAATTCTTGCAGGATGAGGTTACAAAGAAGAGACTTTCAACACTGCAGTAACTTTCATTTGTCTTTGTGTTCTCTACAGGTTTACAGTGACCAACTATGGCAATAACCAGAGTGATCCTTATAAAGCAAGGCAGGGTTGCCAAAGCAGGGGCAGATCAGAAGGTACTTGGGAATCACAGTTGGAGACATCTCTACAGTTACAGGGATGACACCTGGCAGCAAGGCTGCACTTATGAAAGCTGCACCTCACGCATCTGGCAGGTCACCTCCTGCTCCACTGCCCTGCAGAGCCAGTCTGCATGGTCCCACAGTGTTTGCCACCTTGGTGACCATGACACCTATGCAGTACAGAGCACAGAGTTCTGCTGCTGCTAAATCTGCACCAGAGCATGCAGGCATAGCAGAGCTCGTGGGACATGAGCTGGCTTGGGTCCAGTACTAGTCCTGCTCCCTCAGTTCAGCAGTGTGCCTTCTGCAACAAGCCTTGCCCTTATTACTTTGTGCACAGCTCCAAAAAGGTACCATGACTTCATGGGATCAAGGCCAGAGCTTTGAAGTCTGCAGGGCTCCCTGGTGCTGCACGGGCACAGTGACTTGGGTCTTCACTGGCAGGACACCCCTGCACCACCTTTCACTGTGCGAAGATGTTTGCAGTATCCAGGGGAGCAAAAGGAGGAATGAGTGACATCAGGGGATCTGCCTCTGACTGGGAAATCCAGAGTTTGTCCCAAGGTGCTCTCAGGTGTGCTTTGTCACCTGCCCCAGTGCCAGGTATGTCTCAGTACACACACCCCCATAATCCCAGTCCAGCAGCCATCATCATACTCCTCTCAGTGGGCACTGCCTGGCTCTGAGCCTTCTCCTCGAGTTTTCATCAAATGCCAGAAAAGCTCCTGCTCTCTTGTCCCTGGTAGACAGAGCTCACATTTGGCAAGTAGAGCCCAGCAATCCTGTGGCATGCTTAAACAGAGGAGCTGAATATATCTCCTTCCTCATCCAACAATTATTCTGCTTCCTTTCCTCATTCCAGGTCCCCAGCCTGAGTGCCTCTGCCTCGGCGCACGCTGGATGCGCTCCCAGCAGTGCTCAGCCCTGAGTGCGTGCAGCCACAACATCAGGCATGATCCCTGATCCCAAACAGCACCAGCTGTCACCACCTCAACCCACTGGGACTCAGTGTGATGGGGTTTTTCTAGAGTACACATTCTGCCAGCCCCAAGCCTCAGAAACCCACCGAGCCATGCATTACTCAGCAAGCCCCAATCCTAACCACCATCCCAACAAGGAGAAGCCGTGGTTACACTGCTGCCTGCTTGGGGGCAGGCGGTTGGCAGAAGGAGGGGTGACCCTCCTGTGAGTCAGGGAAGCTCCTGGCAGTCTCTGAGCAGGCCCCTGGGCAGAGGACTTGTCCCATCCATAGGTGCAGAGATGCCCAGCAGAGCTCCCCAGGGAGCGCCAGTGACATGCATGGAGGGAGGAGTGAGCCAGGGCAGGCAGTGTGGACTCGGTGGGACAATGCACAGAGGGAAACCTCTCCTATCAAACACCTAGCCTTGAAATAGTCTGAGTGACCTCATCTGGCTCTCAGCGTACTCCAAACATGGGGGTTGATGTTAAAACTGTGCTGCTTAGGGTGTAAGAGCCTGGTCTACTTCCAATGTATTTCTGCCAGGAATATTGCCACCAGCTCCAGCAGGGACGGGGTTTGGGCCTGAGGGAAGGAGAAGAGGTGGAATGCGATGCCACCATGGAGGAATCAACCTGCATTTCCCAAAGCCAGACAGCCGTCCTCCTGGAGGCAGAGGTAGTAAAAGGAGGACATCCAGACGGGAATGAACTGACATCTGGAGCTATCTGACTCCATAACTCTTTGTCTCTCCAGTACTTATTGTTTCTACAACAGGAGCGATTAGTGCCCCCACCAAGGTCAAGGCCTCCCTGACAAGGCACCGAACGGGCGTAATGAGAAACAGCTCCTGCCCTGAGCAGCTGACCTGGAGAAGAGATCAAGGGCATGGGAAAGGGGGAGAGAGGTGGGAAATGACTTGCTAACCATGGCACGGGCTGGGAGAAGAGCTGGGATCACAGACATGGGTCTCTCCACCTCCCTTCCACCCCTCTCCCCCAGCCCAGTGCCCTCGGCAGTGAAACCACACAGACGCTCCTCCACAGCTCTGTGCGGCTGCAGAGTTAATGAGTTAGGTCTGTGAATTAGTTAATTTCCAGGAGCGGTTCTTTCATGACAAACACCACACAGCAGGCATTTTACATCTACAGCTACAAGAGCAGCCTCTAAGCCCACAACCCTTTGTCAAGAGTAAAAATAGAAAACAGTCACAGTAAATGGGAAGAGACAGGAATAAGGCAAGGACAGGGAAAGATGGAAGCACTACAAGTTCTGCAGAAGAATGGAGGCTTCAAAAATATCCAATTATCTCCAGAATCCGTGCGCTGCACACTTGTTTCAGCAAGATGGTAAAGAGGGTGGCTCAGGGCTACACAAAGCCATCTCTAACAGTTACTGGGATTCAAACACCTTAGACTCATTACTCAATAGTTAGGGAGCCCATCCTAGCCCAGAAGCCACATCTTGCTACACTGGCTGAAGCTGAACAAGGCCCTTGCGTTTCCATCCCACCAGGATGAGGGGGACCAGCAGTGTGGCAGCCCTAGCAGTGCTCAGGGCCCCCAGAGGTGAGGAGCAGTCAAGGCAGAGGGAGGCAGCTGCGAGCAGGGGCAGTGCAGAGGGACAACTGCAGCCCTCAGAGCCCCTGTGGAGGATCGATAAGGAACACCAGGGCAAACACAACCTTGGGGAAAGATTCCTTTGAGG
>NW_008237447.1:2140476-2143193 GCF_000691975.1 Corvus brachyrhynchos | reverse complement strand
GAAAGAGAGGTGCCAGGGGGAGCACCCAGAAAAGAGGGTGGCTCCACCCATAAGCACAGCTGTGCTGGGCCAGCTCAAAGCTCCAGGCAGGACTGTAGCCTGTCTCCAAGTGCCAAGGGAGGAGATGTTGGAGGAAAAGAGCAGCCTTCCCATGGACAATCCTCCAGTCCTGAGCCGAGCTTGCCAGCACAGGGATGGCAGTGGGTGCACAGCCTGTCCACACAGAGCACCAAGTGAGCACGAGCAGGGCTGTGAAAGGCAGTGCTGCTGCACAGTTGTGGTGTACAGCAGGTGCAGAGGAACTGCGACTTTGGTGAGTGGTGTTTCCTTGGTGCGGAGCAGGGGAGGGGTGGCAAAGGCACGGGCAAGTGCCAGGCAGTGGAAAAGAGGGAGACAAAAGAAGGTATTTTAGAAAATAATGGAGGGGATTGATTAGGAATGGAGCAAGAGGGAATGGATAGGTCTCTAGAAGATAACAAAGTAGGGAAGGAAGAGGCTTTGGTGACAGGTGGTGGTGGAAGAACAAAAGAGAACAAAAGAGAGGCAGTGTGAGGCAGAGAGCATGAACACAGGCTGAAATGAGAGACTGAAATAATGGTGGGGAGAGCACCCCTCAGACATCCTTCAGAAAGGAAGAGACAAACAGTGAAAGAGGGGAAAAACCCCCATAAAATGCAAAGGGAAGAAGTGGATATCATTTTATCGCTGAGCGTGAGGTGACACTGGCATGCAGGAACCCAGTGATTGAAAAGCACAGGCAGAATGGTAAATTCCCCTACATGTGCTTGCACACCACAGGCACAAATAACCTGGGGATGAAAGGACTGAGTGTTAAACTGGAGTGATGCCCAGAAGAACGGCCCACCACCTTTCCTACTGTGTTTCTGGGCTAGGCCTAGAGCTCAGGCACCAATCCACCCCAGGTAAGACATCCTGTGTCAGTGCCCCCCTAATTCCACAGCCTGCTGGGGAGGAACCTACTGGTCTTTCTCTGAGGATCCCAGACTGGAAAGTGCAGGAATCCTGCCTGTGGGGAGCCAGGGTGCTGAAAACATTGAACTGCTTTGAACAATAAGGAGGTTCATCTCCTCACCTTGGGTGCTCTGCCTTTCACCTACACTGAAGGCTTAAAATAGCCACAGGGAGACAACACCAACACTCTCAGGGTCTGCCTGGGCTCCCCAGGATAAACGTGAGGCTGGTCTCAGCACACAGAGAGAGGAATCCAAACACCATGTCTGTGGTCTTGGTCCCTGCTTCAATGCTCTTACAAGGAACATTTTATGTATTAAAATATAATTTTCCCTGTAACTTCCTTTTTAACACTGCTGGCTGTTCAGCCTGGAAAACGTGACTCAGGAAGAGGCTGTGGACATCTCCCTGAACAGAGGGGAGAGCAGCGAACATCAGAGAACAGAAATCACATCCCTTGTCATACAGACACCACCCAGGAAGGCCAGCCTGCCTCTGCTCTGGAGGAGGGCTTGGGCAGAGGAGGGTTTGTATGCTCTGCCACATGCAGCCCTTTCCTTCCTTGAGAGGATCAAACGCATCATTTACAGCTGCAATTATCAAAGCCAATCTTTTGGTCTCATTGGTCAAACTGGGGAAATCTCCCAAGTGCTTGTACTGCTAAAATAAGATCTTGTTCAGTGGAGATTATGCAGAACCATCTCTTTCCAGGCACATTTTGTTAGCAAGGGATTAACTAGGAATGTTGACATTTAAGTTGTTGTCACTGCATATTTGAGGCTGAGTGTACATTAATTACAGGGCAGCACAGCTCCCAGCCTCAAAGCTCCTTTTTTAACAGAAGAAGGGACCAAGGCTGTGCCTCCCCCTGTGTGTGAGAGGGGTTGGACCTATGAGGTGCTCCAGGAGGGATTTTAAGGGGGAAGATCAGGGGACAAGGGGAGACAGTCTGGTGCTACTGAGGCAGCCTCAGCGAATATCACATTCAGGTGAATGGGGCAGTGTGCACTGGTGGCAGAGACTGTCATTTCAGGCATCATCTTGTCATATTTAAGGAATTGGGCAATTACTAGATGTTCTTTGCAGAACCATATTTATCTCCAAGAGGGGAAAAAAAAAAAAAAGAGAGAAAGAGAAAGCATAATATCACTTCAGCGACTTGGTTTGTCCTTTCGGTGCTTGGATGGCAGGTAATGTTTAGGGCCATGCTCTCCTTTATCCAGCCTGGATATCTCAGATGACTCTGAACTAAACCGGCTCAAAATATCAGTACAGCCATCCATCACATCTCATTCACGCTGGATTTCAAATCTCATTATGTTCCAAAAAGGCACAGGCAGAAACCCACCGTTTTGTTATTGTCCTAGTATTTCCAGCGCGAATGCATCCAAAATACCACAAGACCAATGGTGCCTCGGCACACGGACACATGGCAGGAACAGAGAAAGCTGCTCCGGTGCAATTGTTCAGCTCCATTTCATGGAGAGAGCTGCACAGGGGGAGGGCTGCGTGGCGGGTAGAGGAACAGAGAAACACGCCAGGCTACACAGAGCTGACAGAGGAAGCAGGACCAGAGGGAGAGCAGGGCATCGAGAGACGCCTGCAACTCGAGGGGAGAGACAGCAACAACGGCAGACATCCCCGAAGGAAAGGGAAAAAAAAAGAAAACGGGGGGGAAACTGGCAGGCAAATAAAGGGGGAAAGGGGGAAAAAGGCAGGAGGAGGGAAGGGAAGGGAAGGGAAGG
>NW_008237447.1:2134353-2140222 GCF_000691975.1 Corvus brachyrhynchos | reverse complement strand
CGCGGCATCATGGAGCTCCCTTCCTTCCTCCGTCCCTCCCTCCCTCCCTCCCTCCGCTTGTCAGAACGCTGTAGCTGCAAACTGCTGTCCCAGTCTCCGAGGGAGCCCTGTCTCCTCCATAAGAGGGGCTTTCTGGATAGATGAGACCCTCCTCAAGGGGCAGTGAGATGGAGAAACAGCTTTTGAGGAGACTCGGAGAGAGCTGATGCATCCCCTCACCACCGTCAGGCAGTGAGGAAGATGCTGCGGGAGGAAGACGGACGCAAGCTTGCAGCCCACAGCAGTGGCAGACCTCAGCCTGCCCGAAGTGCTTTGCTCTTAGCACATGTGATCCAAGGACGACCCATGGGATCATCCCGTGGGATAAGGGCCACGAAACCCTGGCAAAGGGACTGGGGCACTGTGATGAGAAAGGCCACCAGAACTGAACAGGTCCTACTCCTATCGCGGTGGAGAGGGACATCTTCACTTACAAGGATAACATGGGGTGGCCGAGGTGTCTTGAATCTTAACCAAGTAATACAAGCTTTGGGCGTTTTTTCCTTTCCTCCGTGTGTAAGGGACTCCCACGTTTCTCGTCCTCCGTCAGCCTCGGCCGGGTGCTGGGAGCCCTTGGCCGAGCGCCGGGCGCAGCAGCAGCAGCGGCAGCGGGGAGTGTTTAAGTGCCCCCCGAGGCCCTCCCGCCTGGGCGCAAAGCGGAGAAGCAGCTGCCTGTTTACAGTGGGAGGGTGCAAATTGGCCTTCGGGGAGAGCCGCACCGCGCAACTCCTGCAGCTCGGCTTGGGCGGGAGCGGGGGGGGAGACCTCCAGCTGAGGAAAACAACCAGGAAGGCGAATATCTGCCATTTCCTAGGGGGAAAGGATTCAGAGGAGAGCTGTCTGAGTCTATTAACTGATGCTGGTTCCTGTGGAGAGATGGTGGCACACTGGTTTACTTCAAATAGTCTGTTTCCATCTCTAATACCACCTTCAAGCATTCAGACCCAGACACACAGAACTCCCTTCCTGCTACCTTCTACGGCGTGTCTCTCACAGAGGATTTTATTTTCCTAACGGGAGACACGAAGCAGGGTTTGCAGTAAATGAAAAGAACCGTGTCCATTTGCATGGTTGCATAATCACGTTATACAGGGATCTTTCAGACTCTGGAGAGCAGAGCAAGACACAGAGAGAGAGAGAGAGAGAGAGACAGAGAAAAGTGGGACGTCATGAGCGGGAGCTAAAAGCCAGATCTCTTGATGAGATCAAGGAATAGATGTGAAATCAGTCAGATGGAGAAATGCCTGGATAGCTCTTCCAAACAGTGAGAGTCGCAGGCTTAGCTCTGAACATAAACAAAGCGAGATGTTTCTGGGGGTTGGGCTAGGTTTTGTATAAACTCTGTTTCCTCTTCCATCATTGAAACCGGATGAGAAGAGCAGCCTGTAGCCAGGATCCTTTGCCTCTCTGCTGAGGGCTTATACAGGGCTCAATTCCCAGGGTGCTCAGGCCAGGACCATTCACCACCATCATATTCACTGCAGAGTGAAAGAAAAATCGCTCACTTCATGCTGCTGAATGAGAAGCTCTATTTCCAGAATACACATTTGCCTCTTAATGGTAATTTACCAGCACTGGCAATATTCCCTTTCAGATTCCCTGTTGGTTAGACTGTTGGTTAGTCCAAGCCTCAGCCCACGGTCACCCGAACCACAGCCCTCTGAGAGAAAAAACTTCACTCAAAATATAAATGCTATTAAATCCAAAGGACAAATTTTCAGAGAAATTAAATAATCTCTGAAACAAGGGAAACCAAAACCGGACAAGTGTAGTCTTTCCTTTCTAAGAATAAGAAATCAATTTTGAAACCTAGCATCACCCATTTACTATCCTGTTACCCTAAAATTCTCACCTCCCATTCCTTACTCCATTATTTGTTCTGATGTCAGTAGCAGGAGGGTAAGAACATCTCCATAAACATTTCATGGTCCACTTTGTAACTCAAGTACTTCTGTGAAATTTTTAAATCTAGGACATATAGCCATCCAAACCATTTGAAATGTTTAACCATCTGAAGGATTTCTCAGCTGCTTCCTCGAGTGCGAAGTCAAACATCGCCTATCCTGGGGAAAAGGGAGAGTGGGAGGACATGTTTTTTACATGTTGTACCTCTTCGCCTCCTTTGCACAGTCTGATTTCTTGCTCACAGAGCAGTTAACGGATACAGTATTTAAAGGAGATGTATCCTCAGCCAGAGAGGACAAGGAAGCAACAGGTGCCCAATCTAAATTAACTATCTCACCCCAGGAGCAAAGCTGTCATCACCAGTCCCGAACTTGTTATAAGGAATAAAAGGCTAACGTGAGAGGCACAAGAGAGCCTTCCCTCCCCGAGCAACCTGCAGCATATGGCAGCAGGAACCTGCAGGATTTCCAGTGGCACAGAGCATGACTGCCAGGGGCTGCCTTCCCTTTGATGCCTAGACCTTTTTGCATCATTTGGGAAGTGTGAGGAGGCAACAGGTGAAATGCAAACCTAGCCCACTGTGTTCACATTAAATTTCTCAACATGTGGTGTTTCGTGTGAGTGGGATAACTGTCAGACATTGCCTCTAGAGGACACGTTCCTTGGTGGGCTTGGACTGCTCAGGAAATCCTGGATTCCTCCCCCAAGCCAGGCAGCTCCTGGCTACCTATCTCTGCACTGCTGTGCCACATCATGCCTGCTGCAACTGTACTGTGAAAATTGGGGCATTTATCTGTACCTCTGTGCTCCACATAGACAAAGTTTAGCTAAGGACATCTCCTTTCATGTCCTCACTGCACCTGGAGCTCCCAAGAGAAGCACCTAAACCTCCCAGGGACCATGAACAGTCCCAAGAGTGGGACTGAAAAGTAAACAGAGAGGAATACAGTGCCACAGGAAGGAAGGGATACCTGAGATACCTGCAAATGAGCTTGTGGAGGTTCTGGAAGAAGACTAGGAGCTTTGGAAGTGAAGAGATCCATACAGATGCTGGTTACAGCTGCAAAATACTTGACATAAACCACTAGACATTGGCAGCAGAATGTATGGGTTTTACAGATTTAGCAGAAAAGAATATATTACAAACTTGTTGCTTGAGATGTGAGGGGCCAAGGTATCTGCAACATAAAAGATGAACAGGACCTTTGCATTAAATTTTCTGTCTGGAATGTCAAGAGGAAGGATGAGACAGTATTTCTAAATAATGAGAATGTTCTTTTTCGGCCTGGACTGTGACACGTACACCTTACATACGGAAACAGGGAGCAGGTACTAAGTAGAGAAAAGCTTCAAGCAGGACCCTGTAAGAAGAGCCTGAAGCTGGGAAGGGGTAGAAGTGGGGTGGGAAGGTGACTCACTTTGCTTGCTCAGAGGCTTCTCCTTGCTTGCGGCTGGGCATGTCTTCTGGATGGCACCCATGAAGCGGGCACAGAAGAGCAACCAGGAACAGACTCACTCCAACTAAAGCATGATCCACATGGAGAAAAGCTGTCTGAGCAGGACAGCTCCAGCAGCAGTGGCAGAAGTGTGGAGCTGTTAGGAATTGCTGGTGGCTAAGCCTGGCATTAGAGAGCACATACCAAGGAGCTCACCAAGCCACACAGCCAGAGAAATCCTTCCACACTGCAAACTCAATATGCTGGTCAAGATATGCAAGGGGTGTAAACTGCAGCAGACAGCTACAAACCAGCCATGAGAGCCAGCAGGACCACTCTGTGCCAGGGCCAGTCCCAGTGAATCAGGGCTGCGTGATGCGGCCAGTGGAGGAAATGGTTCTCGTGTTTCAAAATTGCTCGCCAGTGCAGCTGGAACAGAGGTAGGCAAACAGCAAATGCCTCTGGAACAAACTGCCAAGGCAGTAACACTTGGCTACACTGGGGCAGCTCTAAAGCTGAATATTTTCCTCATTAGTGTCACTGCAAAGATGCCCAAAAACCACCAGGAAGAGTAACACTGAAGGGAGAGGTGGTATGGAAACCATGAAAAAATTAATATCATTGTCAAGCTTTGATTTCCCATTTATGCAAAGATTCTTTTCTTTTTTAAATCTACTGGCAAAAGATAATCAGTGTGGAGACAGTGGGAGTACCCTGTGGAAAAAAATAGCTTTTCTAAAGAAGTTTACAAATAATGGGTCAGATCTCCTTCAGAATGACATTGAATCAGAAGAAATAAATGGAGCTACTCAGATTTAGTAAGGAAGGGATCCTATTGTTTTAATGTTATTTTATTTTAATGATGTTGGAAAAAGATGATAAATTGGCTCCCTCTGGTTTGGATTTTTCCAGACTGGCACAGGACAGATGCAACAAATGGAGAAAGCCAGTAGGACTATAAATGGAATAGAACTGTAGTTTCTACACTTAGCTATGTCTGGATCTCACATACCAGAACAAAAAAAAAAAAAAAAAAGAAAAAGGCAAAAGGGAGGGAGCTATGCTGACTTGGAGTTAGGGCTTGTGTTAGTAAATTTAGGGTAAGATACATCTCAGACCACAGCAAACCCTCAGGGCTTAGCATTAACTTGAAAAAAATTACCATATCTCTGGAAATGAGGTGCTGAAGGCACCCAAAAGGATGTGATTTTTGTCATGCAGTGCCACTGCTGACCAAGAGCATGATTACAGTTAGGTCACTTTGACACTGGAAACCAAGGACACTACCCTCTCCTGCCAGCCATCGTGGTAATTCCCAGCGGCAGTGGGAATCCATCTCCGCATTTTCAGATATCTGCATCTTTGGTTTAACCTTGAGCCTGACTTGCAAAATTTCTATTCACAGCATATCAAATAGTTACTTCCATCCATCCACAACAGTTTTCTATGAAGTTTACATTTCCATCTTCATCAACATATTTTCCAAAGATGTGCATTTCATACGAGGTGAGTTCTGCCTTGTCAAAGATCTCATGCTCACTGATTCCAGCCTGTCTCAATATATACTCACATGTGTATTTATTTTACTTAAACTTACAGCAAAGCAGCTCAGCTTTGTTGTGGAGACGATCCTTATATTTTCTTGGTTTTGAGAATTTGTATACAGATAAACAACATTCAGGATCTGACATTTCACTTTGATTGCAAGTTGCTGTAATTAAGAACCAAAGCTTTATGAATTTTAATCATCAGCTGTAAGTGGTACATTATCTCTAGTTCACAATGAAAGCAATCAAGTGGACAAGATATTTTTAGAGACATTACTGTGGTAATATTACATTAAGTAGTGGTTAGTACACTATTTTCACACCCAGTGATTTCACACATTAATGCGGCTATAGATCAGCGTTAATGACAAGAGAAAGTTATTTTTCAAGTAGCATGAGAAGGGTGGTTAAAAGAGCTGCTGGGGATTTACACTTCAGCAGCAGGAGGGGCACCTCAGCAGGGTTGCAGCTGAAGATGCTCCAGCAGCAGGGGCTGCTTCCACTTCTGCTGGAGACCGAGGCAGGAGCCCCTGAATGGATACAGGTTAATGACAGGGGCAGCATTTTCTCCCTGCTCCTCGGGAGGGAAAAAAGGACAGGAGGGGAGAGCAAGGTAAAGTACAGTGACGCTGGCACTGAACCTCAGAGCTGGTGAGACGAATAACACACTACTTCTTGCCCAAGGCTGCCACTTCTGCAACACAACATTCCCCCCTTTCAAAGAGGGCACAGTAAAGAACAAGTCAGAAACACCCTTTGGCTTGAAGGTTAAAAAAAATAGGGAGTCTGGCACATTTTAAAGGTTCAGTGTATGCTACTCCACGTGGATACAATGTTGTCTAGATAAACCTGTAAATACAGACATCTCTTCTTTCAAGGCAGGAGAGACTAATGCACAATGCACAGGGCCCCAAAAGCAGCACATTGAAGTATTATCATCCT
>NW_008237447.1:2125868-2134323 GCF_000691975.1 Corvus brachyrhynchos | reverse complement strand
CCTGAAAAAAAAACTAATTAGAAACACTGTTCTGGGAAGGAGAAATTCTTCCTTCTTCCTGGAGTCTCAGATCTGGGATAATAGAAGCTCCAGCAGCCTCACCCCAGACCCGCAGGCCGTTTTATTTTACTGCAGAGGTCCTATGGGGATGGCAGGACTGGGACTGAGAGAGCTCAGCAGCCAGCTGTGCCAGGGAGAGAGTATGCAACAGAGAGCTGTCTGTGTGTCACAGTGGCAGACATCTGTTGTCACTGCATCTTGGATTCTGTTGGAAATGCCCTCAGAGAAAGCCAGTTCGGCTCCACAGAAGGTGGCACTCAGGGGCTGATGCCTCTGCAGCCAGAACTTGCTGATACCAACATCATGGCAGCACTTTGCAGCTCCAGTCCAAACCACCTGGTTACAGAGGCCAGCTGTTGACAAAAGGAGCTTTCTACGGCACCCAGATGCAGTGATACAATGGCCTCTCCTGCTGCTCTCCCCCACACAGCACCAGTGACATTCCAGTAACAGGCCAGCCCTCAAATTCAGTCCAGAATTGTTGTGTGTCAGTATAATGGACCACTGCTGCTCTGTGATATAGAGAAGCAGTATGGAAATACCAATCAGACTTTAGGTAGACATTAGAATGGCCCTTTTGCAATATTTGCCTTCTTTTGTTCCAGGGTAACCCAAGCAGCTCTGTCTCAAAACAACCTGAAGTAGAAGCACTAGGTTCTGCCTCCCACGGTAGGAGAGGAATCTTATATTTGAGCAATAGATAACGCCCTCTGACCTACTTGTGCACTGAAGAATTATTTCTTTCTCAGGATCCTAGAGATGCCTTCAGAAAGCAGCATTAACTGCATATCAGGGCCTACTGGACAGACTATATCCACAGAAGTGTCACTGCAGTGCACACAAAGGCCCTACAACCTGGGGAAAAAGAATGTTGAAACAAGATCTAGACAGAACTGAAAAAGGTCTCCCTGAGAAGCTGAGAAAAATATACACTGTTAATGTACCATACACAAAATCCTGTAGGCTGTTTGCTCACTGCCCAGCTTTCCAGGCTCTGCTGGGTTGTTTCTACGTGGAGAGGACGTCAGCTGCACCAGCAAAGCGTTTCTTGATACACAGCCTCTGTCTTCTGTTTCAGTCCCATTTCCCTACCCCCTGTGGAAATGCACAAAGAATGTGGGTTCCCTGTACAGAAACTGGAGTCTGCCTCTGGAGAAAGCTCGTGTTCCTCACTCGGCAATGCTCCCAGCTCTTCCCATGGTGGCAGCTGCACAGCTCCCCATCACATGTTTTTCAAGCAGGTCATTAGAACTAATGGTACCTCATGTCAGGGCTGTGGCTTCATCAGTGTCCTCTCCCACTATGGGAAAGAAAATGAAATTGCTTCTTCATTAGTTCAGATGGGGCATGATTTACATGTCCATCTATGCCTGTAATTAAAAACATAATAATAGGAAAACACTAACTGTGACAATAAAGGATGAAGTGTCTCATGGAGTGAGAGGTTTCTTGATCATGGATCCAGCCCTGTACAAATGGAAAGGTGTGCACTTACATCACACAGGGCTTTTTTCCCTGCCTCCTTTTGCCTTTCCAGAGTTAGTTATGTGTAAAATGCAAATTTGGCATCACTTGGCACACATAGAGGTGTCTCTGCTAAGTGTGAGAGACACAAAGAACAGACACCTTTCTCTCATTCCCCTACATCAAAATGTGAATTCCCTTCTTTGGGTTTCTGTGCAAACTGGGGCTCAAGTCAGGGCCCTGTTTATGATGATGCCACACATGGATGCTCGAGAGGAATACGTAAGAGTGTCCCCAGGACTCACAAAATCATTGAGATGGGAAGGGATCTCTGAACATTTCCTGTTTCAGCCCTGATTAAAGATGCTTCAACTAGAGCAGGTTGCTTAGGCCTGTATCCAGTCAGATTTTTAATATCTTCATATGCAGAGACTTGGTAACCTCTCTGGACAGTATTCAAACCTGTTCCAGTATTCAACCCATCATCACAGTAAAAAAACAAAGAAGAGTTTTCCAGACAAAACTTCCTGTGTTTCAGCTTGTGCCTGTTGCCTCTTGTCCTTTCACTATATATCATGGAGAAGAGTCTGTCTCTGTCTTCCTTCCATCAGGCATTTATGCACCTTGATAAGATCACACCTTTCTCCAGTCTGAACAGCCCCAGCCCTCTCAGCCTTTCCCCATGTAAGAAGTGCTCCAAGCCTGTGATTATTTTCCTGGTCCTTTGCTGGAGCTGTTCCAGTAGCACATGTATGTTTTGTACTGAGGAGCCCAGGACTGAGCATCACCCCAGATGTGCCTCTTCAGTGCTGAGCAGAGCAGAAGGACCACCTCACTTGACCTGCTGGTGATGTTTTTCTAGGGTGTTGACCTTTGCCACAAGGGCACACTGCTGGCTCGTGTTCAGCTTGATGTCCACCAGGACCCCCAGGTCCTTCTTTGTAAAGCTGCTTTCCAGCCTCTTAATCCCTGGCCTGTACTGGTGGCTTGGGGTTACTCCTGCCCAGGGACAGAGCTTGGCATTTCCCTTTGTAGAACTTCATGAGACTCCTGCTGGCCATTTCTCCAAGCTGTTTAGGTCCCTTTGACCTAAATGGCAGAACCATTTGCAATGATCTGCCTACTGCAGACTGTCTTCCTGATACCAAACACTTGGAGGTTGGCTTAAATCTGGAAGGTACCATCATTACCCTTAAAAATTCAAGCCCTCCTGTTGGCCATTTGAATGTCTAGGGACCCTTAGGATTATGTCTGAGAAGGACTTGACTACGTGCGGATCACTGTACCACCAGTATGAGATCACTGTGCAACCCAAAAATCAGAAGCACCAAACCATGAGGGTTTTCTCAAAGGAATAAAACCTTTAAGGAATTTCCAAGTGTTCTATAGAGGTCATGCCCATTCCAAAAGGCTTAAATCCACAGGTTTGTGGGTTGTTGGGTTGGTTTTTTTTTTTCTCTTCCACAATCTGCTGAGACTATTTCTGTAACGTTCCAGCTTTAAGGCCAGGAGGAGTCTGGTCTTGGTAGGTGTCTGGCAGGATACCATAAATCCCTAAAGAATTTCCTTGAGCAGATCATCTCCCTTTGAATGTTTATGGACTGTATGGCAAGAGCACGGATCCTCTACAATCTATGAATAAATTCTGTTCTTAGGCATATTTTGTGCTTGCCCAGCCTTTGGAGACTTTTTTTAGTAAAAGATTTTAAACTTGGAATGTTTCACAATCTGAAAATTATTGTTCTTGACTGTTAGTTGGAGGAGAGGGAAATTTCATATCCAGGGAAGTTACTGCTCCTTCTCCCTCAAACAGGAAAGATGCATCAAGCAAGATTTTTGTAGAGAACTCTCCCAGAACTTGTATTATTAAATATTTTCACTTATGACAAGAATGAAGAAACAGAAGCTGATCTTATTAAACTTTCAGATAGTACCTTGTTGGGAGAGGCTGCAAATATGCTGGAAAACAGACTTAGTATTCAAAACATGTTTGATTATCTGAGAAAGTCTGGGAAAAAAACTCCATATAATTCAAAGAAGACATGTAAAATTCTACAGTTGCTTAGGAGAAATCAGCTATTCAAATGTAGTAGACAGGGGTAGGACTGGCTACATGGGAGTTACAGTGTCAGCATTGGAAGGCAGGACTTGAACTCACAAGGGAAGCAAGTCCAAAATGAGCCAAAAACTGCTACAAGTCTGAGCAGGCCCCACCACTGCATGCCTTTAAGAAAAGGGCAAATGTTGGTCAAGAATGGCAGACAGATATCAGATAGATGCTATCAGATAGAGGGATGGACTACAAGGCATCCCAATGCATCCTTCAGTCCTGTTTTCTAACTTTTCAGTGATATTGTATTTGATAAGAAAAGTTTCACTGCTTGTTTCAGACTGCTGGGCATCTCTGAAGCAGTATTGCTTTTAAGACAGATCTAGTTCTCTGACAATAAGAGGTGACAAGAAAACCAAATTCTGCTTTTGGAAATCTCTTCCAGGAGCTCTGCTCTCCGATCAGTAAAAGCCTTTCTCCAATTTTCTACCTCAATGGAGTCAAGAACAGCTTTTCCCTTGACCTTACAGCCAATGTCATTTAAATAGTGTAGGGGGATGCAGAGTGCAGTGGAAGACTAAATGTAAAGGAGAAGTTCAGCTCTGCTAACTGTTCAAGTCAATGAAACTGCCATAGGGTTTAAGTAAGCCTACAGATTTTCTTCATGGCAAATTGTCCTCAGAAACCAGGTTGGTCTCTTTCCTCAACTGATACAGACATGAGTGCTGAAGAATGTAACAGGTTTATAGACCAAAAACTGTGCCAGACCTGAAAGAAACTTACCACAAGTAAGGCTTTGTGATTTTTTAAACTGCAATTTTTAAACCCCAGAGAAGTTTTGGTTTGAATTTGCTTCTCCCTGACTTTCATACAAGCTTTTGCTGAACCAGATAGAACATTCAAAATGCCCAGCTAAGAGGGCTATCACTGTGAAGGTAAAGTCTGATTCTGGGAAGACATGAGCTAGTAATGCTTTGGAGACCATCCTATCCTATTAAATATGGAATAAGAAATTGTCCATACTACTGCCACTGGAGACCCAGGTCTTATAAAGTTTGAGGTAACTAGACTAATCACCATCAGAAAACAAGGGTCAGTAAGTGATAATTAAGTAGCTTGGGGATCTATTAAAAAACTTTAGAAATCAATGTTTACACTGTGTAGTTACAAATTAGCTGCAACGGGCATTGTTAAGGAACCATTTTTATACGACAAGCACTGAATGTGTGCACATTAGAAGAGTTCCCCCATGATTAGAAATCACAGCACAACTCATTTTATCCCATCCCTAAATTAGAAACTTAATGCCTCAGTTTATTAGCAGAAGGAAATTCTATTACATTCAAGCAATGCTAGGACAGAGAAAAGCACAAATTTTGTGCAGCTCTGCAAAAAAAGTTGTAACAAAGATGCTCACAATTACAGTTCCATGCTTCAGTGATTAAACAACTTCAGTGACTTAATGTCAGTGGAGTCACAAACACCTAGGAATTCTCTAGCCATGATGGTCTTCAGGAAGCAAAGTAGCTGCAGCAATGACACTGGCAGTGACAGCACTGGGGCTTTAGGAGGAAACAAAGTCCTTGCAGTGCTCAGCACATTGTACCTGAATATGCCTTTTGTTGCTGGCTGAAACAGCATGGAAGAACCCCCATGTTCCACATTGTCCAGAAATGACTCCCAACCAGGAACCCCAAAGAGCTCTTCATGGATCTATGCCTGAGCTCTGATCGGTGCTGTTCTCACAAGCCTCTGCACAATAGCACCCCCTCCAAGAGCTTCTGAAAGGTACACATCCCCAAAGCTTCCCTAGGGACACAGGCTCGACTACACCCAACTAATGGACACCACAAGTACTTACAAGGTGTCTGTTGCCCTAAGAAATGTTCTGCTGTCCCATATGTCCCATGTTCTAGCCAGTGTCCTCTGGAGAACCCATCCCATGGTTAGCAAAAAGCCCACTAGGAAGCTGCTTACTTTTCTAGACTACAGACACTGGATGCCAACACCACCAGCATGGAAGGTAGCCATTTACACTCTCCCGCTGCCCTGTGGAATTGGGGAAACATGAATCTGTATCTCCACAGCACGCACTGCCCACAACAACCCCCTTCACATGATCAGGAGGTCTCCATGGAGCGCACCCCATCTTCAGTAGTTGTGTCTCTCTGCTACTGTGCATCTCTATCACATGTGAAACACTGCCAATCCCAGGCTACAAAATCACACCACGTTCTTGTTCCACTTTTCCTGTTCGCTTATCTCAACCAACCCACCCTCACTATGATACCAGTTTCTGCTAGCACAGATGTGACAATCCACTGCAACTGAGGCGTGCCAGGAGTGCAACAGATTGACACTGCCTCCTTCCTGGCAGAGTAAGTTTCGGCGTCACTTTCCACAGGTGTGGTAAATTCAGGCACCAGGGATTAGCTGGGATACACATAAGATTGCACTGACCTGCAGTCCATTGACAGACATGTTATGAATATGAAATCCACTGCTAGCAGATACTAGCGACCTGCCCCATTACAAAGCTGTGGTGCCTTCCCTCAAAGACTACTGTGCAGTATGAAAATGGCTGCTCAGGATTCCCACATCAAGCTGATGCCAGCCTACTTCCCTAACTTCCTTCCAGAGGGCGAGTGTTTTCCACCAGCACACACTCCTCCATTTCACATCGCTTGTATTTCTGACTATTGAGGGAGGCAGGGATGTCTCACGCTGCCTTCAGGCTCTAAATGGCTTTCTGTGTCTTTATTTTCCTGCAACACTTCAAGGATCAGTTTTCTTCATGCCTCAGAGAAGTGGTATCTAAATCGTTTTAAACTGAAACAGGGACAGAATAAGCTGTGCAAATCATTTTCTAGTAGAACCTTAATTACATCCTGCAGTGTCTCGTCCTCAGCAAACCACCAGCAATAAAATTCTGCATTTCATTTTAAAACCAACAAGGCTGGGTTTTTCTATTTTGTTTTCCCCAGTTGACATATCCATAATCTAGCCTGGGACTTTGTTCCACAGAATTTTTGTCAAAGGCTCTAGAGAGTGTGCCTGCAACTACTAAATCTTTCTCAGGTTCGCATTCAATTTGCAAGTTATACAACTGTAGCTAAAGAAAGAGACGTTCTGTTTGCAGGAAGGTGTTTGCCAGATCCCCACTGGCAATGGCAAAAAGTGATTTATGATCAGTTTTAGTTAACATGGCCTCGCAAACAGATTTTTAAAAGTCTTTACAGCCATGGTCTAATGCCAAGGCTTTTTCTATAGGAATGTGCTCAATTTCAGCTGGTGGTGGTGTCCTGTGACTCAAAAGCAAAAGCAAATGGGTACAAATATTGAATACATCCTCTTGATGAGACAAAGGGCTTTTTACTTTCCAAGCATCCCCCCCATGCTCCACCGCTACAAATTTGCCTTTTCTAGTTTTTGGTTTGTGCGGGGGCGTTGGTGACTTTTGGTCCCTCAGTTCACAAGATGCTCACAATTACAGTTCTGTGCTTCGATAATTTAACAGCTTCAATGACTTAATATCCCTGGAGTCACAAACATCTAGGAATTCTCCAGTGATGGTGGCCTTTGGGAAACAAAGTAGCTGCAGCAATGACACTGCTAGTGACAAGTGCAGTGTCTTTAGGAGGAACCAGAACTCGGTTCATCCTTCTGTGCTGGAGTCCTGGGTGTTGTTAACTCCTCCAAGAAAGATGGATTTGTCTCTACTGTTTTTAAGGGGTACAAATAAAAGCCTTAGATATATTCCTGGCCCCGTGTTTGTATGTGTACTTACATATTCGATTCACACACTAAATTGGTGTCCTTCTTCCTCTTTGGGGCTGCTGCACTCTGCTACCAGTACAAAAAAATTTTTATGACACTGTCATCACTGTCATGAGCACAGGCATCCTCTGGCACATACAAATCCCTCAAGGGATGAAGCCACTGCAGTTCTTGCATCTTTTCCCAAGCACCAGATGTAGTTGGTTTGTGTTGCTCACACAGCATGCACAGCTACTTAAACTTTAACCTTGGGCTTGAGCTACAGATGCCTTTCCCACTGTTTCTTGGAAGCTCCATTGTTTCCTTTGCCTTGACTAATCCTCAGGCTGGGTTGAGGGCTGGGTTAGTGGCTTCCTTCACTGGCACACTCTGATGGGATTTCATCAAAACCAAACTCTGGGGTCCCTGGCATTGTTCTGCCCAGTCCAACCCGAGGTTCTGCAGACCCTGCAGAGACTTAGTATGAGCCTTCGTTCATGACCCCAACCCTTACTGAGTGTCCCATTCTGGCACTACACTTCTCTGCAGTGCTCCAGTTGCTGTAACACTTTTATAACTCCCCTCATTCACATAAAATAATTGAATATTCAATACCAAACATCCCCAAGCCATGTACTGCAGCTGTGGCCAGCTTTCCTGAATCTTGACAGCCACAGTCCAACACCTCCACAGGGCTGCATGTTATGGGACACAGCTCAGGGCCAAGGGGAGAAGGAGCTCCACAAGGATCTCACCAACAGGAAACAATCTTCACCCTCCAGAAGCTGTGTGGCTTCTTATGAGAAAGACTGGAGCCATCCCCAGAAGCCCTGATAACATCAAGCAGAGGTTTTGAAGCTCAGCAGCCTGTACAGCTTCTTTCTTCCCTCTGCTGAGATGGCCATTCTTCATAGGAAATATTCCCCGTTATCTGAGGAATTCAGGAAGCCTAGGACTTCCATTTGGCACAGAAGGATGAATTAAAGGAGAACAGCCCCCAATGCCACCCCTGCTCAAGCAGATAGCAGCAAAGAAAAGCCAGACCACAGCTCTGAGAGAAACTCAACATGTAGGAAGTATGTTTTCTTCAACTCAGTCTTATAAGAAGCTTGGAGAACCAAACTC
>NW_008237447.1:2122888-2125734 GCF_000691975.1 Corvus brachyrhynchos | reverse complement strand
TCTTTCCCAAGCACCCTTCTTCTAACCTATGTTGAATATGTAAAGCAAGGACATCAGATTTACAGCCAAGTGATTTTCCACTCCGGGCACATGGAACAGGATGAAAGTAAATTTGTGGGTGTTTATGCTTGATTTGGCAGAGAAAAAAAATGAGGGAGGGGCTGTGTTTGAGGGAGGGTATCAAAGATCAGAGCCAGATGCTCTTGCACGGAGCTCTGGATTTACAGGAAATTAAGAAGGTAGAGAAGGTGAGGCAAAGGCTGTGTTTGAAGTGAGAGTCAAGGGGTTCTGAGGCTTACAACCATCCAAAGTGCTTGGGGGGAACTACAGCCCATGCCAAAACCACACCACAGTGGCCTGGGGTGCTTTCATTATACAAAGCCTGGGAGAGCAGAGGCTGTAAATGTAGCTTCAAAAGGAGCTTCATCTTAAAGTCTTAGCTCTCAGGGCCTATTAAACATTTATGCTGACTACCACTCCTACTATTTGCTTCAGAGAAAGTACCCGAAATAACCTTTGCTACAGAGTGAACTACTACAGCTCTAGTGGCTGTGTAGGAGACTAGCAGAGAGCTGTGAGAAACAAACAGAAATGGTGTTGGAAGAGTGCGCTGATGTCTCTATTCAGTCAGCCAGGAAAGAAGCAGGAAAATCTGGTCTGGAACCTGAGAGGGAAGACAGAAAACTTTGATAGAACTAATGGGTGGATTAGTGATGTAGAGATGGCTAAGACTGAGGCAGACCAGCGGAGGCAAATATAGATATTTAACAGTTTTGACAATTTTTTGTTTTTACCACACTAAGGTTCACACTTTTGGGGGAGTCTTCAGACCAGCCTCTAGTTGGATCTATGACTACTGCAGCTCTAAGAAGGACTGTAGAGAAAAAGAAAAAAAGCAGACCTCTATGCAGAAATCAAAAGGAAGACAGAGGATCTCTAGGAGAAGATGAAAAGACGGGATTAATTTTCCTGATTTGCTTAAAAAAATGTTTGGCTGTGCAACAAGAGTTTATGATGGGACAGACAGAAGTACTCAAGGTTTTCACTCTAGGAAGTTGTTCCTATTAATAGCAGATAATACACAAAGATTCACTTATTCCCCCATAAGGACAACTCCAGTAGAGGGTTGTGCTAGCACTAGCACCTTCCAAGCAGGTGCTCAGAAAGTCCCTCAAAGTCACTTATTCCAATGGCTGCACACATGATCCTGCAAACTTTGCCTGCAGGAGCTGCTGCCCTCCAGTCATGCAGCCAGGGGTTGATCCCAGTTTTCACTTGTGGCCTTGCACAGAGTGAGCACTCGGTGCCTGGATTTTTCAGCTCTTGCAAATTCAGTAGAGCTACAGGTCTGTGGAATTTAGCAGTCCTTGGGAAACCTTCATGCTCCTTGTCAGCACATGCTTTTCCTCTTTGGTCTGTTTTCTGGTAATAATTTCTCCACCCAAATCTACAAATACCTACAGGACCCACTCAGTTTCACACAAAAGAGGTCTTTACGACAAGTGGAGTTGGAGGCTTTTGGGGTTTATCAGAATTCACTCTGCAGAAACTTGGCATAAATGTGGTTCCTTCCTATTAATGAGCAGCCACAGCTCCTCTTCCTGAAATTCAAGGCCACCAAGCAAGGAAAGATGAATGTTTAGTGTTGACATTTGAATAGACAGACCCTGTGGAGATGGGACAGCGCTTCCCAAATTCACCCTTGGGAAGATACATCGATTGACTGATCTGGATTCGTGTTTGGATGGTATCTTCTTAACCCCAGCCCCTCTGACCTACATTCATTTGGCTGCCTATCAGCACGGGTGTTGCATCTAGTACCAAGCTGATAAGCTTGTCTCCTAAAGAATGGCCAAATATGACCGAGTTGACCCAAACCAAATACCAAACACTAAGTGGAGGGTAGCTTTAAAGACTGCATTCATACAAACCATTTTGCAAAGTGAAGTTCCTACACACTATGTTGGTGGTGCTCAACCACCAATTCTCAGTTCTCTTCCTTCATTGAGCCATAGAATAGCTTGAGTTGAAAGGGATCTTTAAAGATCATCCAATCTTTGAAGGACATTGACCTGTTGGAATGAGTCCAAAGGAGAGCCACCAAGATGATTAGGAGGATGGATGAGCTCTCCTACAAGGAAAGGCTGAAAGAATTGGGTCTGTTCAGCCTAGAACAGTAACTGCTGAGGGGTGACCTAATGGCGGCCTTCCAGCACCTGAAGAAAGATAGGGAGGGACTTTTTACAAGAGCATGTGGTGACAGCACAAGGAGGAAAGGACTAAAGCCAAAAGAGCATGGGTTTAGATGAGATATTAGGTGAAAAATTCTTTACTGTGAGGGTGATGAGGCACTGGAACAGGTTGCCTAAAGCTGTGGATGCCGCATTGCTGGAAGTGCTCAAGGCCAGGTTGGATGGAACTCTGAGCAACCTAGTCTCGTGTCCCTGCCCATGGCAGGGGTGCTGGAACTAAATTATGTTTAAAGTCCCTTTCAACTCAAACCATTCCATGATTCTATGATTCCTTGCAATCCACAGCCCTGAAGCTGCAGAGAAATTTATACAAATCAGTCTGAACCTTTATACCGTAATGATGAGATTTGTGACTTTACCCTAGATGTTCAAATTGAATCAGGCCTTGGCAACAGCGAGTGGTCGGGACAGGAGACAGAGTCGCTTACAGGCTGGACCAACTGCTTGATGAACCCAGGCGTCCAGGGAAGCTCTTCCTCGAAAACGCCCGAAGGGAGCGAGGGCCAGCAGGCAGGCACACAGACCTGCGTGAGGCTGGCGGGACTCCTGAGGGCGGAGCCAGGAGGATATCGGGGGGGCTATCCCAGGTGCACA
>NW_008237447.1:2108115-2122573 GCF_000691975.1 Corvus brachyrhynchos | reverse complement strand
GTCCTGCTGGCGGATGGATCGATTCCTTGGGCTTTTCCTTCCTGTGTGTTTTAGATGCCAAGTGGAAAGCGATAACTGGCCAAATTAAGAAAGCTGTGGAAGCCTATGAGCCGTGTGTAAAGGAAAATTGCAGCTGCCACCAAAGGTGAGAGACTGGTTTCCTTTCGACTGCGCCGGTCTCCCGGACATAGGAGGGAATACTTTCGGCAGCGCTGGTGGACTGGGAATTAGCTAGGGAATATTTGGGCCCAAAAGTGTCACATCTGCAGCTATCGGACACCGCTGGTCACACGCCTTGTTACCCTTTGCAACTGAACATACAGTGTGTTGGCATTTCAAATATGACCACGCAATAAATCATACACATAGCTGGTGACATTTGGCTAAACAACCCACTTCTGCCTTCTCACTCAGTAGGATTGAGGGGTGGGGGTTGATACCTTTAAGCAGTATTTTTGTTTAAAGGAAGAAAAGGAATTTAGGAGTTACCATATTCTTCTGCTTTTAGGATTAGGATTTCGGATGCAGAAACACAGATGCCCAACTTTAAGCCTCCTATTTAAAATTATCGGATGTGCTCACTCATTTTTGGTTTTGAGTGCTATATTGGCTTCTAAAATCCGATGAGTTATATTGAGCAACTGTTTGTACACTCTGTTTGGAGCTTTTGATCTTCATTGCTCTTGAAATATTGATGAGGGAAAGTCTCTTTTAGCTGAGCCTTCCAGTCTTTTTCCTAAATTCCAGTCCAGATACAGCCTAAAGACATATCCTAATATTTAAACATACACCCCACCAGATCCTGCCCGCCTTTGGGCAAAACACCTTCCCAAGTGGTTATGACCTCCAATGATACACTGGACATGATAGTAGTAACATGAAGTTAGGATGGCTGTGGATGTGCCATGGCACTGCAACTCTCATCCTGTTCTCAAGCTCATCCCGTTTGCATCCCTGCCAGACTGCTCATGCTGTTGTGGTCAGATCATCCACACGATGGCAATTCCTGACATAGTTTTACTGCTCTCTACCCGATTAGGAAATAGCAGAATTCTGGAGGTTGGAGGGGACCTCTCGAAATCATCAAGTCCAATCCCTCTGCTCAAATAGGGTTGCCAGGACTGCGTCCAGTCAGGTTTTGAATATCTCAACATTAATATGTCAAAGAAACTCCACAGCCCATCTGGGCGACCTGTACCAGTGTTTGACCACCCGCACAGTGGAATCACCCTGACAATGTTTTCTTAAACTGAAGCATTGATGCAATGTCTACCTAAAAGCAAAGGATGTTTCCTTGACTGTTACAATCAGACAGTGTTTATTACATGCTCCCAAGCAGTTAGATCAGAGGACCTTTACACTAAATTTATATAAATTGCATCCTCGTGCTGTGTGGTCTTAAATTTATTGGGTTTGTGTTTCCATACTGTGTTCCTGGAGCTCATTGTGATGTGCAGAAGTCACAGGACATGTACTGCATAGGCCTGTCCTCCTGGGCCAGCTGTCACTCACCCAGTGTTGCTGTGTGATGGTATTTCATGCAACCAGACTGTTACCTTCTTTTTTGATGTCTGCATAGCATGAAATTGTATGAGGAGTTTAGTCCTGGTGTGCCCCATCATTCGTGGAGGGCCAGAGCAAAAGGCTGAAGTGAGCTGAAGGCTTTTACCAAAACATGCCAGGGTATGTCAGGTACTTTGTGGGAGAGTAACTGGAGTTGTCCTGTGCTGGGCTTTGTGTTCAGGCAAACAGCATGTAGGTAAAAGTGTGAAGGTTGGACCTACAAGTCTCTGAGGAACTTCCAAGTGACTTAAAGTCTCCCAGCAGAGCTCCTGGAAGCTACATGGAGCTTGTTTAGCTAGAAGCCTGCTCTGCACACTGCAATAATTTAATGCACAGTATCCTCCCTGTGGTACATAATAATGGCTGATGGTTTTGTTTCAGTGTCTGGAAGCAGGACCTGGCTCCTTTCCGAGGTGGCATTTCCAAGGAGACAATGTCAGATGTGGTGAGCCGGAAGCTGGGGACACACTACCAAATAATTAAAAACAAACTGTACCGTGAGCAGGACTGCATGTTCCCTGCAAGGTAAGAGCTGTGCAGATCTCCTCTCCCTAGCTGGGATAGAAGAGTACTTCCAACGCTACCAAGCTGGAATTCATTGTCCAATGGTATTTCAGAGGTCTGAATCAGAGCAGGGGCCTAGAAAGTAAACTATTAGGCTTAAATGTATCAGTAGGAAAGTGTCACTGTTGCACTTCAGTGTACAAAGGGTCCGTTGGTTGTGGGATCCCAGAGAAAGCTCAGATCAGGCCAGATTAATAGGCTGTGTTGCTTCATTGGTGTCCATACTGCAGTGGGACTTGGAGGCTGCTCCCAGTTTGCATCATGGTATGGCTTAGGCTCACCATCTCTTCTGCCTCTGTGCAGAGAAAGGCCTGCAAGAGACTGCAGGGTTCCGATGCCTTCTTATAGCTCTTTTGGCACGTGTCATTTCTCCACAGATGCAGTGGGGTTGAGCACTTCATTCTGGGGATCATCCACCGCCTCCCTGACATGGAAATGGTGATCAATGTGCGAGACTACCCCCAGGTTCCCAAGTGGATGAAACCCATTATCCCAGTCTTCTCCTTCAGTAAGGTACACACACCTTAAAAAGCTGAGCATTTCCAAGATGTGCATGTCCCTCTTTCTCTTGGGAACGTATTTTTGAGGAAGGTTTTCTGTGCATCAAAATTGCTTGCTCCTTGTTGCCCTTTGTTTCCTTTCGCTTCCAGTTTTCTGGCAGACAGACTTGCAGATCGATTAGATAGAGCAGCTTTTCCCTTCATTAGCTCCTCTTCCAGGTCAAAAAGTGTACCTCTGCCGCAGTGGAATGATGCACAGCTGGATGGGATATGTGCCAGCCTTGCTGTCATTTGCTGCAATACCTCTGGTAAAATTGTAGCCGTAGTTTATCAGTAATATTAAGGATTTTTGATCATGTCCGTTGTCATACAGTAATCTCATTTAATGTGAATATTTTAGTCCTGTTTTTGTGGTACCACAGATGAGTGTTTCTGACTTTCTTTTCTATAATATTGTCATCTTCTATGAACCCTTTTCCCTTGGATTCCGTTTTCCACCTGCAAATGTGCACACACACACAGAGGCACATGCATGCATGGAGACCATTGCTCTTTGTTTCTCTGTTCCCAGACTCAAGAACCCTCCTGCATGTTTTCCTGCCTCTCAGACTCTTAAACCTGACTGTAGCATAGTGTCTCATCCTTTCCAGCAAATTATTCTAACACCTCAACCTTTGGCTAATCTTGCTTTGCCCAAATCCTCCACTTTCACAGCCTAACCCTGATTCTGCCCTTGGTTGAAGTCCAGCAGACAGTAAGATGCAAAGAGAAGCAAAACCTTATTTGGTCTTTCTAGTTCAAACCCAGCTGTTTCTGCTGACTTGCAGCATCTTACTCTGAACCTAGGTCTTCAGCTCATGCAATCTGAACCATAATATGATCCATAACTATTGCCTGCTCCCTGGAGATCCTAAAATTCTCTCTAGATTTTCAGTACAGCCAATAACCATGTTTGCTGCTCGATGCAGTAGTAAAGCCAAGCTGTCTTTCCCCTTGACCATTGCACAACCTTAACTCTAGCCAGCAGAACCCAAGATTTTCCAAAGCAGGTTGCAGGAGTTTAATCTTTGCATCTGTGTTCATCATTCTGCTCCTGGGTGCCCTGCAAGACCCCGCAAGAAACGGAGCTCTACACTCACTGTTGTCCAGTATCTGAACTGTAACCTCAACCCTCTCTCAATTGAAACCCAGTGGTGCAGGCACAGCTCACATTTCACCAGCCAGTGTCAGGAAAACTTCAGGGTTCTGGTCCCATGGGCTTTCTAAGGCTGAAAGCATAAGGAATTGAATGATTGTCCTATTCTGCATCTCAGAAGGTGACCGTGGGGCAGTGGTGGAGCTGATGTGGTTTGTTACTAGTGCCTGTTTGTAGCAGGACTGAGAAGGAGCAGATAAAGAAGCAGACACTCACTCAAGTTGGAAGGGACCTCAGAAGGTCACCCAGTTCAGCACCTTGCTCAGAGCAGGACCAGCTCTGGGCTGCATCCTGCCCAGGTCTGAGCATCCTCGAGGACAGCATGTCCACAGACAGAATTTGACCTCTGTCAGAATGAAAACATATTTCCCACTATCTAACTGGAATTTCTCTTCTTGTAATCAAAGCCTATCACCACTCAGTCTGGCTCTGCACTTCAGAAAAGAGTGTGCCTCCACCTGAACTCTCCTAGTAGGCAGTAGGAGATGGCATTTACATTCCCCTAAGCCTCTTCTTCCCATGCATGGACAAACCCATTCCTCAGCCCCTGTTCATAAGTCATGTGCACTAACCTCCTGACTACTTTGGTGGCCTTGGACTCTGCAGTATCTCCAGGTGGCAGATAGATGGATAATTGTGTAGGAAGTTTATTACTAGTGCAAGAAAGTTGCCTATAGTCTGGTTTTATGGAAGGGTTTAGTCTTCCTTAAGTGCTGGTCTTCCCTCTGATAGTATGTGGGGATTTAAGCAACCAAACAGGAGTGAGGAACTGGAATTCTTACATGACCTGGATATTTATTACAGTGAATTGTTAAGTGATCTCTAGGAAGGCTGGAGTGAACTGAGGTGTTGGAAACCTTAATGTCAAAGTGTCTCTAAGTGCCTCTATCTCTGAGGAGGTAATAATGCCTCTTGACTTCTCATCAGAAGAAAACATTTGTAGCTACACATAGGCACAAGCCTATAGAAAGGTGAGTTGAGCTCAGGTCTTTTGCTCTTTACTAATCAGCTGCATCATGGATTTCTTTTGCTATTTTCTACATGAAAGTCCTGTGTCATCACAAAGCAAGACAAGGCCTTTTAAAAATCATTGAAGCATTTCAGTATCAAGCTGTCTTCATGTGAACCCTGCCCAGGGAGGCTGTGGAGTCTCCCTCTCAGGAGACATTCCAAACCCACCTGGACATGTTTCTGCGTCACCTGCTCTAGGTGACCCTGCCTTGGCAGGGGGGTTGGACTGGATGACCTCCAGAGGTCCCTTCCAACCCTACTAATTCTGTGATTCTGTGGTTCTGTAACCCCAGCAAATGGTGACTGCAAAGCTCTTGTGGCCTCTTACGGAAGCGTAATGGAGAAAGCCAGCAGAGCTCCCAGGAGGCATGCTTGTTACTGGTGGGCTCAATCAGTACACCAAAGTAGATATTACTCTCATTCTTGCATTACTCTCCTTTTTCTCAAGACATCTGAATACAATGATATCATGTATCCTGCCTGGACATTTTGGGAAGGAGGACCAGCTGTTTGGCCGATTTACCCAACAGGGTTAGGGCGCTGGGACCTCATGAGAGAGGACCTCAGAAGGTATGTTTTGGAAATGGTTATGTGTGGGGGGAGGTTTCATGGAAGACAAAGATCCATCTTGCACTGGGCAGCACTGGGCCGGTGTTGATGTCTAGGACCATAGATCTGTTGGCCTGTGATCTGTCCTGCTGCCTCACATTAACTACCTACAGCTTAACTGCTGTATGGGAATTCTCCATGGAAACCTTGGATGATGTAACTGGAAGTTATAATTAGCTCCTCTGTTTGCAACCCTTTAGTAAGGAATGCAGAGGACAAACTATGCACATCCTTCTTCATGCTGTCAGGGCCAGATTACTATCGGGTTTGGGGAGAGCAGGTTTGTCAATAAAGTAGCAGTTATCTTTTGCCTGCAGAAATCTCCCCTGACATACAGAAATATTTTTCTTTCTTTTCAACTACTTCTCTAGGAGCTGTGTTTTTTTCAGTGCAGGGATGATCCAGGATGTTTGTATAAGCTTCTGGAAGGCTAAAGGAAAGCCTTCTTTAGATCTGCTTTTACTTGAGTGTCGTTGTGCAATAAGAAAACCTGGAATTATTCTTAAGAATCAAGAGTCACTACTGGGCTAAGACAGAAGATGTTTCTGGCTGGGAGTCTTCCTTTTGGCAGGATCTTTTGACTTATTAGCAGAGTAAGGGGCTGCTTCCCATGGAGAGTGACAAACCAAGTGTGCAACAGTGAGTGAACATAGAAACAAAATAGCAAAAACCACTTCTATGTAACTGACTTGACATCCGAACGCAAGGTTTTTTTTTTCCCTTTTCAAAATCTGAAGATCTACGTGACTATTCTTAGCTAAAGCTTAATGTGTTGTAGTGTAACCGAGGTCCAAAGCAGTTACTCATCCTTGTGTTTTCACTTGTGTCACTGGGTTAAAAGGAGATGCAAAGCTTGACCTGCATAGATAGAGCAGCTTGGGGGTCAGGACCTGCATGTTCCACCAGGTGCAGTAGAAAAGTATGGCAGAGTTCCCCTGAGAGGGGGTGAGGCAGGTGACTGCACTGACAGAAAAAAACCCAGGTGAACAGCTATTTTGGAGGACTTGATTAGGTTTAAAATGAAAGTGATTGTGAAAAACAATGAACTCCTGTGTTTTAAGTGCAAAACTCTAGGTGGGTTTTTTGTTTCTTGATTGGTAGTTTTGTTTTGTAGTGGGAAATGACTGATTAGAAACTCTCCAGTGGTTTTTCACTATCCATATTCAGTGAAGTACAGCAAAATAAAGCCACAGTGCAAACAGTGGATTCAAATCTTAGGTAAACTTTTCATACCTTTCAAGGTTTGGTGGGGGGTTGTGTGTGTCATACATTGTTTTGAGTGAAAGGTGTTCTGGAAAGTAGCCTATATCGTGTTGCCTTAAACACAACATTCACAGGAAAACCTGTTTCTTTGCACTTGGCTGAGGGGTTTTTTCTGCTATAATGAAGAAAGTGATTTCCATCAAAAATGAAGAATGGAAAGAGACATCATGCTGTGAAAGCTGATGAGAGTGCCGTTTCATGGTTATATTAAATCATTTATTGCCATGTATAAAAAATATTTTCAGATCTGCAGAAAAATGGCCATGGAAGAAAAAAATCTCTAAAGGATATTTCCGAGGATCCAGGTGAGCATATTTTCCTGCAACAGAAGATTCTACCAACATAGGCTGTGGCAGCTCTCTGTATGTAGAAATTTGCATGTCTCTAAGACCTAATCCCTAATTAAGTGTAACTCAGAGTGTGTTTTCCAAAAGTAAGGAAAGTGAGACATGTTGTACAGCATTGCACCATTAGTTATTCTCCATAAGAGTTGCCATTTGCAACTAGTTTATTATAATCACCTAATATTGGAAACAGAAGTTGTGATGGATTTGCCACATTATTTCTTAATGACTAAAACTGTCACCTCAGGAACCCGCTTGTTTTGTTCTGTGAAGGGAACCGCAGGGGCTTGATACAAATTTAAAGATTTAATATTGCTGTTCATGCTTCCTGACAATGTGAATGCTTTATGGGCTGTGCAAATGCTCCACACTGAATGAAAAGTGTTCTGGCCTTAAGTTACCTGAGTGGTGGGGGATAAGAGAAGGTTATTTTTGACCTCTCTCCAGTGACAGTTTGAAACAATGTTAAACCCCATACTTTGTTTCTTCCCTTTCCCCAATAGAGAAGGATTTGATGGCTTACCGGGTAGGCTCCGGAAGTGATGAGGAATGTGTCTCAGGGATGTCATAACCTTGTTTTAAAGTCCTGTCAGAGGGATCACTGCTGAAGATGCTGAGCAGCTCTTAACTCCCTGTGAATAAGGAGAGAGTTAAAGCATTTGGCACCCATCAGGATAAAGCCTGAAGGAAGCAGGATTTGTCCTGGGAATTGTTTAAATAATACTGTTAAATATATAGTAAGTCAAATAATTTTGGTAGCCATAACTCATACTCTTCTGTTAATATACCCTTGGACAGAAATACACTGTGGGACACACTTCATAATGTTTTGGGGACACAGAGGGAGGTCAGCCTCAGAAAGAAGCAGTGCCTGGAGTTGTGTAGTCTGTTAGCTGTGTTGAGTCATGTGGATTGGCAATTAGTGATAGCATTTCTTTTTCAGAACAAGCCCTGAGAGAGATCCCCTCATCCTGCTGTCCCGAGAAAACCCAGAACTTGTTGACGCTGAGTACACTAAAAACCAGGCTTGGAAGTCTGAAAAGGTGTGTGGGTGTTTGTCTGTCTTCTGAGTGTGAAGGCCAGAAAGGGTGGCATTGCAAGATGGCTTTGATGAGTGAGAAATAGCTTGTTGGAGAGTTGTGGGTGATCCTTTAGAGTGGGGGAGGTTTGTAGTTCCCTTGATGGCCGCACCTCTCTGACAGATGAAAGGAGGGAGTCTCTAGAGCCTGGCAGGCCAAACACTCTTCTTCCTTCTACGCTTTTTGTTCAAGGAAAGCAGAACACATAAGAAAATGAACCTCTGCCAATCTTCTCCTCTCCCACAACAACAAAATTGGCCAACCCTTCCCCTTCTATCTCTGAGCTGCCTCTGTGGTGTTGTCAGTCTTTAAACCTTTTTCTGTTTTCTCTATTTCTTGATCCTATTGTGGATAACTTTCTGATAACTGTTGCTGATAACTTTTTAGTTTCTTGCTTAGTCTACAGTCCAGCTCTCTCCAGACAGTCTTGGCTAATCTGGTTACACTTGGCTTCACACAGTCCATTGTCCCAAGCTGTTTTCCACTCTGTAGCTGCCAACAAAACATTATCATTTAATGTGTTTGTGCTGGCATTCACTTACAGGCAGTGTGTAATTTACTGAGCTTTTTTTCTTGTTTGAAGGGCTGGGAATTCTTTATAATCCTTCTAACAGCCCACCAGAGAAGGTTTTCTCAGAAGTGGGAATGGAAGGTTTTGACACATCACCTTTGTTTCTAACTAAGAAGGAAAACAAATTAAATCACAATTTGAAGCTTATGTTGTTGTTGGTTTTTTTTTTTTAAATTATCTTTGTTTTAAGGACACCTTAGGAAAGCCTCCTGCAAAGGAAATTCCACTGGTTGATCACTGCAAATACAAGTAAGAGTTTTGATTAGTAAAGCTGTGCAAGGGCTGTGGGTTATTCTTTCCTTGCATGGTGTAGGGTCTCATTTTATTTTAAGGTCTAATTCAACAACCAGCTCCAAGTAGATGTGAAAGCTTGTGGGCAGATATAAGACAGTTGAAAACTTGGGAGCTTAGCATGACAAGTGCTGCCACTGGGTGTATGTAGTAAAAGAGAGAACCTGAAATCTGATTCAGCAGACATAGTACTAATTCACACTTTTTATTTTGTTTGGGGGAATGTGGTTTTGATTTACAAAGGTTTTTAATCTTTAACTACTTTAGTGAGGGTTTTTTTGTGTAATACTCTCACAGGTTTCTGTGTACAATATAAACTCTTAGTGTGTATGCACTTGTGTGTCAGATGTTTTGCTTTTTCTTCTGCTAGTTGTGATTCTGCCAGCCAGAATCTGCTGATATAAGAGCTCAGTCATTTGGCTGAATCTGTGTTTTTGTGCAAATGTGATTGACTTGTCTCATTTTGTATTTCACTAGACTGTAGCCCAGATTTCTCCCTTCTGTTACTCATGCACTGCCCAACTCTGATGCTCCCCAGCCCATCATATGGTGTAGGCTGACATCCCCTCCCACACTTTTGTTGTAGCCCAGGGTGGTAGGGTCAACATGAACTTTTGTCTGCTCCCTTCAGCATAGGTGTTATAGCAGGCTGGCTTGGCTGGGGTCGTGGATGGTGGGAGCTGTGTCTGGAATTGGACAGAGGCATTTCCTTGCTTCCAGACCATGTTCTTGTTACATCTCTACATGTATTTGTTGAGTTCCTCATACAATGAGCTCCTTGTCCCTGCCTTGAGCTCCTAGGTAATACAATGGATGCAAAGTAATTTCAGATTTACTCCTTGTCATTTACTGCTGAGCTAAGTTTAGCTGTAATTCCCATCTTGCCCAAAATATATACAATATATAAGCTTCATCTCACCCAAAATAGCTTCATTAAAGGAACAACTCTCTTCCCCCAGCCCAAAATGTTTGACTTCAAAGATCAGTTATATGTACTGGGGAGGTTTACCTGTAGGAAAAACAACTTTCCATATAATAGGAGAAATGTGGGTTTGAAAAAGAAAACAAGTAAGCAAACAAACATCTCTCTGAGATACAGTTTGCTAAGAAAAATACCCCCTTGCCACAGTCAAGCCCACTTTACTAACTTGGCAGAAAATACTGAAAACAAAATTGTGGATTCTTTGTTATCTGCAGAGTTCATCTGTTGTGTGCCGGCCCATTTAACCTCCTAGGGTTGCATTCCCAAGTTAAAATGGAACAATTACATTCAGATTAAAGCAGAATCCTAGAGGAAAAAATAACCTGAGATAGATGTGGCAAAGCACAACAATGAACAGAAAAGCTTCACTGCAAGGCAAGAGAGAATTGGGAAAAATTTCCTTGTGGTTGACAGAGTCTTTGGGTGATCCCGTAGGGTCACGGGATCCATGTTGTGACCTTCCCTGCCTTGTTGGCAGTTGTCCATCAGGCCTCCTTCAGTTTGCCACAGGCAGGTGCCTTTATCACAGGTAAAGCCTCACACCTTGATTTTCTCACTGTGTTTTGACAGACAGCAGAAACTCACCTAGCACATCCATAACTTCAGCTCACCTTTCCCATGAGCAGCTTCAAATAAATGCGTTTCCTCTGTTTTAGCAACTGGTGTGCTGCTCAGTGTGAGGGAGGCCCCCAGCTGCTGCCTGTCAGGGAAGGTTCACTGCTGCCTGGAGACCAGCACAGCACATTTCCTCACACAAAATGTGTAATGAGGTCCCTCTCTTTGCTGATCCTTTTAAAGGTACCTGTTTAATTTCCGGGGAGTGGCAGCCAGTTTCCGCTTGAAACACCTTTTCTTGTGCGGCTCACTCGTCTTTCACGTCGGAGAAGAGTGGTTGGAGTTCTTCTACCCCCAGCTGAAGCCTTGGGTCCACTACATCCCGGTGCGGTCAGACCTCTCTGATGTCAGGTGTGAGGCCTGAGGCCCCTCCATGGAGCATTCCATACCATGGGAAAGCCTTTGGGAAGGTGGGATGGTTTGTGTTAGGCCATGAAGTGCCTCCTCTCTGAGGCATCAAGCAAAGACTCATGGTCTTCCCTCTTCATCACTGCCCCCAAAGAATCCTTTGCTCATATTACTTGGGGAGTACAGTTTCACTGGAGTGTGTAGGTCTGTCACTCTCAGAAATCAGCAGGCACTAGACACTGAAATTTGCAAGTGGGTAGCAGAGGTAAGGGGGAAGAAGGAGTTATCAGTGGGCCAAAAATGTGTTAGCGCCCAGATTTCTGCATGTTGTCCAGAACTGATGTGAAACAATCAAGAAGAGAAGTTTCTTCTGTGCTCTGAGGTAAGCAGCACCTTCACTCAGTTGTAGACTCTTAACCTCACCCTCCCCAACAATTTAGCTAAGGGATGATGTTCTCCACTGAGCCAATTGTTTCATAGCTTTTTTTTTTTTTGTGTCTTCATTTTAGGGAGCTCTTGCAGTTTGTAAAGGAGAATGATGCCATAGCACAAGAAATTGCAAAGAGGTATGTTCTTCCTGGCTATTAGGCAGTCTTCTTCCAAAACATTTTCTTACACTGCTTTTGAAGGAGTTGCCCAACAAAGACAACCTAGTATTAGTAGGGTGCAGTATAACTGATCTTCTGCAATAACAGCAGGAGGGCTGGAGCACTCATAACAAGCAGGGGGAAGCAGAGAACAGGATTCTGTGCTTAGCTCTTTGGTTCACATGTGACCCGTGTCAGGAGCCTCACGGAAAGCTGGCAGAGGTTGGGAGCTTTCGTCCCAGTATGAGGCGAGCTGGCTCCTGGGAGCTGTGTCTGCACTGTGAACATTATCTATCCACGCTGGCAGGGGCTGGCTTCTGAAGCAGCATGCATCAGTGCTGCTCTAGCTGTATGTGATAAGTGAAATCTGATATTTATTATCCCAGATAGCAAATACCATCTCGAGGACAGCACAAGCACTGCAACTGTCAGAGCTGTGAGCATGAATGAAAATTGTAAAATTAAAATCGACGGTACAGAGCAGCGTGTGTTGTTTCTCATTTGAAACAAGGAAGAGTGAAAGTTGATACACATCCAAACCAAAACTAATGACTCTTGTAGGAACTGGAAAACAGTCCTGACTGTGCCTTGTGTGTCTCTAGGGGACGTCAGTTCATCACTGAGCACTTGGAGATGGAGGACGTCTCCTGCTACTGGGAGCACCTGCTGTCTGAATATTCCCAAACCTTGACTTACAAAGTGAAAAGGAGGAAGAGCTACAGTGAGATCGCTTCTGAACGGCTGAAAACAGAACTGTAGAGACTTCTCTGTTTTTCTCTTCAGCTCAAACTGATCCCTGTGGACATCTGAAGATCAGTATTAACTTATTTCTTGCTCTCTCAGACTTATCTTGTGCTCTAGAGCTACAGAGAACAGCAGTAGACTGTCTTGGACATTGCTTCCAGGCAGTGGTGCTTGGTTTTACTGTCACCACAAGAATGTTAAGTAGCATGTTGGATTATGGCTATTTAATGGGGTGGTCAGTCACACCTAGAGGAGGGGTGTTAGCATTTAGGCCTTAGTTACTACCTGTCTCAGAATGATCCTAAATCCCATTCAGTCAATAAGAAACCTTGCTGTTCATTTTGCTGGACTTTTTACCAAAAGTCATGGCAAGGTGTGCAGACTGTGAGCTGCACTCAGCTGGCAGATAAATGCCCCTTTGTTTGGCAAATGTTTTCTCAGCTGGGTGATAGCACTTGGGATATTAGGTGTTCTCTGACAGAAGCAGTTACTGGGATTTGGGGGTAACCTTTCTGGATAGCTTAGAGTTTATGTTTATGTTGGGTTTTAGAGGTTGATGGTAAGGCTTTGACACGCCATTGAAAGGATAAATGATCCTTACAGAGTTACCCTACTTACCTCACAGGGGAGCAGCAGGTGGTGGTGATGTGACCATCATCAGTGGTGTGCTTGGCAACTGAGACAGAGGTGGTTCATCCTCCAACAGATGAGCTGGGTGCCTGCACAGCCCTGCACAACTGAGCCCCTGTTAATTATCTCTCACCAGCTGCCTGGCCAGACATCCTGGATCCTTAGGAACCCACAGAAAGTATTGGCAGAGGTAGATTCAGCACTCCTTTTTTCCAAAAGTGCAGAGTCTGCTCTGATCCCCTTCTATAATCTTGCCAGGATTATTTTGGGTTTTTTTAGTTCGAGGTTTTTTTGGGACTGGTAATACATCTGCTCACTTCAGTACTCATTTTTCTTCCCCACAGCTGTGCCACTTCTTTTCTCATCTCCTTCAGCCTGGTTGAGGGAATGTCTTCAGTCACACAGTAGTAGCTACTGCTCACATTACCCATTTTGAGGTGGTCACAGGCTGCTTGTGCTCTCTGTGTTTATGCCCACCACATCCTCTCAGCCCAGAAGGACTGCAATTCCTGAAATGCTCTGTGGCCCTTGAGGTGAGAGGCCAGGAGGGAGCAGCATCTTCTCTGGCACCCAGACAGGTGATCAGGAGAATGTGGGGTGGCAGGAGGGACACTGGAGCCTCCCAGGAGAGCCTCAAGGCTGAGGGAGCAGCACATGATAATGGAAGAGGATGATAGCAACAGCTCTCAGGCCTGTCTGCAGTCAGTGTGCATCAGGGAAGAAGAAAATTGCATGGAACAATAACATTAAGTGCACGTGTGCCCTCACAGAGGCCTGGACATGTGTTTAGTGGGACAGTGTGTTGGTTTTGGGACCAGTGCTGGGGTTATCCCACCCGGCAGAGGAAACAGAACGGGGCATTTATAGAGCCTGGTTTCCCAGGGAAACTGTGCCAGAATGGAAAGGGTTTTCTGGTTTTCTATTTTGAGTCAACAGAGAGACAGCACTCCCAAGAAACTGAACAGCTCTGTATGATATTTTTAAACCATTTGTAATGAAGTGCTTTTTTGGAATAAAACAAACAAAAATGAAGTTTTGCTGGGTGCATTGTTGCTTCATCAGAAGAGCAAGAAAAGGTCTGCAGAGCCCCTGCTGTTCTACCCATAGATCATGCGATGAGACTTGATTGTCGCAGCTCAGGTGGCCCTTGGCGACGTGATGGTCCGTCAGGAGTGGGGGAAGACTCCCGGGAGCCACCAAGTCCCATGGGAACTCCCAGGCACCTCCCCTGGTGGGGAGCTTTCAGTCCTTTGGTGAAAGGCCTCACAAATGAGTCTGGGGGCGCTTCGGCGGTCTTTGATGTTTTATGACGCCTTTTAATACACGACGGCTGCATCTGTGTCAGCGCAGTCGAGCCAGCAATGCCCCAGCAGACCTTCCCCCAGGGAGGGCAATGAGCACCATCAGAGGCACCATCTCGCCTCAAAGCCCGGAGGCTGGACCCCTCTGTCTTGTGCAAACCGGGCATCACAGCCCCCAAAACTCAGCTCCTTCCTCGGGCGGTGCGAACCTGGCTCTGCACAAATGGGGAAATGTTTGGAGTCATTAATCAGTAAGAGTTC
>NW_008237447.1:2097840-2107576 GCF_000691975.1 Corvus brachyrhynchos | reverse complement strand
GCTGTGGAAGTTGCCCTTGGAGCAGGGATTTGGGGTGACACCGGCGTCCGCAGGAGGCCGGGTGGCCTCGTGTGTAGGACGCGTGTGTTTGCCTGATTCTGGTACTTTGTGGCAAAAAGTTTGCTGGGAGTGTGTAAATGCGTGCAGCCTGCCCGGTGAGCTGCTGCTGGGGCAGTGAGCTGTTCCCCGTTACCCAAATTGCACGCGGTTAGCTTGAAAAAAGTGTCCTTCGTTACAGAGAAAGTTGGTAACAAAGTTTACCTTTCTGTTAAATGGCTGATTAATATGTCTCGAAAAGGCTTTCTGCTTTTAAATTTTAGTGTGCTGACAGGAGACTTCATAGTATCAAACTGGGATTGTACTCTTGTCTTATTAATGTGACTCATTTTAAGACCATTTAAAATTCTTTTAGAACAACAGCGCAACAAAGAACATTTGTGACACTTTATAGATGTATTTGAACTTCTAGGTGTTTGCTATTCAATTAAAGGGTTGGTTACCTGGATTATGAGGAAGAAAACCCCTTCAAAAATCTGCCCGATGTAAATTTTGCATCACTTACAATTAGATTTGGCCCCTGATGTAGTGATCTGCAAATTACCACTGCCTGGCTTCATTCTGGTGACTCTCTGGTATATCTGAACCCAGGCTAAGCACCTACAGCACAAGCATTGGAAGAGAAAAATTATTTACTTTCATAGTATTAACTGCAACATTTTTAATTTTTGTGAAGCTTCTGTTTATCACGTATTTTAAAGACCCTCTTCTTTTCAAACTTTTAAGTGCCAGTGTTAAACTGCAGAGCTTGATGGTATCTTAACATTTAATGTAGATGGTTATTATTTACTTATTATTATTTATTGATGGTTATTATTTATTAATACTTACAAACTAATAATAATGAAGTAATTTCTAGTTTTTCCCCCTTCTCCTCTGTTGCTTTCCTGTACTGTCCTCGAAGAGCCCTCCCAGTCCACCCAGATGTCTTTCAGCAGCAGGATTAGAAAGACCAGTTGACATTCCAAACTGGACATGATTCTTAGTTTTCCTATTGGTGGCTGGGAGCAGCTTTTCCTCTGAAGGTGTCTGAGTTGATCCCTCAGAGCTGGGGTATCAGTCCCAAGGGACATCAGTCCCGTGGCCTGGCTGGCAGTGGGCCAGTGGTGCTGGCAGGAGGAGGGGCTGTGACCTGTGACACCTCCTCTCTGTCCCCTCAGCAATCTGCACACCGTGCTGGTCTCCGGAGTTTCATCCGCTACGGCTGGCGCTGGAGCTGGAGGGTCACGGCTTTCACCACGATATTCAAGTGAGTGTTTCCCCATGGCAGTGGGAGCAGAGCTGCCTTGTGCTCGTGCTTGTCCTTCAGCACCAGTGGCCGAGAGCTTTCCATGCCAGCAGTGCCCACAGCTCTGGTGATTGATTGAGGCTCCCGGTGTTGCCTTAACGTGGGTCTGGTTGATCAGGCATGAGCATGAAGAGGGTTTAACTTTTTAGAATTGCCCCAGAATTCACATCTGCTAATGAACCAACACAAGCCCTAAACATGGAAAAGCCCTGTTCGTACATCTAATCCCTTCTGTCACTGACTTGAATACTGTTCTTCCCTTTCTTGACAGCTTCTTTCTGCTTTTGCTTCATCTCTTTTTGTGTATTTTTCTCTGAGGGAGTGTTACAGTGTTGGCAGTTCCTGGAAGTGCTTTCTAACCCACACTGATACTTGTCCTTTCTTCTATGTCTCATTACTGCTAGTTTGTATATGCTGGTGCTATTCACAATTGTCACTACTCCTAGTTTATATACACTGGTGTTGCTCACAATTCTTTGTTCTTGTCCTCAGACCCTTGCAAGGGATTGTCTTGTTCTTGAGCAGTTGCTGCATATCAGACCTACCAGTTCTATGGACCTCTGTAGGCCTTCAGATTTTTCCTACACACACAGAACCAATGCAGAGATAGTGTTCTGCTTCCCTGATTTTCTTCCTTGGGTGTTTCAGGGCAATAGAACATCAAACTAAGCGTGGTCTTCTGAGCTAAGCCCTTTTAAACTAGAAATATCTCCTTCCCTGTTGTTCAAACTAGTAAATTTTTGTGTTGTCCTAAACCTGCATTGACTCTCTCTGCAGGTATGTTCTGTTTAAATTCTCCTTCTGCTTTTAAGATCCCACAGTATTGACTGGCATTATTTTGTATTTCTGTCTCCCTAATTTTTTTGTTTCTTTCTGAGTTTCTTCCTTGCTCTCTCTCAATTTCTTTGGCACCTTTTAGTTTGGTATTTTTTTAGGTATGGTATGTTTTTAGTTTGGTATGTTTTTAGGCTTAGTTAGCGTGCTGTTTGCTTTCTCTCCTGGAGCTTTTGATTTCTTTGGGTTTTCCTAGATTTCTTTGGATTTGACATGTAACCCCGTCATCTTCCACCAGGTGTCTCCCCTGCAGTCAGATCAGCCCCTTTTTCACCAGCCCTTTGGAAAAGGTTCTGAATGAAGATACTTGCTGCTCAGCATTGTTTCTGTAAAGCCCAAGCTGAAAGTTTCATCCTGCAGCTGTGAAAACTTTAAGTTTCACAATTAGACCCCAAATTGTTTTGGTTTATCTGTGTTAGGAAGGAGAGGATGATTGCTGTTGGCTTGTTGATGTCATACAGGAGGCTCCCTGAAGTGCTGGGGAGGATGTGGCTGCTGAACTGAGAACAGAGAGTGTTCTGGGGCTTAGCTGATGCTTTTGGAGGAGCTGGTTTACCTACCCAGAGGGAAATCTGATGCCGCAAGAGTAGGTGACTCTGTAGGTCATGAGTGTGACTTAGGTGTTGTGGTGGGGACCGTGTAAGATTTTACTGACATATGGATCAGCTTTCTGGGATAAAGGTCCTATATCAGGACTGACTGACTGACAGGACCTTTTCATTGCTCAAATTCTTTTATCCTTGACTGTGTTACATGTTCCTAGGCACTAGAACAGGTAGTTCAGAGAAGTTGTGGATGCCCTATCCCTGGATGTGTTCAAGGCCAGGCTGAACGGAGCTCTGAGCAACCTGGTCCAGTGGAAGGTGCCCCTGCCCACAGTGGGAGCTTGGAACTGGGTGATCATTAACATCACTTTCAACCTAAACCATTCTGATTCTATGATTTTAAATGATGGCAAAAAAACCCTTGGATTAAAAAAAAGAAATAGAAAGAATATCCCAGATCCAGTTCAGGAACTCTGATATTCCCTGGCCTTTGTCTGTGTAGCTGCCTGCAGTAAAGTCACAGAAGTCATGGCTGGCACGTGTGTGCTCTGAACAGATGGGCAGCCAGGCAGTTAGAGGCAACCTGAGGGCTGGCTTAATGAAATCCAGCTTTATTTCAGGCTCTGTTTTGCTACCTCTCTTTCTCCATGTGCAACTGCTGACTTCTCTGCCTTACCTTTGCAGCGTGGTGAGCACGGGCCTGTCAGTGTACCGCGATAAAACCACCATCAGTAATTTTGCTGCAGCAGGAGGTAAGAGTGGTGTAACCTTGTGTGCTTTTCTCTTTGTAAGCAAGGGCTGTAGCAGAAAAGCATAAGCAGGTATCCACATCCCTTGGGCTGGAGCAGCTTCTGTGCTCTTGGGTTTTGCTTCTTGTTCCATTGGCTTTGCTCTGTTGTTTGCCTGCTGTGTGCCTTTATTTGTAACAGAGATACTGATGCGCTGCTGAAACCATTGGGGAGTTTTGTGGTTATCAGTTCATCTTCAAGATACTTGCTGGAGTATTTTGGGTGTAAAAATAAATGCTTGTGTGGGGTAAAGGCAACACTTGGTGCATAACCTGCTCTCCTAAGCACCTATTTAACAAGGAAAGCATTTTTTATTTCCACTCTTGGTAACAATTCAGCACACTGTTTATAGGCTGCCCTTTTCATGCTAAGTTTTGCATGCCTACTTTTGGCAACAGGGCCCTGAGTAAGTGATCTGTTTGTTCAGTTTTACAGGCTTTATTGCCCTTACAGTTGGATACAGTTTTTACTGATCCTTTCTGCCTTACATGGCAGCTACTATTATTAGCTGTTGTTGAACAGAAAAAAGGAGGGGGGGAGATCATGCTGCAGCCCAGAGAGAGCTTGGTTTTACTTTCATAGATACTTGTTTGCTATGAGAAAAACTTCGGCAGTTTTTCTGAAGCAGAAGGAACTTTGTGCAATGTTTCAGTGCAGAGACCATAGTGACCGTGTGGTGAGGTTCCATCCCACTGGCCATGGCACTTGGTTTCTGCTCTCTTAAAAGCAGATACCAGCTCATGGAGAAGATAAATGCAGCAAAGCAACTCCGTATGTCAGTGTGAGGTGGCTGTGGGGGCCTGTTTCTGGTTTCAGTGGGTTTGTTCTTTTTTTAGCCTTCACTGGATCCCTTTTCAGAATGCACTTGGGCCTGCAGGGCCTGGCAGGGGGCATCGTGTTCGGAACGGCGTTTGGGTGAGTTGTGACTGCTGCACACACCAAGCCTGGAATCATAGGTGGGGCTACAGGAGCTCCCCTTCCTCTCTTGTCTTGAGAGATTTTCTGTATCTCTCTTGGGATCTCATAATGATCACTTTTCTTCCAACTTTTAAACTGCTTTATTTTTCTTCTTTGTTTCTTGATGTGTTTTGCTGCTCTCTCAGTAGTGAGACCTCAGTGTTCTCAGTAGGGCATCTTATTTGCTGCTGTTTGCATACTAGAGGAGACAACATAGGCTCCACCAAAGCTGAAATGTGGAGCAGCAGCCATTAGGAAACACTGAGGGAGTAGCTGCATGGCTGGGCTGTAAGGTGACACATGTCTTTGTGTGTGTCTTGCAGTCATGAATCTCCTAAACCTCCCAGGGGTATGGAGGAACCCATAGTTCTCTCTCAGAGGTCCTGTCCTTCAGGACGATAACCTCTAGCTTAGGAGAAATCTGACTTTTCAAGCAGGGCTGGGATTTCTTCTCAAAGTGCTGACCTGTAAATATCCTCCCAAGTGAATATAGGGATCCTACCTGAACAAGAGAATAGCTTTATTTGTGTTGCTTGGCACCATCAGGATGGTGTCAGCTGTGGGCATGTTTGGAAGCATCCTAGGGAGCTTTACCAGTGAAAACACAAGTACTTCAGGAGCTGGATGGGAGCTAAGCGGGATGTCACTGTCTGAATTATGGGTTAGGTGTTCTATGGGGTCTTCACTGGGCACCATAAATCCTTCCACCCCTTAGTCCTTTGTGTGCCTGTCAATGAGTAAATTCAAAATATGTTATCACAGGGGCTCCAGTGAGTCACAGCTGAAGAGAGGCTGTGACAGTAGAACAGGAATACCTTAGACTGTGGTGTGATGTGGGTGTTGAGGAACGTGATGCTCCCCTAATGTGACATCTGGCCCCTGCACGCTCCTTTTGCTGATGCCAGTAAGTTATTGCTGTTGTGTGTCCCCTTGGTGACTGACGACTTCTCTGCTTCCTCCTCCAGGATCCCTGCAGGAGGCCTCCTAATGGCAATGTATGGCTTGGCTGGCGAGACCTTGCAGGAGAAGAGGAGTCGTGAGCGCAGGGAGCTGTACGAACAGAGGCTGGCAGAGTGGTCAGGAACAGCTCTGCCCCTTCCAGTAGTGGACTAGAGGGTGTCTGGGTCTGTGTGTTCAAACATTTAAAGAAACCACGGCACCGTAGGCTTTCCAAACCTCCGTTCTTCTCTTGGTTGTTGGTGTTGTTCACATACCAGTTTGAGAACTGCCCATTTAGTCTTCCCAGTCTTCCCTTTGTTGCTGCCTTCTTTCCATCCGCATTAAAGAGAGGAAAGAAGGAGGATAGCTGGAGGCTTGGGGGAAGAAAGGCCATAACACTGGTCATGTAAATTACTGAAACCTACTAGTTCTAGAAGAAATTTTCAAGAGCCAGGATTCTGCAGTTATGTCTCTGTCAGGAGGATACAGGCATAAAATTGCTTTGCACTCTCTCTTCTCTCTGTAGGCAATCCAGGCTCAGTGTGACTGAAGTCTTAGGCCAAACAGAAAACAATGCCCAGGGAAGACCAGAGATGGAGAGAGAACTGAAGAGCTACTGAGTCTTTCCCAGATCTCTGTTGTAAGAAGCTACAAAGCATTTTGATCCTGCTTGTAAAAGCCTTCCCTGAAGGGATCATGGAAGTCGTCTGTGAACGCAGTTGTATCCTGTGAAAAAGTGTTTTGCTGAAAACATTGTTCAGGGATGGATATCACTGCACAAAGAGCTTGGAATGGCCAAACCTGTTCCACCTGAGAAGGTGGAAATACAGACTTTACAGGAAGTGTCATCTAGGTTTGGCAGGGAGTGAGGGCTCCAGAGCCTCATCTAGAACTCATTTCACTGCTGAAAATGTCCAAACCACCAGCGATGTAGAAATGCTCAAGGTAAAGGAGCCTATGAATTGTGTGCTAAAGGTGCCCTGATTCCAAAAGTTAATTATGCCCTGGTGAAAGCAGCTCTTCAGACAGTGCCTGAAGAACTTGCTGACAGTGGCTTCTTACTTGGTTCCTTGGGGTATTTTGCAGTCAGTGTGGAGGAGGGGTGGAGGAGCTGGGAATTATATAGACACACCCTGAAAAAGGCATGGTTTGGGTCCCTCAACAGAGGTCTGACTTGCTTCTGGTGGTGATGGTGGAAGACTTGGCACTGTGGACAGTTTTAACAATAAAAAAGCCTCTAATTTCATTTGAAAGTTGGAAATTAGGGGATAACCTCTGGGGGAAGTGTGGTTTAAGACGCCCAATAAAGCCATCTAGCAGTGGTGACTGTGTCCATAAGCTCTTTATGTCAGTACAGCTGGTATCTTGTGCTAGTACAGTGTTGGTACTAGAGAAGCATCCTTGAGTGATATTCCATGAGAAGAGCTCTAAGATCCCACCAGACATTCCTCTACCCAGGCAGTAACAAAGCTAGAGCCAGGAAAGTGCCAGCTCTATTATTTTGTTCCAGAGATGAGCTTTTAAGTTAGAGCTGTTACCTCTGGGTAGTGCTGGAGTTACTGTAAAATGGTCTGTACTCAGAAGGGTGACGTGGCCCATCACTGTTGCCCCAAAGCAGGAGGTCAGAATTCCTGTTCCCTTTCTTTGTTGGAAATTTTTCTCCTACTAAAAGGAATTACATCCAGGCAGGATTTTCGGGTGTTCTTCTCGTAAGAAAAGAATCTGTTCTGGTTGAATTCTTTTCCAGATAATTAGTGTTGATTGAAATATGAACAGTCGATCCCATGGAGCGTATTCCACCCACCCAAAGCAGATTTTTGGCACAGTTTGCTTCCAAGAAGGTGTTGTGTTTTCTGACTCTTGAAATGAGCATTTAATTATTTAAACACCCCAGTGTAGCTCATTTTTCCATTGAAGAAATAAGTGTGTTTCAGGGTTGTCATCAACCAGCTCTGATTTTCCTTTTCTATGTGTAAGTGAGGGCTCTGAATAAGCAGAGGTATGGATATATCTTTCCCTTTTCCTGTTTTAAGCTCTGCATGTGTTGGTGACAGTAATGGTGTCCTTTTCCCCCCAAAAAAAGAAAATAGGCCTTTCTAAGTCACATTTTTGCCATTGTGCTTACACAGCGATGTCTTATCTTCTTCTTTTTTATCTTCTTTCTCTTTGCTATTACATCCCCACCCAATATCCCACACTCTTATCTGTACAGCAGCTCTGATGACATTTAGCTGTGTCATTGCTCTGTCTCTATTCCTATTTGGTGCTATTTGATGTGATGCCTAAAGAATACTAATTTTCCCATGCCTGGCCATTGTTGCAGGGATGTTATTCCGTGGGAGGGAAGGCAGAGCCAAGGTGTAGCAGTTGTGTGGATTTTCTCTCTGTGTAAGGGAGGGCTGCTACATGTTCTTGCGCTGCTTGTTAGCCAGGGGAAGCAGAGACTTCCAGCTACACTCAAGATTAGCAGCCATTTGTTTCTCAGTTCCCTGCACTTCCTTATTTCTTAGACTCCCAAATGGGGAGGGAAGAATTGGTTCAGAGTTTATCTTTTACATACACCTGTAAGGGATTCTTCACATCCCCACTCCCTCCAACCCCCCAGCAAAAGTGCAGCACTGAAGTTGTCAACCTTCCACTTTCAGAGTAGGTAACCCAAGGAGCAGGGGTACAGTGAGAACACCTTACACTGGGTTTTGCTTTTGCAGAGAGCCTCCTGTTTGGAGGGCGGAGGATGATCTGTAGCTACACTGCTCAGCTAACCCCTGGCAAACTGACAGTGAGGTTACCTGAGTGTCATTTTGTCATTGCTGTCAGCACAGCAAACAGAACTGTGGCCTGATGCCAGCTGTACCTGGTGCAGCTTTGTCAACAGCTGCATCACTTACCTGGATGCTGAGAAATGGTGGCTGGGGCTAATGTGAGTAACTGAGAGGTTCTACCACTCTCCAGCACATAGACAGACATCTTTTATTACTAAGGAAAGGAAATGGAGTTTACAATTAATTTTTTAATACAATTAAAGGAGGAACCCCAGGAAAAAACATAATATACAAAACACCCATGGTAAACAGAGCAGCTCACCTGCTACAGTGACACAGATATGAAGCTGAGAAGGTCTCACAGAAACCATTTGTGTGCAATTCACTGAATACAGCATAAGGCAGTAGAAAACATGATCCAGAATGTTAGTGCTTAAGGAAAAACTAACAAAATAACCTGCTCATCAAGCATATACAAACCCCCCGATGCTAGACATACTTGTCAGTGAAATTTTTGGTTTCCTTTAGTTACTGAAAGTGTTACTGGAGTCTGTGGTGATGTAGAAAGGTTTGGTACAGTGCAAAAGACAAACCCTTCTCGGTGAGGCTGCACAATCACTGGTCAGGAGCAGAAGCAGAGCACGGTATAGATAGTGAGAGGGAAAACATGCTGGTACAACTGGCAGAGCTGTGGTGTGGCTGGCAAGGTGGAATTGCAGTGTGGTTATAGGGAAGGATGGTGTTGGAAATGAGCAAAGTTGGAAGTGAATGCCAAAAGAGGGTGGTCAGCCTGCAAGAAGCTGGTGGTTAGTGCTGGAAGGAGCAAGCAGAGGCTGAAAGAACAGGAAACCTGAAGAGTGTGAGACACGTCACTCATGCAAGTCCTGCAGTAGGGTCAGGCTGCCTTTTGGAAACACCTGTGTTCTGTTTGCAACCAGAACACACACAAGTGCAATTGTTTCCTTATGCCCCAGCTTATCTCCTTTTCTCTATCAAAAACTCCTCTGTAAGAATGTTCTGAAGTTCCCATTATGCTTGGTACAATGGGAAAGCAGTAAAAAGATGATGGAACAGTGTGACTCTGCAGGAGTAGAAAGGTAGCAGTGTCTTATTTTTTACTTAATCTCAGAGCTCAATATTCTATAAACCACTTTTAATCCTCCTATTTTCTCCAGCAGTTTCTCAATATGTACCAACTAGGAAAAAAGTGAAATGGATGGAATATGTCTTTGCTGTGCCCTAGGAAGATAAGCAGCTCAAGTAACAACACATCCCACAAAGAGGAGGGCATCGTGCTTTCAGATGCTTTGGTATGCCCTGATAACGTGGATAGAACAGTGAGGGAATGGGTACAGCTTGCAGAGCAAAAGGGAAAACATAACAACCAAACTCAGGGCACGGTGGAGCTAGGTCAGCATGCAGAGTTGCTTAGGAAGCTTGTTGGGGGTTGGGGCATTTTCCTCCTTTCCCCTCAAAATGAGAAATATTTTTTTCCTACACAGTAGGCAAGAATGTCACCCTGATCAGATGAGTCCTGTCCAATGTTAGCCTCCTCTAGGTAACTTC
>NW_008237447.1:2078300-2097276 GCF_000691975.1 Corvus brachyrhynchos | reverse complement strand
TAGGGAAATTCCTTCTAGTCCTGGCTGGGTAGAGAGAACACTGGCAGAAAGCAGCAATGTTCAGTGCAAAGTAAATATCCTTACGTTGCTGTGAGAGACTCCCAAAAATCTGCAGAGCTTTCCCTAACAAGTATCCCACGGCAGATGTACACACAGAAGCAGACCCATGTTTATGAAGCAAGGCCCGAGTTACATTTGATGACAGCAGATACACACGAGATAACCTCTGACTGACACACAAGTTCCAGTGGGGCTTTACAGGTGTGGGTGGGAAGGAATGCACATGGAAGCTTGGCCATGTGTGTGCACAGGTTGTGTGCCCTCACACAGCAGCTGCATGGAGGAGCCGTACCTCAGTGCCTGGGCTGGCAAGGCTGTGCTTCCAGGAGAAAATGGTTATGAGAACTTGTGCCACTGCTGTAGATAAGCAATATTAATCAGCTCTTAGGGGTGCTGTCAGAGTCTATCATTCCCTAAAAAGTCTCGTAGCGCTGCAAATAAGCATGAGGCATACAGACTCACTTCCAAGGTGGCTTTTTGCATGAAATATGTGTCCCATTATTGCGTCTTTAGGAGAGAAGGGATGTGTATCTGTAATGGTCAAGTTCAAATCCAAAGTCCTCCAGCACGAAGAACAGATACTTGTGTGAGGCTGAATAGAAAAGAAGTTTTAGCTGCTCCCAGTCGCAACATGGAGGCACAAACTGACAAGATTACGTGTTGGGATCTGGGGTCTCCCAAAGGGCAGCTCCGTGTTACTGAAGGGGTAGGTGGGCATGGGCTCCCTGCTAGGGCTCTGCAGGCCCCTGATTCTCACAGAGGCAGCATCAAGCCAGAGGTGCCTGAAGTCTTGACCTGGTGTGCCATTGATGCCATTCTTCTGCCCCACTGCAGGAACACGGAGGGTCCTCCCAGTTGGAATCCCAGCGACCCCAATGTAACAAGGCCACCCCACAGCTTCCGTGGCATGGGTGGGGGTTTGCATTCATTCACAGGAGGTTGTGTTGTCAGCTGTGGTGAGCAGAGTTTTCTCCTGCTGGCACCCCCTTGCAGAGAGCCAAAGGGTCCATGCAGCAAGCATTGTTGTACAACAAACAGTGGAGTCTGCAGTGCGGAGTGCACAGCATGAAGAACCTGAGGGACTCAAGGAAAAGATTTCACTGATTTTTTGTTTTCTCCCACCTTAAATGTACCCCAGTAATGCTGCAGAGCCGACGAACAGGTATCACCTGCGAGAGCCCTCCACAAGAGGGCTCTTGTTCCCTAAACTCGGAGCTGTTGTGAGCGGACTGTGCAGTCAGTGAGCTGCAGCCTGGCCCAGCGCTCCCTGCAAAAACCTTGGGAACGGAGTGAGGATGACTAACGAACGTGCTTCCCTGTTTAAGCAGCAGTAGGACACGGCTCGGTGCATCACGAGATGGCAGTCGGCCACTAAGGAAGCACAGTTTCCATCCCAGTCCACACACAGAAGCTGTCCGGGCACTGGAGTCGGGAAACACCAGCCACCTAGAGGAAAATCCTGGCAAACCTCTCTAACAAAAGAGAATGGGTTTGTTCTGTAGGTGAACTCCTGCCACTCCCATCACAAAACTCCCCAAAATTCATTCTAACCAAAGCTTTAGTATCTGTTCCAGACAGGGCCTTCCCCAGAGGAAAACATGAGTGGGTGGTCAGGTTTGGAAATGAGACGAGTGGCCTGAATGAGAGTTTCCCCTCCTTTCCATCTCAAAACTATTAAACGTTTAGATTTCTGCAGTGCACAACGTGACAAAATCGCAACTTCTAGGACCCCACAGCTGTTGCTCTACGGCATTACCCTGGCAATTCCGCAGGCATTACCCTGGCAATTCCGCATGCTGCGGTGAGAGCGGGAAATGCAGTCACCTGGATAATGATGTGAATATGACCAGTTAGCTGCTAATCTTCCCTTAAGTCTCCTCACTTAAGTGTCTTTTTGGAGGACACAGCCCCAAAAACTGCTGAGCTTTCAAACCAAAGCAAATATAATCCTTTGTAATCATAAAACCGTGGCAAGCCAGACTTCCCCAGCCCATCTTTTGTAACACACCATTTTCAAAAGTAACTCCTTTTAAAATATGAGTGTCTGCTGGGCAAGTTTGAGGGAGGAGACTTTTCCTTCTCCATTCCTCCAGCTGCTGAAGGGAATGGAGGTATCTCAGAAGTGGACTGGCAAGGCTGATCATACTGGGAAAGCTGGAGTTGTTCTTTTGTTCCCCCCTCCCTTACCACCATTCGGTCAATCCTTAATTTCTATCATCAGTGATGCTCCCATGTTGAGGCATCAGATCAGGCACATGGCTCACAGGGAATCAGCCGGAACCTCTAGGGGGTGAAGCCACAAGTGGCACCTGTGGTAGCGATGAGTTACTTAAAAATTAGCCCAAGAGGACAGGCACTAAAAGACTGCCCAGTGTTTAGTTGGAAAGCCCATAAAATGAGCACAGGGGCAAACGGCAGGGGATCACTGCAGATCCTGATAGCTGTGGTGTTTTGAGCTAACATTGCACGAGCCTCTAATGGTATTTGAGAAGCTGTTTTGCCAGGATAAGAGTAAAGAAAACTACCTGCAAATGCAATCTGGTCATACAGATGATGTTTCAGCTGTCCCTTTATCGCTCAAGTGTGCCTTCATAGAGTCTTTCACACCCTCTTCCACCGAATTCTGGCCCTTACAACAGTGAGAACAAACTGAAAAAAAAGATCCCATGTTAGTATTTAGAATCTCAGAAGACACAAAAATGCTGAATCCAAATGTCTTCTTCAACAAAGTTGAGTATAACTGAGAGAGGGAAGAAAGGAGAAAAGAAATTAAAGAAAATGAGATCCTTTAGGTCTAGTGACTTCCATTCTAACTTGGCAGGATTCACCCCTGCAGTACATCTGAATATGGTCAAAGTCTGATCTGATAGAAAGCTCTGTTACAAATAAATATTATCTATATAGTGTCGTATGGATAAAACAGCTCTCCTTAGCACAGAGCTAGAACCTCAGCCTGGCACAAAAACAGGTTGCTACATGCTGAGGTAAGGTCAGAAGGGGAAATAATGATGGAAGTTACATGCCACTAAATGCAGTTTACCTACTGAGTGAAAGAATGCCGGTGTTAAAACAAACTAACTCTTTCAGTGCTTTAAGAGGAATTCAGATCAAGCAGATCCCTTTAATATCTCACCATCCATGACTGAATTTTAGTAGTTCAAGTTGAATCTTGTGCAATTGCGCTCGCAAAATTATGCAACATGAATCCTAAGTTATTTTTGACTTCTAATCGTGGTGCTTTGTGTTTTCATTCTTAAACTACTGCAAAATAGGCCGTGAGCTCCTCCGAGTAGGCGGTTGTGAACCTCAACAAAGCACCTGATTGTTTTGCTCACCACAACAATCACAAGCATCTGAGAACTCTTACTTCCGTTTTGTTTTGCTCTGCCTTTCTATTCTTCCCTCCCACACTTCAGCTCTTTGAAGCATGGCTTTTCGAGCTCAGAAACCACTCTTAGCAACTCATGACTCAGCTTTCCATAGCCCAGAACAACAGAGGTACTCTCAGACCTATTCTGAGGTGCCACGAGAGCTCTTGAAAGGTGACCTGCAGCAGCACCGGCAGGAAGCACTCTTAGGGCAGATACTTCCCTTCCCAGACAGGTGGCCATGCACAGCAGCACTGAAATGGGACGACTACACAAACCGGAAAGTTGGATGGAAGCTCTGGCTTCAGTTTCTTACGCTTCTTACAGTTTCTTTTACAGTTTCTTCCATGCTTAGTCTGGAAAGTGGCTGAACGAAATAGCACCACCTGACACTTGCAAATCTATTCCCCGTGAATATTATGGAAGTGGGACTAAAAGGGAAATTCCAGTTAATGCAGCCATGTGCCATGCTGTTTGCAGGTGATTGCATTCTACCACATGGGTATGCTTTTTACACTTGCTTTAAAAGCAATTCAGTTCCTATATAAAAGGCTATCTCAGAGTGCTCCGGAATCTTGCTAATTTAATGGCAAGGAACCTTTTAATTTCCAGCCTACATTTGTTGAGAGCCAAATCTTCCGATTCCAGCTCATATTCTCCTATAATTAGAAGTTCATTATACATGCAGCTAACAGCACAGGCTGTGATCAACTGTGATTTTCTTGGTTTCAGCCTGCTTGTTGCTTTCCTGTTGACACAGCCCCAGGGAACAGCAGGGGAGGAGAACTGGCACTGGTGTCATAAGGGCACAGGGGTGACCAAGAGTCACCGCGTCCCAGAAGCTTCCTTTCTTTGTGATGAAATACTAAAAGGAAATTAGCCCAGCTTGACTCAATGGTTCACGTTGAAGGGATGTGGTTGATGAGGAGGGGAAAAGAAAAATAGTAATGAGACCTCCACACCTCTGACTTGGGAGTGAACTTGTCTGAAGTAGAGCTATTAGAAGACATGAGCATGACAAACGTACAGGTGTCTGTAAGTGGACTGAGTCCTTGCTGCCCAGAAAATGACCTTTCCCAAGTGGTCACTTACACCACGGCCAGATGGTGTAAGTGGCCTGAAGATAGGGCCCTCAGTGTGGGATTCTTGTCCCATGACATGGCGTCCCCAGTGACCTGACAGGTCTCAGCTGGGTGTTTTTTATCCTCAGGTGTTTGCAAGGCGTGCTGTCATTCTCCAGGCCTGCTCTGCAAAGCTGCTCACAGGGTGTGGATAAGGCATCTACTGCTGTTGGCTTTCAATCCTACCTGCCTTTATAAATCTATTAAATGTCTGCCCACATCTTCAGGGACTTTCTGGCAAGGTCAGCTTAGACATGATTAGGAGCAACAGCCAACAGATAGGATTTTATTGAAGAAAAAAAAAATACTCCACTGCCAGCTAACCCTGAGATATTTGAAGTCCCCTTTGCCATTGAAAAACTCTTGGAGACTTGTCTGGAGTTACTGAAGACTTCATAGGATGGGACCAGACATTTTACCTGTGCCATTTTTAGCCATACAATCTAACTCTCCTGGTTGGTGTTCTCATAAAAGTAGGACATTGCTATGCTGAAGTCCCTCCTGTGGCCCTAACACTATGTATTTTTGTTACTTTGGCTCAGTGACTTTCTGAGAGATTGTCAGGGTGTGGAGAGAGATCCAATTTTGAAACTCTCAGTGCTCAGCCATATCTATCATGATCACCAAGATTCTTGGCATTTTAGAGCATCTTAAAGCATCTTAATACATAAAAAGGAACCTTTGTGAACCTCATCATCACCCCTGATTGTGGAAATATTTTGATCTGCTGTCAAAACTCCCCACCACCTCTTCACTTTCAAACCTGAACTCGAGTGTTGTCTGAACACAAAATGTAGGAAAATCATGAGCTAGACTTAGATTTTGTGACAGAGGATCATTTTAGAGCATCTTAAAGCATCTTAATACATAAAAAGGAACCTTTGTGAACCTCATCATCACCCCTGATTGTGGAAATATTTTGATCTGCTGTCAAAACTCCCCACCACCTCTTCACTTTCAAACCTGAACTCGAGTGTTGTCTGAACACAAAATGTAGGAAAATCATGAGCTAGACTTAGATTTTGTGACAGAGGATGCTGAAGAAAAAAAAAAAAAAAAAAAAAAAAAGGAAATGAGAAAAATGAGAAGAAGGTACAGAAATACCTAGTGTGACAGTAAAGTTTCTATTAATGTGTATCCTACATAGACACTCCACCAGCACTAAGAGACACCTTCTTGAAAAAGAAGCTGCACTTACCATGCCTTGGGAGGTATCTTGCTGCCAGGGTGATAGCCAGAATGAAGGTGATAACGATGATAATTGAAGCAGTAATGACATTATAAGGTGGAGGCACAGGAGGAACAAAGCAGTCGTTTGTTTTTTCTGAAACAGGAGAAATAAAACATAAATAAAGGGCCCAATAAGACACCGGCATTTTCATGTAAGGGCAGGTATGTGAATTTCAGTGCTTCTGGCCAAATTCTAACTCAGATATTCAGCCTGAAAATGGACCTACTCAATAAACAAGCAAACAAACCTGGCACCTGAATTTCTTCCATCCACCCACATTTGCTATGGGCTGAAATTTTTAACACATCCATGGAATGTAAAAAGCTGGGTCTTTGTCCAGAATAGGGCTGTGACAGGAAATATTTAAAAACACACAAGCTGTTTCAGGGAAATGACCTAGGCTTGGTGGAAAAGTCTGAGTCCACAGCTAGAAAGCTTCTGTTCTCAGAGGTACTCTGCAGCTTTCCTTACTGTTTTCATCAGATTTATATCTATTTTTTTTCCCCTTTGGATTCACAGGTGAAGGAGAATGATGCATTAAACAGGCTAGAATAGAAATTTTTTTCTGCATGGCAGGAACAGAGTGCTGTGGCAGAGTTCAGTTTCAGTGGGTCTGAAGCCTTTGGCTTTTCACCATTGGAGATGGTGGAAAATCCTATTCTACCACTGGGATTTTAGAGTAGATACCGGGGCCAGTCTCGTACAGGACAGGACTTCCTGCATGTCCATAGGTCTCCAGACCTATGTGCACAGACCTTCAGTTCTTCCATCATCTGCATCTGGCACAGGTAAGCATCATTCCACTCCTAAGACTAGGAGCCTGATCTGCTGTTCAGCCCTCCCCTCACACTGTAGGGGTTGCCTTATACATTTACCAGAGGCTCTATTCTGTCTGAAAATCACTGTTCATGAAAGGTTTGTTTGGAGGATCGTTTACACCATACCAAAATGGGAGCGGTTCCACATCCTAAAAGGCAAAAAGTGGGGGCTTTGTGACTGCTGTGGCTGTCACTGTTGACTGCACCCTCCTCTGATCACTGGGTTTTTTTGTTGCTCTCTTTTTCTGTGTAGTGAGCTATTCATAACCTTATTCTCCCTTCATTAGGGACATTATGCTCTACATCCAGCAATAGCCAATATTAATAAAGCACTAGTTCCTGGCGTTTGTTCTGAAGCTGAATGGCACCTCTCCCCACAAGCCCCTTTGATTTTAGTGAGATAGATGAATAAGATACCTTGATGAATAAGGTACAATTCCCTAGGAAAAATACTGCTTCTCTATCTTCCCTTGAAGGTGCCCTTACCTCTACAGTAAAAACATCAAACCCAGAGACATTTCAGAATACTTTTTTGGTAACAACATTAAAAAAAACCCTTTTGGTTTTACGAATTTTCTTGCAAGTCCCCTTCTGCTGCAAAACATCTGGAATGTCATGTGCTGCCTTCCCTCGTGCTGTTTCCACTTGTGCCTCAAGCTTTTCAAAGCACAGACTTATCTATTATGCCATCACTTCTAAGCCATGCTCAGTGATGGAATTCTTTTCCTACAAGTTAACCCTACGTTACATTTGAAAGCAGAATTTTGTCTAGACCCCAGCTGACAGTTTCTTTCACCGAAGCAGGGACAAACACGCTTGTTAAATTAGGAAATTCTTTCAAAGTGCAATCTGTGGCTTTTAAAGCACACGCGCTTCTCAAGTCCATTCAAATACCAGGCCTGTGTCACACAGCTGGCAGCAAGGCCATGTTGGTACAGAGGGGCACTGGATGGTGGCAGCTCCAGCCTCTGGGATCCACCAAGTGTCACATTACTGGATCACAGCAGGATCCAGTTCAGCTCTCAGCCCAGCTGCAGTAGAGCAGCATGAAGACAGCTGCCTCTGCTTGTCAGTCACTGTTGTAACTCTCCCTTCCCACCCCGGCTGTCTTCCAGCCTTTAAAATATTTTGGTGTGTAGTTAACAGGCAGGATCATTGGGTGATCCTTGCATGAACACCTGCAGAAAATCTACTGCATTCTCAGAGGCAACTCAGCAGATTAAACAAAATGGTTTTGTTACAAAAAACATTAATAAAACATACTCAGAAGCAAACTGGTGGACTTTGCAAAGCCATTGTATTCAACGGAGCAAGTGATGTTGACATCCTTGGTCACATTGAGCACCAGCTTTCCAGTGACGTTGTATGGGCTGAAGCTGGACTCGGACACCCAGGTGGCATTCCACTCCATGGACATGTTGTCGAGAGCTCCAGAGATCCTGGGCTTGGGGAAACCTCCGTGAGAAGAACATATTATCACCATCTCAGTTGACTCGCAGGAATCAGCGGACACTTCTGCTGTTATGTTGGGCTTGCTGAAGTCAGCTGGAGCAAGAGAGATTTGGTTACCTTTCTGTCAGGCCACAGCGAGGGTGGCAGTCCTCGATCTCCCACGATCAAAGCAAAGACTCCCCCACAGGGCATTCACCATGTCTTCCATGGTTTCTGCTGCCCATGGTCTAGGATACCAAGCAACCAGTCACTAGCGAAAGAAGCTTGCTCAACACTGCGTGGCTGACCAGCGGCAAGCAAGGAGAGACACAGCTTTCCTTCCAGGCCTACTGTCAGTTGAGCAATATGACACTGCCATCCAGTCTGGAAAATCCCTTCAGACATCCCAACCTGATTCCAGCATTTCCCTTTCCTGATCTGCACATAGCTTGATCCCACTTCACCAAAGGGAGCAGAAGTCTGCCACAATTATTACAGCTGGCCTGTTAAGACAGCAAGGGGATTTCTGGCTGGAAAGAAACTGCAGTATTTGTGGACAGGAAAAGAGATCCGTAGTTTTATGTTTTTCATGCAGTTAACTCCTCACCCCTCACAGTTAAAAAAGGGTGCTGGCAGTACACTTCCCTTTTTTCATACCAGTTCCCAGAAAGATCACTAAATTTGTCTCCTTGCACATATGCCCACAATGCCCTCAGACCAGCAGGAAATGGCCAAACCCCAGGAGCTTGTCTTTTTTTTGTTGTTGCCAAATCTCCTTCCAGATGTGGAATGCTCCTTCACTGACTTGTCTGGAAGATTCATGTAACTCTCTGCTGTTAAAGGTATTCAAATGCATGTATATATTTATATATGTCACCAGTACCTCTGTCTTTGGTTGAGATCAACTGCCACAAAAATACCAGTGGAAATGGAAAATGTCAATGGAACATTTTGTGGCCTCTAAGAGAAGATTCGGGTTCATTTTGAGCAAAGGAACTTGGTTTCTTTAATGTAAAAAGCCTCAAAGCTCCATGATGAATTCAACCTTAGGCTATTGAGCTGCGGTGCAGCCAGCCCCACAGAGCCTGGGCCCCACAGGGGGTTGGATTCAGGGCTGGGATGCTGCCATGGCCACACCATTCCTCTTTTGGCTTGAATGCTTGACAGGTACCAAGGGCTGGGTCTTGCTTTGCCCCAAAGACAGCAGGGGCTGCCTCAGGCACCCACCAGCTGTGGTACCTGGGGAGAGCCCCAGGAGGGATCCTTTCACAAGAGGAAGGCAGCAAGGGGAGAAGGTTGAGCTGGTGGTAGGAAAGAAATTTCTATACCTGGGGTAGCTTCAGAAAGGTAAGAAGGGAGGCTGCTGGAATGGAAGCAGTTAACACAACTTTCAGCACTCTTTTCGCCCTCCTGGTGGAAGTCTATCTGCTACAGGATGAATAAGCTTGGAAGAGTGTCCTTTACCCCCAGAAGCTGGCACGGGAGAGCCTCAGGTGTCAGGAGGCAATGCACCTACCTGTGACAAAGAGGACGACGGACTCGTCACACACGACAACGGAGTTGCGCTGAACTACACACTGGTAAGAGCCATTGTCCAGGATCTCCATGGGGGAGATCCACAGGGTGAGGTTCCAGGGGTCCATCTCTGTCCGGTTCTGGTACCGCTTGTGATTGGAGATCATATTCCCCTCTGAGTAGGCCAGCACCACGTCCGTAATGTTCTTCTGCCAGTAGACCCGGTACTTGTGTAGGCTTTCTGAGATGGGGATTTCATGACAACATGGCAGGCTGACCTTTTCCCCCACTTTGCTTTTGACTACTTTCTTCTCCAGTGCTTGGCCTGCAGGTGAGGGATAAACAGAAGTCAGGGAGTCAGTGGTACAGCCTTGTGCCAGGTCTTTTGCCTAAAGCTCACCCCTTTTGGCTCTGACTGCTCACATCCCTCATCACCCACCGAGCTGTTTTACAGCTTCAGCTCTGCACTGAGGGGAGCCCTCCCTGGGCATTGCCTTGAACATCGTGCCCCACTCCTACTCAGGATCACGGCCCAGCGGGCACACAAGGATTGCTGCATGGATTGCTGAAGGCAAAGGCAGGAGAGCTGCTTGTCTGAACAGAAATTTTGCTGGCCCCTATAAAAACAGGGATAGAAACACACATCCACAAACTGCTATCTCTTCTGTTCTCCCTTTTCAGAGCCCAGTGTTTGGAAAATCTGTGTCATTACCTGGTGGGCTCCCTGCATACCTAACAGGGCCACAGTGGACTTTTTGTTCAGGGGGGCTGGGGGATTTTTGGAAGTTACTTTTAGTAAAAGAAAAAAAAAAAAACAACAAAACTTTAAAGATCCCAGAAACTAGAATCAACCCTACAATGATGAACAAAGGTCGCAGCCACACTATCATCAGCCTTCCAGCATTAGCAAATGAACAGCTTTGCCTAGTTTAGCTAGTACAAATTTATCTTTGTGAAAGCCCATGGGCCTGCCTTGGGATGACTTGGAACCCAGCACAGGTGTTCCCTGACTCCTGGCCAGTGACTGTGCCAGTCCCATACCTGGAGTACAGCCATGTGCCAACAACAATAAGCTGAGACCCTTGCAGGGTGAAATTAGGTACAAGTTTGACCATGTGAGCAGTAATTCCCCTTCTAAGCACCCTGCTCCCACAATCAGCCTTGCTTTCCCACTCCTTCCTCTTTCCAGTGGGTAAAGGTTCACAGGGCCTGACATCTGAGGGAGCAGCTTAGCAAGGAGCTCCTGCTGCTGCTGAAAGGTGACCCAACATGAACACACAGCCCTGTGCTGCACCACAGGGCAGATGGCTGGGCTTTCACCTGAGTTAGTGCAAGCCTGGGGATGATGTGCACCCAGCTTTGTTAGTCCAGAAGATCAGGTTGCTTTCTGTCTGTCCTGCTTGCCTCAGCCTCGCTGCCTCAGCACTCATCTCCAGTGGTGGAAGTGGGATATGAATCTGTTACACGCCACTGACTGAGAGCAGAAAAACAAGGAAATTGTGGGGAAACACGAAAGGTGGAAAGGATTTTAGGTGTGAGAAATAAGAGCAGGCTTCAGAAAATAAAGCAAAAGGATTTAGGATTCACCTTTGTCTATGAAAACTAGAAGAAGATACAGTTATGCAGCACCAAGGACATTAAAACAATGGGTAGGGTTTATAGGTTTGGCCTAGATAGATTTTGGAGTTGCAAAAAAATATGCTTATCTTAGCAAGATAGATAAGTTTAAGCCTTATAATGGGATACTGTATATTGTTACGTCAAGGCATAACAAGTCAGTATTGTATTCAACAGCTGTACGTGCGCTGTTATGAATAGGTTAAGACAGCTGTCTGTAACTTTTAGAAGCATGCTGATTGGATAAGAAGCTTTTGTCTTTGTCTTCATGGACAAATGGGACAGGGAGCTCCAGGAGCCTTTTATTATTTTATTCTGTTATCAGTCTCACACACCGAGTGGAGACAGAGTTGGTACAAAGCTCATGCTGCCAAGGACATCCAACAACTTCCTGATTGCAAAGCATTTTTAAAAGCTTCTTATCCAGTCAGCATGCTTCTAAAAGTTACAGACAGCTGTCTTAACCTATTCATAACAGCGCACGTACAGCTGTTGAATACAATACTGACTTGTTATGCCTTGACATAACAATATACAGTATCCCATTATAAGGCTTAAACTTATCTATCTTGCTAAGATAAGCATATTTTTTTGCAACTCCAAAATCTATCTAGGCCAAACCTATAAACTAACCATTGTTTTAATGTCCTTGGTGCTGCATAAACTGTATCTTCTTCTAGTTTTCATAGACAAAGGTAAATCCTTTTGCTTTATTTTCTGAAGCCTGCTCTTATTTCTCACACCTAAAATCCTTTCCACCTTTCGTGTTTCCCCACAGAAATAGCTGTCTTCAGGACAGAAAAGATTCAGATTCCCTCTTCTTTCCCTGCAGAACACATCTCAGTAAACATACCTGAGAGAGGAAGCAGGAGAGTCCTGACAGGTGGTGTGTCACTGATGGGGACAACACAGCATCACCCATCGGTGCAGGGGAGAGCCAACATGCAAAGCCTCTGCCTGAAATGTGAGCTGAGCAACGCACAAAGCTGAGCCTAAGAACTGCCACCCCCCCAGCGAAGTCTGGCTGATGCCGTCTGCCTCGTGATAGTCGCAGCCTAACTGCAGCCACGCTATCCAGAGGCAGAGTGCAGCACTCAGGCTGCGACATTCCCATTCAGCCGGTGTCCAAGGCAGCCACAAGCTGGTTACCTGCCAGGCCTCATTTGCTTAGCAGCGACTCACAGACCCTGGGGTGACTCACAGACCCTGGGGCCGCTGTCACAGCACGACCCCTGTGGCACAGCCCGGTGACTCGCTCACAATCCTACAGCTGCCAGTGCTGGAGGGAGACAAGCAGAGGCTCAGCCAGTGCCCCGCCACAGCTGGATCTTGGGGCTGCTTGCTGGAGTAAAGCCCAGACACAAAGCCTGGGACAGAACATTTAACAGACATGTAGATGTGGCACTTAGGGACATGGTTTGTTGGTGGACTTGGCAGGGCTGAGTTAAAGGTTGGACTCAATGATCATAAAGGTCTTTTCCAACCTAAACAATTCTGTGATTCTGTGAAATAAATTTCACTCCCCTCCCCTGCTGCACACCCACCCCTGTCCCACTTACACACTACATTAAATCTGTAGGAAACACACCAAAAAATACCGTGGAGGTCCTGGTGACACTACGGAATGTTTTAATATTAATTAAGTAAAATAGAATATGTAATTAAAAGAGCAACTTCTTATTTAACTGGTTTCCCTCCACTCAGACACTCCACTGGTCTTCCAAAGGGAAAGTTTCAATTTTTTCCCTCCACTACCTGTACTTCCCCTTCTAATGCATTGCAGATCCTGAGAAACCAAACTGGGGCAGACCAGGAGCTGCTCAGCACACTGACCCCTGTCAGCCATCAACTGGTAGCAAAATGAGAGAAAAACGAATTCTTCCACACAGGAGAAAAACTGCCTTGTCTTGCCAACCTTTGGCAGCCTGAAATTCAGGGATTTCTTGACATCAGCTTTTTAAATGCTACTGCTAGACCTACCCTGCAGGAAGAGTTCTTGCCCTTTAAGGAATGCCCTTTTAGGAATGCACATATATTTTTGGCTTTCACAACATCCTCTGGCAACTTGTGCAGTCTGATTACCTGCTGTGTGAGAAAGCATTTCCTTCTGTTCACCTTAAAAGCAGCCCACTTCAGGCTGCGATTTTTGAAGTTCTTTCTCCTGCACCTCTGTGTGCATTTGTATATATGTGTGTTTTTATCTTTGACCACATCTTTGCTTCCTCTCACAGTGCAGCTCTTACTATTGTTGGAGAGACTCAGAAGAGCAGCCAGACAAACATCCAGTCAAACTTTGGGATTGATAAAGACCATTTTCTATTTTCCTTTGCAGCAATAGAGGAAGAGTAGGCGTACAGTAAATGTCAGGGTGACATCACATCATGAGTTACATGAGGTTCTCCCTACTTGCCCCTCAGAGTCTCCTTTGCAACCAAAAGAAGAACAAAAACCTTCTCAGGAGTACATGTGCAGGGGCTGGAAACTCCTGCTGATGTCATGTCTACCCTTAAAAGGCTCTGCACCCTTGAAACTGCAAACCCGAATGCTGCAAGCCTGAAGGAACCAAAGTCCATGAAGAGTCATTCAGCCCTACAAAAGTCCCCTTTCACTTTAGAGGCGAACTGCAAAGCAAAAATGAAAACCCAGTTCTGTGCCATCTCTGTGCTGAATGCTCTCTGCAGCCAGGCTGTGGGGAAGGTATTCAACATGGAAATAATCTTTAATGACTTTTCTAGAAAAAGATCCCTCCTCTTCCTACCCCTCTGAAGCCCACCCACTCTCTTGCTGCGCACACACATCACTCTGCCACTGGAAGCCCATGGCATGTGGCAATGCTGAACTGCTGGAAGGGCTGACTTTCTCTTCCCTGGGCAGAAAAGCTTGCTTCATTCAAACCATGCCTGTGCTGCAGATTCCCCATACAGGGCTAACTGGAACAGAAAGGTGAGTATAGAGGAGAACTGTTTTTGCTCCAAGAGTCAGGAGAGCTGTTGAGCCTGTATCCCTGTTTCCTGCACTCTTTGCCCAAGCCTTGACTCAGAAATTCCCCAGCCACAGAGAGCTTTGTTATCCTGACCGCACATGCGGTCAGACAGCACATGAGAGCAGATTTCCTCTGGCACTGAAGTCTTGCAGAGACATTTGACAATAAAAGGCAGCTAAAGACCCAGCAATGCTCTGGAGAAGCAGCATCAAACTGTTGGAAACCTCCTGATAAATCCTGGTGAACAGAAGTTCCAAAGCCATTCTCTTTCCCCTGTGTTCCCCATTTCTCTGCCCTTCTGAGCCTTGCTTTGCTTTTTTTCCTTCTGGTTCCCTATTTATCTTTGCAACAGCAGCTGGTATCTCTACTCATCAATTAATGACATCACTGACTCTGCCTAGGACTATGCACCTGGGATTCCTACTCTGCAGGTAATTCTGCAGCTCAGACCTCTCTGTGAATAGCACACACCCCAAATTCGCATGATTTATCCTTTGGGGGCAATGCAGTATTTTACAGGGATTTCCAAGCAAAACAGACCATCAGAAAAATCAAGACATTTTGAAAAGCTGAATCTTTAAAAGACAAGACACTCCTCCTTGATCTTTTCTTTATAAAAGGTGATTTTACCAATGAGGAATGAGATTCTCCCCAGGCTTTCCATGGAGTCAAAATTCAGCAGACATCCTGTGCTACATGGGAATACATGACATGCTTTGTATTTAAATCAGTGACTCCTGTGAATACACTGATGACAGAAAGATTCTGTTAGATGCCCAGATAACCTCTGTGTGGAGACATTGGTTCAGAAGAACATAAAACCTCTGCCTTTCTCTGTGTTTCGCTGTAAGACCCTGTGCACTAAGAAAGATGGCATGAAAGAGAGAAAAGTGGGTGCTATAAGGCCCTGTTGGCTGTTGTTTTCACAGAGTCTGTGATTGCAGATTGTTATAAATAAAGTGCCGTGGAATAAAATCTATTTCTTTATTAAATTTAATTTGGCTGAATTTCTTTACTTCAAGATTAACCCAGGCCTGACAAGCCTCTGAGGCTCCTTTTTCACAGACTCCCCTCCAGCAAGTTCAGGCATGCAGAGAGGTCTTGGCAGACCTAAAAAGGAGGAGTGGCCCTTTCCCCTTACGCAACCCCAAGCTCAACCTTAGATCTCAAACCATGGGCCTGCTGCTCCTCTAGGCTTCGTTGGGAAAGCAAAGCAGCCGCAGACCCAGATGTTTTGTGCAGGCCAAGTTCCCTTCTTCATCCCAAATGTGGTTAGAGAGGGGAGCAGAAAAGAAGGTGTCCCAAATAAAACCAGCAATGCACTTCATTCAGCAGTGATTCCACTCAGTTCCCTGTGACAGGATTAATCCTAGTGTATGATGATGTCAGGGCAGGTCTGAGGTAGGGAAATGGTCTGAACAGGTTTCTCTAAAAGTTCATCCCTGCTTGCTTCTGTGCTGTAACCTCGGGGTGCCCAGCTTGGGGCAGCATAGCAAGGGCATGGCACCCCTTACATGGTTTTAAGTGCTACCCATCTTCATGCTGCCACATCCCTCCTAAACAAAAGTCACCTTGGTTTGCCCAGCTCTATACTGTTGATTTGGCAATTATTATAACACTCCCAGGGTGTTTTGGTGTCCCACTCCATCAGCAGCCTTCATTCCATTTTAATGCTGATTTATTTTGTGTGTGTTTGCACATGTTCACCTTTAGTGAAGAAATCCTTGAAGCCATGAAGTGGCTGTGAAAACCACCGTGCAGAGCACGATCTGCAATTAGCATCTGAGAAGACAAACGGGAATCTGAAATACTTTGGTAGATGGGCTCGCTGCAGCGCTGGGGCAGCTCCAACTAGCTGGCACCTCTTGCTCCAGATCAAGTTTCGATACTTGTGGAGATAAGGATCTCCTGCTTTCTGAGTCACCCTGGGACAAGTCCGCTGCCCGGGTTATGTTCAGTCTGCTGAGTTTGTTACATGAGTTAAATCGCAACTCTGCAAAAGTCACCTGCAATTTTCTCATCTTGGCACCAGGCAGGAGGTCAGATCCAAGCAAGGAGCTGGATATGGAACCAGAGGTATTTGTGGATGGGGACTAGATCGTGTTTAAATCTTTTCCCCCGCTGCAGAGTGCTCCACATGGGAGCTGCTCAGGGAGGAGAGGATGGAGACCTCCCTTATCTCCCGTGCTGCAAACCAGCAGGGACATACAGCCGTGGGGACAGAAGGACGTCTTTGACTTGGAGAAAGGAGCAAAAGGAAGAGTCCTTCTGAACCTTCCCCCTTTCTCCATTCCCAGCCTGTGGAATGTGACTCTGCTAGAATAAAAAAAGGGGGAGGGAAGACTAAATCTGGATGTCCGGAGAAGATTTGCATATTTTAGTTCCTTTAGAGATTAAATTCCTGTATCTTGCTCAGCACTCTTTCGATTTCCCAGTTTGGGGGCAGAAACTAGATGTGGCATTTGTGTAAGATGGGCTTGTGGGGGAGATTTGTCACAAAGTCAGACAAAAATAAATTTGTTAATTTTTTCCCCTGCAGACTCTGTCTCTTGCTGACAGGCTCACTTTGTACTTCCTCTATATTTATCTCCCAGCTGAAGATGTTCTCAGATAATTTTCCTAATTCCTCCAATACCACTGCCATGCATGCTGCTGTCCTCACAGCACAGTTTCTGAAATTGAGGTCCTCCCCACTGCTTAAGGCTGTAGTTTTCTTCAGTGCTTACTAAATCTCTGTCCCACATGCTCCCCAAGCAGCCAGCCCTCTCTTGAGACTGATAAAAGGTGAAAGTGCCCAGTAATTAGGAAAACCAAGCATGATACCTCTCACATAAGCCCACTTCAAAGTCGAAAAATTACAAATTTATATATATATATATATATTATTTTTTGCTGCTGAAGTTCTTGCCCACAGCCATAGCAACACTCACCAGCGCAGCTAACAGCGCTGCAGGGCTGCCAGCCATTACCTTGTTAGAAAAACTGGTCTGTGCTCAGGCACCGACTCACGGATGCTCTGCAGACAGCCCTGACAGTCACCCCGCAGCTGGAGGACTGGCTGGAGGAGAGATTACACAGCCCCAGATACAAGCGCAGTGGAGAATGGCAATTAACTGGAGGACACTCAGGAAACGAGACCGGAGCAGTCCGGAGGGGTCTGTAAGCTACAGAAGCTGTGGAGGGAGTGAAATGAGATGCTCGGGCAGGTGCTGCTGGAGGCACCATCCGGGAGGATTGAGGGCAGGGCGGCGCAGGGAAGGGGCTCTCTCTGCTTTTAGGAACCAATGTCTGACAGCGTGCTCTGTTCTCTCTGAAGCACTTCCCCCGGCACAGGGATCAAATCCTTGTCTGCAGGGCATTTAAAACGGCACCAGAAGGTAGCTGCTAAGCCGAGAGCAGCGGTGTGCAGAGAGACTTCCTTCAATCCTCTTTTCTAACTTTTTTTATGTGATATGGAGGAAATTGGAGCTCGCCAAAAAGGTGGATGTCCTTTGAGTGCAGGATAGGTAGAAATGTCACCATTAGCCATCACTCAGCACTTTCTTTTCAGTCAGAGAGTCCCCTGGGACCAACGATATTTTAAAAGCATAACAGCGAAAAAGCAGAAGCAAAGCCTGTGGCACTTCCGAGTTGGGAAAGATTTACGTATTCTCAAATGAACTCCCGAGACTCCCAGTGGTGATGCCCCTCCAAAGGGATAGAATAGCTACAATTAAACATAAAGTTAATCTATTTTAAAACAAAACTGACCTCCTTCTGCCAAGTGAACAGACTTCACTGCGTCCAGCACACCTGCCTTGCCACCCTAGGAAAGATACCACATCCACAAGTGCACAGCATTTATACTGGGAAACACATGTTTAAAAGGAAGGAGAAGCCTTCAGCCTGGAGAAGAGAAGGTAGCAGGGAGACCTTAGAGCAGCCTTCCAGTGCTTAAAATGAGCCTGAAGGAAGGCTGGAGAGGGACTTTTCACAAGGGCATGTAGCAATAGGACAAGGGAGAATGGCCTCAAGCTCAAGGAGGGAAGGTTTAGATCAGATATTAGGAAGAAGGAGAGAAACTGTGAGGGGGGTGAGGTGCTGGCACAGGTTGCCCAAAGAAGTTGTGGATGTCGCAGCCCTGAAGGTGTTCAAGGCCAGTTGGGATAGGTCTCTGAGCAACCTGGTCTAGTGAAAGTGTCCATGGCAGGAAGGTTAGAACAAAATGACCTTTAAGATCCCTTCCAACACAAACTCTATACTTCTATGAGAATTTCTCTGACTGTGGAAATTCTCCCCCAGCCTGGGATGCAGCCAGACAACAAATTCACTGATCTCATGCCTCCCCCACAGAAGTAGAGCGGATCTAGCTCCCCTTTCCCTTCCAATCCCCCTTGCAGGGCTCTCCAGAGCCTGGTTCAATACACCAGCCTAAAAAAAAAGAAAAAAAGGAAACTTCCTGCTAAGCTGGAAGGTGAAGTAGATCATCCAAGGATCAGACATGTGCAAAGAAGAGAAGGATAACATAGCCAGAGAGGAGCAGGATTGCATCTTTTGGTGGCAATGACCTGTTTGTACCCCTCAACTGTGATGCCTGCCTGCATCCGTCCCGCTCCGGGGTGCACGGCATCGGTGTAAAAACAAACTGGCTCTGACAAAACTAACTCACCACAAGAGAGGCAGAGGGATAACATCAGTCATTTATGTCAGATTAATTACCCCCATTAAACCACACTTGGAACTCAGAATTAAGCGATGAGCAGGAAAGGTGTGAGGGCATAATTTCTGCTGGTTATCTACCCCAACTAGTAAAAGCATCCACCCTGAACATTGCATGCTTAAATGCAGGAATG